>NW_026068053.1:2233059-2282797 GCF_014885135.2 Alexandromys fortis | reverse complement strand
CCCCTTTCTCCACATCCTCTCTAGAAAAGGCTATCACTGGTGTTTTTGATTTTAGCCATCCTGACAGGTGTAAGATGGTATCTTTAAGTTGTCTTGATTTGCATTTTCTTGATCGTTAAGAAAGTTGAGCATGACCTTAAGTGTCTTTTGTCCATTTGAACTTGTTCTGTTGAGAATTTTTTGTTCAGCTCAGTGCCTCATTTTATAATTGGGTTGAAGGAGAGAGAGCACGAGCAAGGAACTCAGGACCACTAGGGGTGCACCCACACACTGAGACAAAGGGGATTTTCTATCGGGAATTCACCAAGGCCAGCTGGCCCGGGTCTGAAAACGCATGGGATCCAACAGGACTCGCTGAACATAGCGACAATGAGGACTACTGAGAACTCAAGAACAATGGCAATGGGTTTTTGATCCTACTGTACCTATTGGTTTCGTGGGAGCCTAGGCAGTTTTGTGGATGCTCACCTTACTAGACCTGGATGGAGGTGGGTGGTCCTTAGACTTCCCACAGGGCAGGGAACACTGATTGTTCTTTGGGCTGATGGGGGGGGGTTGGTTGTGGTAGGGGGAGGGAAATGGGAGGCAGTGACGGGGAGGAGGCAGAAATCTTAAATAAATAAATAAACACATAAATAAATCATAGTAATTATATCCTAATAAAATTTTGTTTATGAGTGCTGAAATCTAAAAAAAAAAATTTACAAAGAACTCAAGAAACTATATATCAAGAAAACAAACAATCCAATTAAAAATGGGACACAGAACTAAACACAAAATTCTCCTAGGAAAACAAAATGGGTAAGAAGAACATAAAGAAATGTACAACATCCTTAGCCATCAGGGAACTAAAAACCAAAACTACTCAGAGATTTTATTTTACACCTGACAGAATGACTAAGGTTAATAGCTCAAAAGACAGCTCATGTCATTGAGAGGTGGACCAAGAACAGCAGTTCTCCATTACTGGCTACAATGCCAACTTGTATAACCACTATGGAAATTAATTAGGTATTTCCTCAGAAAACTGGGAATTGATCTACTTCTAGACCAAGCTATACCACTGAGGGCATATACACAAAGTTTGCTCTATCCTACCTTAAAGATACTCAGATATGTTCACAGTAGCTTTATTTATAATTGCCAAAAACAAGAAATAAATTAGGTGGCCCTCAACAGAGCAATGGCTAAAGATATAATACATTTACATAATGGGCTATTATTTAACTGTTTAAGAAATAATGACATCAGGAAATTTGAAGGCAGAAAACAATTCAACTTGAGTGAGATAAACCAAAACCAAGATGAAAAACATGGTATTTACTCATAAGTGGATATTGACTATTAAGTCAATAAAAATAATGCTTCAATCCCCAAACCCGGAAAAGTTAAATAAAGAGAGGGTCTTCGGGGTATGCATGGATCTACCTGGGAAGGTGAAATGTAACAGATTTTGTTGTTTGACTCGAGGTAGTTGGGAATGGGAACAGGAGGACTCAGGAGGGGGAGGGTAGAGACAGATGGTGGGAAGCAATACTGAGTGAAAGGACTGGAATTGTCTGTGCCAGGTAGGTGGTTTTGTGGAAAGCCAATCTAGTAAAAATTCTCGGAATTTTTTTGAGGATGACCCTGGCAAGGACTCCTATTAACAGAGGAATTAGAGCCTGGACTAGTCATTCTCTGTAATCAGGCAAGGATTCCATGGGAATGAGCCACTAAACCAGCCACAAAACCTTTGATATAAAATCTATCTTGCCTGTAGAAGGTACTGGGTAATGAACATGCTGATTTGTGTGAGTGGTCAATTAATAATGGTTCTAATTTAAGGCATATTCCACAAATGGGAATCCATGCCCCACACTGCCTGAATGAGCAGTAAATGGAGGCTCAATAGCCCAGAGACCTAAAGTAGAAAAAAGTTAACAAAATGATATCCTCAATATCCTTATATACTTGTAAATCACTGCCTAGCCCAGCTGAAATCAGAAAGGCATCCCCCAGCAGCTAATGGGACCAGATACAAAGACCCATGCCCAAACATTAACATTAGGCAAAGAGAGAGTCTAAATTGGAAATCTCCATCAGGTTCCTTCCCTTGTAGCTCAATGAACCCCATGGAAGAGGATGAGGAAGAAATGTAGGAGCCAGAGGGATCAGGGATATCAACAAAGCAGAGATTGTAAGGTCTCAAACAGACTAAAGTGGCAATCACTGAGCCTGCATGTGTCTGAGCTAGGTTCTCTGCTCACATGCTGTTATTGTTTAGCTTGTGGGACTCCTAACAGAGACAGGGTAACTTTGACTTTTTTTCTGCTCTTGGAACCTTTCTCATCTTACTGTATTGACTTAAGCAGCCTTATATGAGGATTTATTCCTAGTTTTAGTCCATTTTGTTATGCCATCTTCAGTTGATATTACTAGGAAACCTACTTTATTCTGAAAGGAAATAGAAAAGCAGTGGATCTGTAGAAGAGGAGTTAGTGGAGGAGATGCTGTAGTTGGTATGTTTTGTATAAGAGAAGAATAAATTTAAAAATATAAATCAAAAGAACACTTACTTAGAAGTCAATTTGGCAATAATTATATAAACACATACAGACAGCTCATATACATCATCATACATAAGAAGTATTTTAATAAATCATTATTTTGAGCATCATTTTTGTTGAATATATATATATATATATATAATCACTATGAAAAAGAAACACCATAAAGATCCTGAGTAAATATATATGCATATATCTTTAACCTTAATAAAAATCTTATGTTTCCCAATTTTATTAAAAGTATTTTGAAGGATTTATTAATTTATGACTGTTATATGCAAATAAGCAAAAATTTATAAAGGTAGATATTCATAATTTACCTTAGATAAAAATCCTTGTGAAAAACTTCATACCTATCAATAAAGGTTTTTGAAACATTTACTATCCTCAAAGATATCATTTTAATGGTTACAATTTTTACAGTGTACTAGGTTACAAAATGTCACATTATTTATCAAGCCTTAATATATGACCATAATATTTAAATTTTCATTTGTATTTTAATTAGATGTGCCAAAAATAATTTTAGTACATATTAAAAATTAATTTAAAAAGAACTGAAGTGGCCAATGTTGTTAAATCTTAGATATAAACAACATAAAGAAACAACCAAAGATGTCTCAAAACAATCAGATGCAAGACACAATTACATGAAATTAGATGCACCCAGTTTAGAAAAAAAGGCATAAAGCTCAACTCTATTTTCACTTCTTCAAGATGTGAGAAAGGTCCAGTACCAAAAGATCAAAAGTTGAAGTTTGTCATATAGATTTAAGGTTTTCACTCTTTGTCTCTCTGCCTCTGTCTCTCTGTCTCTCTGTCTCTGTGTCTCTGTCTCTCTCTCTCCCTTGCTGAAGTAGAAGTGGTCATACTTCCTCAGAAAGCTAATGCAAAGAAACAAATTAAAAGCAATAAAATGCTACTTATTCAAGGAGTTAACACTTGAGGATCAAGGAACAAAGGCCTAACAAAGCCCTCAAGTCTTTGGTGCCCTAAATAGAAGGGCTATAAGCAGTCCTGGCCATGGTCTAGATAAGTCAAATATTGATGCATCAGTATCTGGGTGAGTCTCATCCTGTCAATTGAAACTTCCTTCAGGGAAGAACATTCACCCTCTTCTGGTGCCCTTTCCTTTCCCCAAAGCAAATTTCTGGAAAAATTTTATTATCTTGAGGTCTCATTATTTCAATGTCTTATAGCCCCATTGAGAGGTATAAGAGTCTCTTCAGAATATTTGTATCTGCTCGACTCCTTAAAGTAGACTGTGGAATCAGGTTTTATAAAGATCTTCACCAAACAGTAATCTCTTACTATTTATGACTCAGGAGTGAGTATGGATGGTTCTGGGAAAATGTCTATTTTCTTTTTCTTTTTGTTCTCTTTTCTTTTCTTTTTTTTGTGTGTATTACCGACACTAAGACACTTAATATATTTTTTGTTAAAAAAACAGAAGCAAAAGACCAGTCAAATAATGTACCTGTTTGAAGATGAGTCACAGTAAAAATCCCTGGAATGTGGGGCACAGTAACACATGCTTGACTTCATTTGGTTCATAGCCTGTAGTGTTTCCCTAAACTACAGGGACCTCAATGAAGGTCAAGCTGAGTATTTCTTTTTTTTTTTAACTTTATGGCTAAGTAATTTTATGACTAGCTTGTATAATAAAAAATGTGTTACCTTAAACAGAATCAAAAGGGAAAAAAGAGCTGCTCAAGGAGCACTATAATTCAAAAATAAAGAAGCAAGGTCAGAGAAAGAGAAGCATAGAGACTTACTTTACTTTACCTTTAGTGGATAAATTTTAATTTCACAGATTTAAGGAGAAAGATGATTGACCCAAATTATAGCCAAATTAAATCAAGCTTTAGTCTTGTGTACATCAATGCTAAATCAGCGTCTGCCTCCCTATAAAGAGGATTCCTGAGACTAATCTAGTTTCAATTTTTCAAGCTTTCTTTATAGATCAAACAATTGGGCGGAGGATTTTGCACTTAAGTGTCACTACAAATGGGAGATCTGACAAAAAAAAAACTTACCATGGAACAATGAGAATAGAACATTTCTGACAACAGGTGACTCTGGGGGTTGGTGTAGGGTGCATTCCAGCATTACTGGGATGGAGAACTGCACAGTTCTGAGAAACATAAACTCAAGTTGTATAGTAAAAAGAAACTTTACTTGGCTAAAGACTCAAAATGTTTTCTGTAAACAAACTGGAAAGCGACTGGTTTCTCAATATTATTTACATGCTTTATCATCTAATTTAACTTACAAGTAATTTTTGAGAGGCATTTTATTATCCATTACTGATTTTAAGTTTCTGTTGTTAACCGATATTTTACATTTTAATTAAAAGAAACTTCCTTGCTTTTTCTTCTTAAAATATTGCCTAGGACTTTGTTAAGTGAGCAAGATATATAAATTTGGAGATGGTTACTGTCAAGTTGGGAGCTTAGGCCTCAGCCCCTTGCATCTATCCAAGCCCCCAGGCCTGGTCTGGACTCCAAATCACAGCAGGCCATGTCCTGACCCCTCCCTGGGGGTGGAGTCAGAACCACTCCTCACTGTATTTAAATAAGCCCCCAAAAGAGGAACATGTGGTCCCTTTTCCTTCCTCCCAGTAGTAGCATTTGCAGGGCTTCCCAGTTTCCCCCTCGGACCACCTGAGAGTACAGAACTTCCATTAAACCTGGATATTTCTTAATTTGGCTTGTTTTGATTCGGCTTGATTGGGGATTTTGCATTGTCAGGGAGCTCGCCAAATATTTCTAACAGTTATCTCTAGATCTCCCTGTTTTCTTCAAACACTTGCAAGATAATAATTATCATGTAAAGCCAGCCAGAGTACCCATTGTAGTTCACCTCTAATGTTTTCTCCTTTGGGAGTGTGTGTGTGTGTGCATGTATATATATGTATATGCTTATAAATATGTATATGTGAAATATATAGTTACATATAAATTTATATGAATATATAATAGATATATCCATATATAGGAATATCTGTGTGTGAAATATACATTTTTGTCCTGGAAAAATAGCCTGCTTATACTAGCTAGAGAATATATATTTTTGGTCAGTGGTTTTATGTGCTGTTTTGGGGACTGACTTTTTTAGATTTAACTCTGAGGCTGCCTTCTCCCACTGTGCCTTAGGCTATCTTGAATATGTACAGAATGTGAAGGGGCTCAAGATACTGTGTGAATAATCCCTTATTTGTTTCTATCTGGGTGAACCAATATAATTTCTCCTGATTGAAGTATTTTTGTTGGGTTTCCATATGAAGTCACTGCCTGTCATTGGGTACTACAGCTGACACCTGTACATTTTGAGTGAGAGGGAATGAGTGTCTCTTATCTTCACATCTTTATTAGCAGATGCTCATAAAATTTCTAAGCTAAACACTTGGCAAGATCACAGGGGCAACACAGAATTCAGCATTTGAGGAAGAATGTAAGGGACAAAGGCCAAATAATAATAAATTGAAACATTTAAAAGACAATGAAAACAACACAAAACAAAAATCAAATGCCAACAGGGTTGGAAGAGCACACAAAATACCTAAAGCAGGGGAAAGAGCCAGAATTTACTGGCCTTTGAACATTAAAAAAAATAAGCCAACAAAAGACAATGTATACTTTCAAAGTAAACAACAAACCAAGATACCTTAAACCAAACACTTTGAAAGAGAAGGAATAGGTATCTATTAAAGTAGAATACTTCTTAACTGCCCCATATAAAACAAAATGGACTGTTGACGAAACAAAGGACAGTTTTCACCTCAAGGAAGAAACACCTAATTTCCAGTTAAGGAGTCAAATGGTGGGCAAGAGGGAGCCCTGTGCAGGCACCCAATGCAAAACCTGTTGATTCATTCAGTGAAAATGTGGGTTATTCCTGGTGCAACTTGTTGGGCAGAGAATGGTCCATGTAAAATCCATAGCTCTCATCTTTTTTTTTTTCTTCCTAACCCTAACCCTAAACCCCAAACCCTAACGCTAAACCCTAACCCTAACCTTAAACCCTTAAACCCTAACCCTAACCATAGCTCTCATCTTAAAATGAGTAAGAGACAATTGATTCTGGTGTGATTTGAGGTGACCATGGCCTGGGAACACAGATTTCGGTTACTCTAGTGCTCATGTTCCAATAGGAAGTACTTTCATGAAAGATTTACAGTTATACAGAACAAGGAAACTCATAAAAGACACACAACTTTAAAATAGAATGGCAGGTCCATCATAAAAGCATATACTTTGAGATGGGGTAGGAGTTCTTCTATAGGCGGAAAATGTTGTCTCATGACAATTTTAGCGTTTACATTATTCATAGCTTGCCTTCTGCTTAGTTAAAAGCTTCTAATAAATTTTTATTTATGGCAGAGCGGGGACCAGAAGCCAGCCCCAGGGGGTGACCAGGTCGCAAAGGCGGAATAGCAAAGGCCAGCCTCACCCTGAGTACCCTCCCCCCGCGATGGGCGTGCAGCCCCCCAACTTCTCCTGGGTGCTCCCGGGCCGGCTAGCCGGGCTGGCGCTGCCGCGGCTCCCTGCGCACTACCAGTTCCTGCTGGACCTGGGCGTGAGGCACCTGGTGTCCCTGACGGAGCGTGGACCCCCTCACAGCGACAGCTGTCCGGGCCTCACGCTGCACCGGCTGCGCATCCCTGACTTCTGCCCGCCGGCCCCGGAACAGATCGACCAATTTGTGAAGATCGTGGACGAGGCCAACGCCAAGGGAGAGGCTGTTGGAGTGCACTGCGCCCTGGGCTTTGGCCGCACTGGCACCATGCTGGCCTGCTACCTGGTGAAGGAGCGGGGCTTGGCTGCAGGAGATGCTATCGCTGAGATTCGGCGCCTGCGGCCAGGATCCATTGAGACCTATGAACAAGAGAAAGCCTTTTTTCAGTTCTACCAGCGCACAAAATAAGAGACTCACCCGCTCTCCTGCTGCAGATGGGAAATGTGGCCAGGGAGGAAGGGAAGTGGGCTAAAGTACCTGCATCCTTCAGCTCCCTTTGCCTCCCGCTGGACAGAAGTAGTCTTTCCCCTAAGCCATAACCTGATTGACAGAGTGGCTGAGACCCCATGAATATGAGTTAATATCTAATAAGAACTCACTTACGCTGCATAGAATTTACATAGCACTCCCAATACATCAACTCCACGTAGCCCTGGGTCATAGAAAATATAAAAACCGTTTCTGTTCTTTGGATGGCATGACTAGAGCTCAGAAAGGCTTATGGTCACGATTCTGGAAAATAGAAGTATGGGCCAAGACTGCAACACACACCTTTGTCTCCTTGAAGATGCTGACATTCTAGGTGCTGACCCCTGGTCTTAGGGTTTCTGGAGAACTGGTCAATGAAAGAGAGCTCCCAGTCTACGGCCACCCAGCTTCCAGCAGTCTCAGGGCTCTACACTCCCACACCAGGAGTGCCCTTGTTGATATCACCTTTGTTCTCTCAGGGTACAGAAGACTTGGATGTCACAAATCTCCTTCCACACTCCCTCCTTCCCCATCTCCCCCAGAGCTGGCCACTCTTACCAGCCTTAGATACACTCGGTTCATCTGTTACCTCCGGCCCCTGTGTCATCCCCAACCTCAGGCCCAGGAATGGCGGAACTGCATCTTGGTGGTTATACGAAGTGGATATTAAATAATCAAATAAATAAAAAAAATTTATTTATTATCTTGAGATGTTAGTTCCAAGCTAATGACTTTTAAGATGTTTATTTACTATCCTGAGGTGTTGGTTCAGATCTGGAGTGGGTCAAGAAACGGTTGTTCCAGAAAGGTTAAAGTAGATCAAGTTAAAAGAATTACCTTCTAAACTCAGAAAATTCCAATCTTTTCAAAGTAATAAAATTTTAGTTGGTCCTTCACTCCCTGTAGATACAGGAGCACTTTCCAGGAGCTTTTTTGTTCACAACCTGAAACAGCTTCTTGCTGGAAACTTTTGTTCACAGTTGCAACCAAGTTGCAAATAAGCAAGAATTCTCTGTTCAGTTGTTGGAAAGGATGTTTAATGAAAATTATCTATTTGATAAGAACTATTTGTTGAACATAGCTGTAACTTCTTCAGAAAACAATGAAATAGAAATTCAAGTCATCTGAAGAAACAATAGCATATGAAGATCATGAAATCAGGGGCAACAGATTGGCTGGGGTTGGTAATCTAAGAGTTGATAAGATACTTGAGAAGACAGCACAAATATAATCTTAAAAGAGATGTATTTGTGCTGGTTTATGTTTATAGCATTAGCATCATACCATTAAATCTGTAAGGATTTAACAGAGAGCTGGAGTTAGTACTTTCTGATTTTCACATTTTTGTTGCCAGGAGAAATCCTATTGAATTTTTTTTTTTTTTTTAGTATTTGATTCTGACTGTGTTATTTAAATGTGTTTGCTTTTCTTTCATTTTTGTTGTGTTAATTTAACACAACCTGGAGTCATATGAGAAGGAAATTCCAAACTAAGAAATGTTCTTATCATATAGACATTCAGGCAAGTCTATGGGGCATTTTCTTGGTTGATGATTGGCATGAAATGGCCTGGCTCACCTTGGATGATATCATCTTTCGGAAGACTGTCTTATGGCGTATGAGAAAGTCAGGAGAAGCAAGTCAGTAAGCATTTTCTCCATAGTCTCTGCTTAAGCCCCTGCCTCCAAGTTTCTGCTTTGGTTTCCTTTCATGATAGTCTATAAAGTGGAAGCTGAAACAAACCCTTTTCTTCCTACATTGTGTTTCTTTCTGTTCTTGTAACAATAGAAACCCAGCTAAGACACACATTGACTTTCTAGGAAAGATGTACCCACTGGTGTATTATTACCATAATGATTGTGGAGTAGCATACCACTTTTTGATTGAATTTAAGATTTGATTCACTGGAGAAAATTTCATGCCTATTAATGTAATGCTGATCAAAATTCTTTTGGTGGGACAGTCATTGAGGGTACCAGCTACCATCATTATTTTGTCAAAGTGCCTTTTCAATATTTTTGTTTATTTTCATAGCCCCATGTTGCTTTTATTATTGGACAAAGAAATGTCTTTTTAAAATTTGCAATACAGAGATTCTTGTCAAATGTTGAGAATAAAACACTGAGTACTCAGCACTGTAGAATAGCTTCCCATTTACTAAGACTGGGGGAATATGCCAGAAGAATATACAAAGCAAATGTAAGAATTGGAGGATGGGCCTAGAGAGATGGCTCAGAGGTTAAGAGCACTGACTACTCTTCCAGAGGTCCTGAGTTCAATCCCCAGAAACCACATGGTGGCTCACAACCATCTGCAATGAGATCTGGTGCCCTCTTCTGGTGTACAAGCATACACCCAGGCAAAACATTGTATACATAATAAATAAATTAATTTTCAAAATTCTTAAAAATAAATTTAAAAAAAGAAGTGGAGAATGTGGAGGAGTACTATAAAATACTGTCTTTTGGATACAACTTGGCTATTACACTCATGATTTCATAGCAGCTATGGTTATCTACCCAATACCTTCACAAGATGAAGTTAATCAATATTATTTCATGGATAAGGGGAGACGGTCTCCAGGCATCAACCCTTATTGTAGAGATATTTAAAGGCAGAGATAGAAAAACTTGTCTCTTGCTGATGATGTTTCTACTGACAAATGTCAGATGCTCCAATGGGCACTCAACATCCATGCATCTATGGGCAGCACTAATTAGACTTAATGGGTTATAAGAAAACTTTTTATATAAAGACATGGCACTGTGAGAAGGGCCTGTTTTGTGAATATGAGTGAGGGAAGGAAATAGGAGTGAAATAGTCTCATATTTCATTATATACATGTAAAAAACTATCAAAAATATAAATTATAATAAAAAGAAAATAAATACATGAATGAAAAAAATATCCACATCATTAATTCTATTTAATTAGAGAATGCCTAAAAACGATAGATTCAATTTTCCAATAAATAAGCAAATCACATGAAATAACAGATGTGTTTTACTTACATTGCATAGTAAAGAACATACCACACCTCCTAGGCTACTGGGACCAGAGAGCTATCAGGAAGATACAAGTTCAATCAGAGGGAGAAACAGAAGACCTGGCAAGTGGCTGCTGGGTCTGAGTATTCCTGTATAATCTTGGTGACCACCAATAGATCTCACTTGATAAATGTATGTTCAAACAATTTTACATTCTTAGTTAACTTGGAATGCCAAAAGTTCTTCAAGTATTCAAGAAACAGATCCATTATGAGTTAAAAGATCTACAAACACCCCTTTCCCAACCTATGGGTTTTCCTTTCACTTTTCTGACTATCCAGAACCACAAAGGGTTCGAAATTTGATATACTTCCTAGACAAATTATTTTAAACTTCTTTAATTTTCATGTTTTTAATGTCTTACATAAGAAAAAATTTCCTAGATGCAAGTGATCAAAGTTTTCTCCAAAGATAAATACCCAGTGGTGTGAAGTATTTATTGTGGATAGCTCTACCTCATCGCTTTGCCCAACCTTGGTTTAATTTTGCAAATGATAATGTTGGTATTAGTTGTTTACATGTGGATTTCCAAATCTTCAGACATCATTTAATGAAGAGTCTACATTTTACTCTAGTCAAAAATCAATTGAACATAAGAATTTCATTCTGGACTATTATTTCTTTTCTTTCTGTGTATTCTTTTTCTTTTTTTTTCTTTTCATCTCTTCTCTTCTCTTCTTTTCTCTTCTCTTCTCTTCTTTCTTTTTTTTTTTATCCCAGGTCATCCTCAAACTAGTTTGGTAGACCAGATTGACCTTGAACTAAGAAATCATCCTGCCTCTTTCTCCTAAGAACTAAGATTAAAGGCATGTGACACCATCAACTCTCTGAAAGTCAGGGTGAGCAGTTTTCTTTTTTATTTCAATTTTATGCATATGAGTGTGTTGTCTGTATGTATGCTTATGCACTTCTATGTGTCTGATACCTGCAAGTGCCAGAAGAGAGTACTGAATCCTCTAGAACAGGAGTTACCATGTGGATCCTGGAAATCAAACTTGTGTTCTCTGGAAAAGACTGCCAATGCTTTTATTCACTGAGCCATCACTCCATCCCCTATGGAGAATCATTTCTATTCCACTGGATTTTGTACCTAGACTTGGAAAACTTCTTTCTACATTGTCTCAGGCTTATTTTTAAAATTACCGTGGATGGTTTGAGCTTCTTTTTTTCCATCTTGCTTTTTTTTAATGCATCCTAACACTTTTTTTTTCTCACTCCACTCCTTCCATTTCCAGCCTCCCTACTTCCCCTCTCCTCCAGATCCACTCTTGCTCCACTTCCGTTTAGGAAAGTACATGTCTCCCAGGGATATCAACTAAACTCGGCATAACAAGACACTGTAATACTAGGCTCAAACTCTCATGTCAAGACTGGGCAAGTCAACCCAGTAGGAAAAAGTATTCCAAGAGAAAGAAAACAAATCAGAGACACCTATTGACTACTTTAAGGAGTTCCACAAAAACACGTAGTTAGCAGCTGTAACATAAATGCAAAGGACCTAGCATAGACTCATGTAGGTTCTGGGATTATCTCTTAAGCTTCTGTGAGCCCCTATTGTTGATTCTATGAGCCCCCTTAGTTGATGTCTGTGGGACATATTCTCCTTGTGTCTTACATCCCTTTGACTCCTACAATTTTTCCTCTCCCTCTTCCACAGGCTTCCCTGAGCTCCAAGGTGTAGGATCTGATGGTGATCTTCAATTTGAGCTCTCTCTCTACCTAATGTTTGGATATGGGTCTCTGAATCTGCTCCCATCAAGTGCTAGAGGAAGCACTCTGACTTCAGCTGGGCTGGACAGTGATCAATGAGTACAGCATAACATCATTAGGAATCATTTTATTCATGGCTTTTTGTATCATAGGTCTCTGTACTTACTACCCTCAAGTTCCTGATAACCCAGGCAGTAGAGTGACCCTCTCATGCATGAGCACAAATTATATCAGACATTTGTTGACCAGTCCAACAAGTTCTGCCCCATCCTTCCATTGTACAGCACATCCTGAAGGCAGGATACAATTTAGGTTTAAGGTTTTGTGGCTTGCTTGGTTACCTAGATAACCACTGTAGCGATGAATTCATGAGAGTAATAGCTGAGTCATATCCAAAAAGACAGTATTTTATATTACTCCTACACATCCTCCACTTCTTACATTTCCTTTATATTCTCTGGCATGTTCCTCCAGTCTTAGTAAATGGGAAACTATTCTACAGTGTTGAGTACTCAGAGTTTTATCCTCAACATTTGACAAGTATCTCTGTATTGCAAATTTTAAATAGACATTTCTTTGTCCAATAATAATAGCAACTTGGGGCTATGAAAATAAACAAAAATATTGAAAAGGCACTTTGACAGTATGTTCATTGAAATAAATCACTGGAAGCCTTCACCAGTTACAGAGAATTGTTGGGACAAGATCCATGTTCTTGATTACTAGGAGTCCTCACTAGGGTCACGGTCATGGAATCCTGGGAATTTCTACTCCACTAGGTTTCCATATCACCCTAGAAATCCTCCAATCAATTCTAGATGTTGCTTCCCATGTTCTCTCTTTCCATTTATTTCACTGAAAATGATTCCTTCTCTTATTCCCACCAACCCCAATCCACCCAAAAATCTACACTCTTTCTCCTTCACAGGGAGTTCCGTGCATGCCCTTTCGAGCCCTCCTTGTTTCTTAGCCTTTCATAGTCTGTGGATTATGCATGGTTATCATGTATTTAACAGCTAATATCCACTTAGAAGTGAATACATACCATGTTTGCCTTTCTGGTTCTGTGTTTCATCACTCAGTGTAATTACTCAGTGAGTGTAACCATTACTCAGTATGACTTTTTTTTTAAGTTCCATTTATTTTCCTGCAAGTTTCATGATGTCATTTTTTAAAAGCAGTGTAATACTTTAATGCATAAACATACCACATTTTCTTTACTCATTTTTCTGTTAAGGTACATCTAGGTTATTGATAAGTTCTGGCTATTATTAACAAAATTACTATTTACACTGTTGACAAAGAATCTTTGTAGCAGGATGGAACATTCTTTGGGTGTATGACCAAGAGTGGTATAGTTGGATCTTGAGGCAGATTAAGTCCCAGTGTTCTGAGGAAATACTACATTGATTTCCATAGTGGTTGTACAAGTTTGCACTCCCAGCAACAATGGTACAATGCTCTCCGTTCTCTACATTCTCATCAGCATGAGCTGTCACTTGTGATTTTTATAATAGCCATTTTCACAGGTATAAGATGGAATCTCATGGTAGTATTGATTTTTATTTTCCTGATGGCTGAAGATGTTGAATGTTTCTTAAGTTATTTAAAGATATTTAAATTTCCTTTATTGAGAATTCTGTTTAATCTGCACCCCCTTTAAAACACACATTATTTATTTTCTTTATGTCTCATTTCCTGACTTTTTTATATATTTTGGATATTAACACTCTATTTGATGTGGCATTAGAGAAAAATTTTTCTATTTTGTAGGCTACTGTTTTATCCTATTGATGGCGTCCTTGACCTTACAAAACCTTTTAATTTTATGAGGTACCATTTATTAATTGTTGATTTCAGTATTTGTGCTATTTTGGTGTTCTGGTCAAGAAGTTCTCTGCTGTGCCAATGCATTCAAAGTTATTCCCCATTTTCTCTTTGATCAGATACAGTGTGTCTGGTTTTATGTTGAGGTCCTTGATCAAGCTGAACTTGAGTTTTGTGCAGAATCACAGATATGGATCTATTTGCAAACTTCTTACAGATACTGACTTAGACCACCACAAGTTGTCAAAGGTGCTTTATTAACAGTGTCTTTCAGCCTCTTTATAAAAATCAGGTGTCTATAGGTGTGTGAACTTATATCAGGCTTGTTAACTCCATTCCACTGATCAACACCTCTATTTTTGTGTCAATACCATGTAGTTTTTATTAATATAGATTTGTAATATACCTTAAAATCAGGGATGGTGATACTTATGGAAATTCCATTTTTAATCAGTATTTTTCTTAGCTAATCTGGGTTTTTTGTTTTTCATATGAAGTTGAATATTTTCCTTTCAAGATCTGTAAGTAATTGTGATGGGGCACTGATGGGGTTTGTGTTGAATCTGTCGATTACTTTTGGTAAAATGGCTTTTTTTTATGTTGATCCTACTGATACATGTGCCTGAGAGAGCTTTCTGAAATTTTCTGCATCCTGATAAACCTTTCCAATGACACTATAATCTGAATCAAATAAATTAAATTGAATTAGAAAAAGCCCAGGTTTAACAGATACAAATGCTCCCGGATGGCTGTCCAGCCCCCTAGAAAGGAACCTGGGATGGAAGACCAGAAAACCACCTGCTTGTTCTCTGCAATACAGCTTAAATAACCTGTGCAGTGGTCTTGAACATCTCTGGGGAGGGGTCATTGTTTGGCTGCTTTCTTGGCGTTGGGGTCTAGACTGAGGCAACTTCGAGGGGAGGGGGCTTGTGATGGAATTTCCACCCAAATATTCAAGACTCTTAGGATATATGGATTTCAGGGGCTGTAGTGTGGCCTTAACCAGAATATTTCAGACTTTCTGGGTATATGGATGCCGGGGGCTGAGGAAATAGTTCCACCCAAACATCCCAGACTCTTTTGGTATAGAGGTGCTGACTCAAGTCTTGCTACTTCTTGTAGGCATGGTGCGATGTGGGGGAGGAGAGAGTTGTGAGTAGGTGGATTCATACTCAGCGGGAGGTGTGCCTGGGTAGGCATCCAGTTAACTGCCATCTTGGAGACCTTAGGCATCTGTTTTTTGAGGAAGATGAGAAGGCATATGGTTAGGAGAAAAAATAGATTTTTATTACCAGCCCTATGAATGGGGCTAGCCATGGGAAGGGTGATTAACTGCCAGAAAGAATGGGATGGAGAAATACCCTTTTGCACAGGAGAGGCAAGGGTGAATGAATGAGATGAAAGCATGTATGTAAATATGATTGAAAATGTGGAGGAGTCAAAATAGTCTCTGGAGACTGTTGATTTTTACTTGACTATATTTCTTGATACAGCAGCTTAACTTTTCCCAGGAACCTGCAGGTATCTGTAAGACAGCTGGAACATATTTACATCTTGGTATCATAGCTAAATGCTATGGCTTTAGGTTAAAAGGCATGAACATTTTAGAAGATAATTAAAGGAAATTGGAAACTTTGAACCTCTGAAGATACATCTGAAAGCTGTTTATACGGGAATATGAAGCCTGTGAAAGAGGCACACATGTCTGTGTCTTTAAGAGGAAACTTAACAAATGAAGTAATGAGCTATCAGTACCCCAAGTCATCAAATGCCGTCAGACATATCTGAGAGGGATAAGTAAATGAGCAGAAGTGAGACAGCTTTTTTTTTTTTTTTCAGCTATGCAGGCAATCCCAAATTTCTCTGTGGTCTTTGGAGAACACCAGTTTTAGAAGCAGTACTTTCCTTTAGCTGTTGAGCCCAGAAGGCCTGATGCATTCTACTGTGAGGATAAGGTTTGATTTACCTATCTTGGCAGGGAGAGACAATCAATCCCTCGGTGTAGTGTACAGGAAGCTGATGAGGTGAAAGGCAGCTTTTTACTGTGTGGGTGGCTTTGTCATAACCAAAGGCAAACCTTGAGGCAGAAGGTCTTTTGCAACCATGCATCTTCTTGGGGGAGCTATAGGATGCTGCAGGAGCTGGCATATCTCTGTCATAAGAAGCTCTCAGATCTGTAAAGGCACTTGAGAACCATTATCTCTCAGGTATATCTAAATTAGACATTAAAGTTAAATTTAGCCACATAGTTTTCCCAGTCACTTACAGATTACCAATGTCAGTAGAGGCAAGAAAATTAGAAGGGATAATCTAGTAAGCCAAAATATATTGAAGGCAGAATGTCTCCTTGGTAGATCCAGTGCACATGAGTACTCTTGCCGTACATGGCACTGAGGTTTCTCTTTTGACCTCAACCAAAAATCACAGCTATTTACATGTTTGTATTTTCTCAGAGCTGTTGTAGTTTGGAGTTACAAGTTTTACAGATTTTAAAACGAACACACAGATATAAAACAAGCATACTGTGGCCACATTATTTATCCATATATAAATAGACAAACAAACAAAACTTTTTTCTAGAAAACTGTGTCAGCTGACCAACTTAAAAATTTTGGGAAACACACAGGTGATCCCATTGAGGGAAAGGACAGAACACCTATGCAGCTCAGAGTAGGAGGACAGGTGGAATGGATCCTTGTAGAAAAAATCCCAGCATGACCAGATTACATGCCAGGAATATAGACAAACAGCAAAAGCAAGAGAAGTGGGAAGGGCTGATGGGGATGGGGGTGGGAAGCAGGATCACCGTATTCAGAAACCATGGGCATATGGGGTTTTGTTTACTAGTTCCCACACAGACAAAAAAAAAAAAAATTAGACATCAAGGACATATGGCGTCAGCTGCAATTTCAAAGATTTTATAAAGTCCGCCCAAGAGTATTTGGCCATTAGGCCTTGAATTGTAGGTATTCATTTTGCAAGTTTATGTGAAACCAGAAACCTAGCTCAATGTGTCCATTGTGTAGACTTTGGTCATAAACACAGAGGAGTGTGAGAAATCTCATCAACCAGAATGTCTCCTGATAAAGAGATCCCAGAGAACAGGCCCTTGCCCCATGAGTCAAGGCAGGTCCTTGTCTTGGTAACAGATCAGGAGACTGGTATGGGCACGTTTTTCCCAGGATGGCCTGAAAATCACATGAGGTTCTGGGCCTCTAAAGGCAATAACTTGGAAATCAGAACTTACCCAGACAAAGCTGATTTCGTGGAGAGCAGGTGTGGGGAGAAGGGTGTTTTCCCCATACTTGGACCTGGGCCAGTGGGAGAAACAGCCCCTTTGTTGGTACCTCTAGGTGAAACGTTTCTGCACCCAGATAAACCTTTCTGCCAACACAATAATTTGAATCCAACCAAATCAAAATGAATTAGAAAAAGCCCAGGTTTAATATATAACAATGCTCCCAGATGGCTTTTCAGCACCCTAGAGAGGACCCAGGGAAGAAAGACAGAAAACTACATGTTTGTTCTCTGGGGTACAGGTTAAATACCCTGAGGTGTAGTCTTTAGCATCTCTGGGGAGGGGGTCATTGTTTGGTGGGCTTTCTCAGGAGTAGAATCTAAGTTGAGACAACTTCCAGGGGAGAGGGCTTGAGATGGAACTTCTACCCGAACACTTTCCATCTTCTAAATCATCTTCAATTTCTCTTCAATGCTTTAATGCTTTTAGCATACAAGTAATTCAATTGTTTGGTTAGAGTTGCCACCAATATATTTTATATTATTTTTATGTATTTTGAAGGGATTTCCCAGATTTAGTTCTCTGTCTGTCACTTTTATATAGAATGTCTACTTACGTTTTTTTGAGTGAATCTTGCATCCAGCCTCTTTGTTGAAGATGCCTATGAACTGTAGGAATTTCCTATCAGAATTTTTGGGGTCACTTATACATGCTATAATATTATCTGCAAATAGTAATACATTGATTTCTTGTTTCCAATTTGTATCCCCTTGATCTCATTCAATTTTCTTATTGCTCTATCTCCAATTTCAAGTATTGTATTGAATAAATATGTAATGGTTTGTCTTGTCTTGGTTCTGATTTTAGTAGGATTGCTTTTACTTTCTTTCCATATAATTTGATGTCTGTTACAGGCTTACTGTAAATTGTCTTTATTAAATTGAGGTATACTCCGTGTATCCCTACTTTGTCCAAGATGTTTTTTAAAAGAAGAATCGCTTGATTTTATCAAAGGTATATTCAGCATTTAAATAGATTATCATGTGCTTGGTTTTTTCTTTAAGTTTTTTTTTAATATGGTAGATTTCATTGACTGATTTTCATATGTTACATCTCTGGTATAAAACCTACTTCATCATGTTTAATGATATTTTCCATTGAGAAGTCAGGTGTAATTCTGATAGATTTACTTTTATATATTACTTGGCTTTTTTTCCTTTGCAGCTTTTAATATTCTTTCCTTATTCTGTATGTTTAGTGTTTGGATTATTATGTGGCAAGGGGACTACTATTTTTTGGAGACAGTCTATTTAGTGTTCTATAAGTTTCCTATATTTTCATATGCATATCTTTCTTTAGCTTGGGAATGTTTTTGTCTATGATTTTGTTAAATATATTATCTGTGCTTCTAAGTTGAACTTCTACTCTATTATTCTTATGTTTGTTCTTTTCTTTTTTTTATTGATTTTTCGAGACAGGGTTTCTCTGTGGTTTTGGAGCCTGTCCTGGCACTAGCTCTTGTAGACCAGGCAGGTCTCGAACTCACAGAGATCCGCCTGCCTCTGCCTCCCGAGTGCTGGGAATAAAGGTGTGCGCCACCACCGCCCGGCTTAATTTTTTATTAAAATTTAAATGCTTGAGGGTTTGCCAGAAACTGTACATGTATGTAATATACATGCCTATTGTCTACCAAAGCCAGGGAAGGCTTTTGGGCTCCCTGAAGCAGGAGATAGGAAAAGGGGAAGGTTGCCATGGAACATATGAACCAAACCTGGATCCTCTGCAATTACAACACTTGACTATTCCCTGTCCACATTTTACATTTTTATCTTAAATTATCTTGCAGTAAATTTAAATATACAGTTTTCTTTTAAATATTTTCTGCTACGAACTAAAAACTCTATGTTTTTGTTTGAAGTGTTCTAATGCAAATATATTCAGTCATGAAGAAATAATTAAATATCAGTTTATGTTAATATGATACCTATAATATTGTTGCATAGAATATTTTTGTGCTAATTTTAGTTTATATAAACTTATTACTGATGCAATTCTTGAATAACATAAGCATTTAAAGAACTACCATTTCTGAGTTTGTGGGTAATTCCTAAAGATCCCAAGTCAGTGATAACATTTGCTCGGTAAAAACTTTATTGTTCTTTATCTTATGAATTTGGGAGATCACATGAAACATAAATAACCCAGCATTATCTGGTTCAGCACACATTACAAATCTAATTGTTTCTTCTTCAGTGAGAGTTCTCTATCTTTTGTGACATTTGAGTGAAAAGTAATCATGAAATTGAAAATTAAATGATCTGACATTGTTCCTCCTATATAAGGAGAAAGAAATCACAAAGATGAGATGTATTTGTAAATCAAGATAAATTCAGAGGCCACATTTATTTAGTGATGAAATATTCTCATATGATTTTCATTCTGTGATTTTCTGATATTATTTTCTGGAACCATCTAATTTTCCAATATAATTCTTATTACAAAATCAGGCACCATTGTAAGTCATCAATTCAAAGGAAAGACTAATTTATAGCTGTTTGTGAACACGAGTTGTAATTATACAAAGACTCAGTTGTGGTATCTGAGAGAAGCTAAGTTAGGCTGATTTTCAGTGTTATTCATAAATCACTGAAATATATTTGTAAGGGTTAATAGTATTGAATGAAGTTGTTATTCTCTGAGATACATAGTCTGAACAAAGAGAATTAACAGACCGTGATTGCGATATGTCCCTTGCAATTGAAAATGCCAAGGATAATTTAGCAACTAGACTAGAGGATGTCCCTGTGATATTTTGGCAAGAATCTTACTGCTTTATGTTTTCTCCCAAAAGGTTGAGTAAGGCTAAATTAAAAGCAATGAGCTACTTTGTTTGGTGGAGAAAGTTTCAAGACTACAGAACGTTGAATTTGTAGTGTGGTTGTTACTGATAATTATTATGCAGGTGCACAATAAAAAAATATCATGACAAGAAAATCAAAATATAGTTTTTAGTGGAAAAGATTCCTAGGAAACTTATTTTTCCAGACATGGTATATGCTGCAAAGGAGTCTGTAATTGGTTTCCTTATTTTCCCTTTCTCCTTTAACTTGTTTCATACAGTATATTCTAAGAACACTTTCCCGCTCCCTAACTACTCCCAGATGCTATCCACTCCCTACCCACCCAAATCCTTGACCTTCTCTTTTGTCTCTCTAAAACAAAAACAAAAGCAAAAAGTACACAAATAAACACAAAATACACAAAGCACCATAGAATTGAAAATCAGCAAATAATATCTACACAAAGCAGTATTACACAAATATGTACACAAATAACATTGAGTGTTGTGGAATATTATTTTAACTAACAAATGTGTGTTACTTTTGTTTATGCTGAAGAATATTACTTTAACTGTGTAAAAGTGTGGTACATTTGTTTATTCTGCATTTAACAATGTAAGGATATGTCATATTTGTTTGTGCCATATTTGTTTAATTATGTATAGATGTGCTGCATTTGCTTCACTTTGCTTGCCTAAGATACATAATTGGTCAAATAGGGAGCTGAACTGAACAGTCAATAGCTAGGCAGAGAAAGGATAGGCAGAATTGGTGGGCAGAGAAAATAAATAGGAGGTAGAAGGAGAAATCTAGCCTCAGGAGAAAAAGGAGAAAAGAGAAGGACATGCCCAGTGCCAGAAGCCAGGCAGTTGCCAGCCAGACATATGTGAGAAGTAGAATAGGAGGACATACAGAACAAAAGAAACGTATGTAGTGGCGTAAATGAATACGGACAGATTGTAATAATATATACAGCTTTAATGGGGAAATAGACTTACAGAACCACAGGTTCCTGCAGAGAACAGGAAAGCAGAAGGGGCAGCTGGCTCACTCTCGCCAGATTTATATGTAAACATTATTCCAAGGTGAACATGCCTCCTAAGGGGGCTGGGCTATCCCTACAAATGTAAAAATCGCCAATGCAAAACATAGATAAAGAGAAACAGATTAAAATAAGAGCTAAGATAATGGCCATACTTCGTCACTAATAATTAGTCTCTGTGTCATGATTGGAGAGCTGGTTGTTGTCATAAAAGAAAATCTTCTACAATTCTATTTGTTTTGTGTAGAACACCCCCTTCTGACTATGGGGAGCTCCTGAAGTGGTTAATGTATCCACGGAGGCATCAGTGAAAAAGACTAATTTTTCCTTTGCAGTTGGGTATAAATTACAGATAGCATCTGCTCTACAGGTGTGATATTATGTCAATTTGTCTCTTTTTGTTCCAGGATTCTGTTCTGCTTGGACACGTTCAGGTCCTGTGCATGCTGTCACAGTCTCTGTGAGTACACATGCACACTGGACATGGTGTGTCTAGAGGAAACTGTTTCCTTGGTGTCATTCATCAACATTTGCTCTTAAATCTTTCTGAATAGGTCTCTGAGCCTGAAGGAAGGTGGGATTAAGTTTATCCCTTTCACCATTAAGTAAACCAGAGTCTCACTTGTCTAGTTGTGGTTCTTTATGTTAGTTCCCACTCACTGCAAGGAAAAGCTTTTCTGATGAGAGTTGAGCAAGGCACTCAACTATGAGTATAGTAGAATGTCATAAAGTGTCATTTTATTTCTATGTCCCATTATCACATCAGTTGCATTTGGTTTGCCCCTAAGTCTAGGGCCTATCCAGGTCTTTGTTCACCCTAGCTGTGGTAAGAATGGATTCTATGTCATAAAGTGGATCTTAAATGTAACCATAACATTTGTGCCACTAATGCAAAAGCATATTTATTTCATTGGCAGGTCACCATTTTAGGTCACAGAGTTTATAACTAGGTTGATAATAAACTTTTTCCTGTAGTAGTGTGAGATTAAAGTTGTTAAGAAGATTAAAACTTTTAAGGGTGTAATACAGCATTTATACCTTTTAAATAACCAACAGCTGATGGAGGAAGGTCATTGGCTAATAAAGAAACTGCCTTGGCCCATTTGATAGGCCAGCCTTTAGGTGGGTAGAGTAAATGGAACAGAATGCTGGGAGGAAGAGGAAGTGAGCTCATATGCCTTAGCTCTGCTCTCTGGGGCAGATGCTATGCAGCCAGCTGCCAGGTCAGACATGCTGAATCTTTCCCAGTAAGACTGGTGCTACACAGATTACTAAATATGGGTTAGGCAAGATTGTGAGAATTAGCCATTAAGAGGCTAGAATTAATGGGCCAAGCAGTGTTTAAAAGAATACAATTTGTGTATTGTTATTTTGGGGCATAAGCTAGCTAGGCGGCTGGAAGCTGGGTGGCAGGAACGCTGCCCGAAGCTCCTACTACAAATAGCTATATCATAAATTTAAGGACAACTTATGAAAGGAAATTTATGTCTGGTAAACCTAGTCAATAAACCATCTCATACCCTAGATAAGGACATAATGTCATTAATTTTATAAACACATATAATTTCTAACTAAAATCTCAATACTTATTATTATATTCAGACATAAGTGTAATTCTCACTATTAATAAAAGAAACTCTTCTTTACAACAGACTAAGGCTATCATAGAAATCTACAACTGGTCAAAATGCATAGAACAACTTCCCATGGGGTATGTAATCACACATTATACATTTACAATGCTATAGTTCAACTTGTTGGGCAAAATTTAGACAATAAAATTACCAGTTGACATGGCAATATGGATGGGGAAATCTCACAAGTTCCCACCCTTAGGTGGAAATAAATAGGCAATACTATCTGCTAAGAAAGGGATAGCCAGGTTTCTCCAGGGATGAGAATCTCATAGATCATACAAACCCAAGTGGGCAGCCTTAAACACATATACATCATAGATACATCACATATAAACAACACTAAATAGATTCTTGAATTTGAGAGAAAATTGAGGGGAAATGAGTGGAATTGGTATGTGGATAGAAGAATGTAAATGAGATATAGTACTCATGTGAAATGTTCAAAAACAAAATTATTAAAATATTGAAAATAAAGATTAGGTTCATTTTTTAAATCCCTAAATTTTTCTTATTAAGCTTACTAAGATGTATCACAAGTCACTAAATTGAATATATTATTTTCATAGTTAATTTTTTCAATCCTTTTATAATTGCTCCCTGGAAAACAGAGTTCTACATAAGTGCTGCTGATGATTTTGCTAATATTTTTGTTTTGACAGGTATTTAAGACCATACCTTATTTAGAAAACAGAATAGACCAAAGAAATAAATTATCTAGATTATTTTAAACTAGAAAGTGGTTATTAATTATTAATATTAGAGACTTTGGTGGTTTGAAGGAGAATGATCCCCAAAGACACATATATCTGAATATCTGGCTCTTAGTTGGTGTACAGTTTATAAAGGATTAGGAGGTGTGACCTTGCTGAAGAAAGTGTAAAACTGGCACTGGAGGTTTCAAAATCTCAGGCTAGGCCCTGTCTCTTTATGCCACCTGCAGTTTGTGGATCAGGATCTAAGCTCTCAGCTGCTGCGTCAGCACCTGCCTTCTGTATGTTTACCACCAAAAGTATCATGGACTAATGCTCAGAAATTGTAAGCAAGTCCCCAATTAAATGTTTGATCCTTTGAGCTGGCTTGGTCATAGTGTTTCTGCACAACACAACAGTAACTAAAATAGCTACTGCTGCACTATTTATAATATTCCTATGTAATTTTAACAATATGGTTTAACAGTGTGATAAATTTGCAAACTTAACAGCACCTTATCTGACTAGTCATTTTAATAATCTGAAAATGAAAATAAGGGAAATTTTAATATATTTTAAAAAATTTAGTCCAAGAAAGCACTGATAGAATTTGCTAAACAAGGTATATTTCAGTAATTTTTAAATGATGTTAATGATGTAGGAAGTCCTGTATACGTGTTGCTTTTATTGGCTAATGAATAAAGAATCTTTCTTGGCCTGTGATAGGGCAAAGTAGAGCTAGGCAGGGAAAACTAAATTGTCTGCTGGGAGAAAGAAAGCAGAGTCAAGAGATGGGAAGTATCTGCCATAGGGGAAAGATGCTAGCTGCCCTCTGGAACTTTGTGGATAGGCCACAAACTTCATGGTAAAATATAAAATAATAGAAATGGGTTAATTCTAAATGTAAAGTGGTTGGTCAAGCAGTGATTTACATAATATAGTTTCTGAGTGATTATTTCCAGTCGGGAAGCCGGGAATGAACAAGTGTCTCACTACAACATATTAAAATTTATTTTAATAGAAAATTTCATAATACTGAGTTGAAATTAATAAGAAAAGAATGTTCAATGGACACAAATCCTTCTTAAGGTTTTCCATTTCATCAATAAAATCAACAACATCTTCTTGTCTTGTGGCAGGACTGAAAAAACCCAACCAAAGAAATTTAACTTTTTCTCCACATGCTGGTAGCTCAGGATGGCTGAGCTTTCTTTTATCTCTGTTGTAATCTTTGAAGCACTATGTGTGTAAAATGGAAATATTATAGAAAAGAAAATTCAATTCACATTGAAGATGGCTGCAAAACTATAATTTGCTTGAAGTAAATTCTGATGACTTAAAACTGTCAGGGATAATTTTTATGAACCATCTTAGAACAAGAAAATGTTGTAATTCACTTTACTCCCTGATTCACAGTCCTCATGTTAAACACAATCCATGTATGTTAGAATGCATTCAAGAGCACTGTGAAATGTTTCCTTATATTTACATAGCACATGAAAGAAAATTGCTAGCAAAACCTAAAATGAGCTAGCAAATGGAAAAAACATACATTCTGTTCTAGCATCAGATTTAGGTACCTGAATCATTAGTTTATTTCATGAATTATTCTACCACAACTTTGTTTTACAGAAAACTGTGATTCTTCTGTAAATTTCACAGGACAAGCTGGGCTGGTAAGTTTTAACTGTCAACTTGATATAGTCTAGCATCAGTTGAAAATGGAGTCTTAATGAGACTTATCTTGATCAGGTTGACAAGCGGGTATGTCTGTGAGGTAATTGTCTTGGTTGCTAATCAAGGAGGGAAGATCTACCACGAATATGGGCAGCACCCTGCTGTGTAATAGTGATGAAAGTTCCATGCTTAGCACACTAGAGGAACCGTAGTGCAGCTGTTTCTCTCTACTACTGACCAGGAACATAAGAGAATCAACCATCTCCAGGTTCTTCTCTGTGACTTTTCTGCAATTACACACTATAGGCTGGAATTCTAATCAAAAATAAACCCTTCCCTGTGTTTCTCTTTTCACAAGACAGAAATGAAACTAGAGCAGAAAAAAATTCTGAGTATATAAGTCATTTTCTGTTCCTAACATGGTGCTGTGCACATGGCATTAGTAAATTGTTGAGCAATTTTTATAGGACAGAGTGAAACTAACAGTTGGAAAAGTAAACCAAGTATCCCCAGGACTGACAGAGCCAATGAGCCAGACCAGCACTGCAACCATCTAGCATGCGCTAACTGGGTGGTAAAATTAACAAAAGCAGTATCCCAAACTGCTCTCATATGACAGTTTAGTTCCATAACAGTAGCAGAAGCCTGCAATACAGTGCCATGAGAAACACATATAATATGATAAAACTGTTGAAAAGTCTAAAGATAGTCCACTTGCTCCTGAACCAGAGCCACTTGTTGGTTCAAGGTCAATATGCCCAATTGAATATGTCCATTAAGATCATTTTGAATGTCCAAAGCATTGCTGGCTCTTTCAGTCAGCTGGTTGACAGTCTCAGCCATCTGCACAGTTTATGAGAGAGCAACTCTGGCAGCAGTAGCTGTGGTGGCAAAGGTCTGCTCTAGCTGCCTTCTGGCCCCAGCTGCTCTCACTCTGGGTCCAAACTGGTACACAGAACAGAGCAGAACTCAAGAAAGCAGGCTCCCTACTCCTGCTCCGGAACCATTGAAAGGGCCCCACTTTAACCATCTTTTAGGGAATTTGGGCATCGTCAACCTGCCTGGCTACTTCTTGCTGAGTGGGGGTGCTGCATTCTTGGGGGTATTTTACATCAACATTTTAGGGGGTCTTGGTGATTCAAACCAAATAAATTTGTAATGAATCCACAGGTTCTCATCCTCTGTGGAGACAAAAGCAGAACCTCTTTTTCAAAGCATCAACTCCTCAGGCCCGTATTTTAAAGTCAAAATACCTTTCTTAGCAGTTCCCAGAATCAAATGTCTTTCTCCAGTCCAGAACACAAAAGACAATACAATCAACATGACATAAATCTGTATACATTCTATCTTTTGAGGCCCTCAGTTCACCCTCCTGCCTCCTCTTTATTACTTCCCTACTGGCCAGTCTTCCAGAGGGCATTCCTCAGAGTGTCTCTGGGGATGAATACACATACTCTTTTAATCTGACTTGGCTTCTTCCCAGTCTGGAACATGTAAACCCCCTACTTGGTGTGCTGAGCCTATGATAATTATTAATCAAGAAAATTCTCCATAGAATTGCTAATAGACTGGTCTTTATTATGTTATATAGGTCTATAACATGTTATAGAGACATGTTTTTTTTCTCAACAGGGTCACTCTTCCAAAATTATTCTAGCTTGGATCAAGCTGACATAAAACTAATCACCAAAGTATTTAAATATCTGATATGTACTCTGGTTTTGTAATGCCCAAGAGGAAGTAGCTTTATTCTCTTCTGACTATTGTACATCAGTTTTAAAACATTCTTGCTGCCAACAGAGCAAGAAACTTTGTGATGATGATCAAAGCTGGCTTCCTTTGCTGCAGTTCACCATAGTTCACTCTACATCCAAATCCCTAGCTGCCTGAAACTCTAAGCGCATCACTAGAGGCTTCTGTTCTTTTCTGACAATGACTACTACTAGAGAAGCTGCTGCTATGTCTTTAAAATGCTGCAATGTTTGAACCCTGACAGCTCCATGTACTCTCTAATTCCTTTCCCTCTGTGTGCACACTGCCTTACTTTACTGTTTCGGCTCATGTTTCCTAATTTTCGCACTGAACAGGAAAGATTTCTTTATCATAGATAAGGAAAGGCATGCCATATCTAACTACATTGTGCTCCAAATGACAATTTAACCAAAGCTTTAGTATTTAAATGGCAACCAGGCAAAATTCAGTGAGTTGGAAAATATTGTAAGTCATATCTTTTTTTTTTGAAAAGACTAGAAATTTTTGGGGTGTTAAATGCACAGAATCCTATGTAAACTAAGGCTTACATAGTGAAATTTATTAGTGATTTCATGAAGTAACTATCTCTAATTAATGATGAGCTGCACATGGTATAGAGGCTGAGAAAAGACTTGAATCCAGATACTCAGTTCTCAAACATATTGAGCAACTGGCTATTTTTTTCTATATAATTCATATATTAGTAGACTCAGTGCAGTATACATTATTGATAATGGTAAGAGTGGATATAATGAGAATCAATAAGGTCATTTCTACATGATCTAAAAACTAAACTGTGATGTCTTTTGAGGGAGTAAATAGTTAGATTTAATGTGTCTGAGAAGCAACTGGAAAACAGTCTTCACCCCTCTAAAGCCTGAGAAAATATGGATGAAGGGACAGAAAAAAAAAATGAAAGGAACCAGAAGTGGTAAGAAATTCTGCAGAATGTTGGCTTCTAGACATGTCATGTGTCATGAATAACTGTCATCTGGGCTAAACAAATGCCATCTTAGCAAGTTGAGCTTCAATACCTACTTCTTGCAAACATCATTCGAGTTGAGCTTGGGTTTACATCCCAAACAGAGATGTGAAGTGGAGAAATGACATTTTCAGCTGAGTATCTAACTGTTTCCTACCAGCTCTACTAAACAACCCTGCCTTAATTGTACATAACTTGGGAGGAGACAGGGGAAGTTGAGACAGGGCCCCCCATTCATGTGGCTACAGGAAGCCTTTGTTCTTTTTTGGCTAGTAGCATGTTAACACCATTGTAAAGTACCTCTCACCTAGGCACTGTAAGGAAGACTAGCAAACTCATTGGCTCTCAAGGGTGAACTTTGGAAGAACTGTGCCTTGATTTTTCATTGTGACCATGAGTGGACAGGGAGACATTGCTTTACGTCTCATGAACGAAAAAATTTTAGTAGCAAAATGGACGTAGTTCTCTGAAACACAAAACAACAAAAAAGGTAGTATGGGGCAAATGTGATCAAAATACATTATGTATGATTATTCAAATGTCATAACAAAGTCATTATTATGCATAATTTATATATACTAATAAACAATTTAAAATAATTTTGGAATTAATGCTTGAGGCCACAGTGAAAGACGTTTCCACCAGCAGCATTGCAAAGTAGAGCTTGCTGAGTCTAAGGTGTCATTCTGAGAGTCTCTGAATGCAGACTTCAAGTCTCAAGGAAAGACTTTCTACTGCAGAAGTTCAATATACACATCTTCTTTTGTAATCTTGTAACCCCATCATCCTTATTACTATCACATTGCTGAAAACTACTGCATGTACTCCCACTTAGAAGATGGAGCTATTACCCTTAGACAGAGACAATGAGTACCACATGGTTGTGAATCACTGAGACTGAGTGGACCACTCATAGACACTGAGTTCCACAGGGCTGTGAACCACTCTGACACAGGCACTGACAGCATGGCGGTGAACCCTCACAGGCACTGAGCTTTCAAAGATCATGGTATTCACAGCTGCCATTGTTTGTGGAGTTCCTCATTGTCAGCAAAAAGATGGAATATGTGTGCAGAACTAGCCTGCTTCTCTTTTTCCAGTGTTGCTTTTAATTTTCTTAATATTCATGTAGATGAAGGTAGTGAGAGAATTCATAATAATAATTTGAATAGCACTCTAATTGGCTTTTATTACTACTTGAGAATGTGTCAGGTTGTACATAGAATATTTAAGTTGAAATGCCGTTTCTAATACTTAATAGAATACAATTAGAGTTTTATTGATTAATTAGTGTCTACATGCAGCATTTTATTTTTCTAAAGGCCAGTAAATGCACCTGACTGTTCCCTAAATGTTAACATATTCAGATAATTATAATGGCATTATACTTGCTGTGCAGACTGTTTGAATTATTTGCTAATTCTGAGATCTCAAGTTCATGGGAAGTAATTTTGAAAGGAAAAATTGTATTTAAATAACCCAAAGCAATTGTTATAGAAAATATCTCTTAAAAGTCCATTGATTTATGGCTACCAACATGCTATACCTTCCCATACAGAAACTCATTTTCCAGTGCTTTGAATGTAACACAGACGAATTGAATACAAAGGAGATTCCATAGCCAATAGGCACTGCCATATTGTAAGGTCAAAAATGCTGTTTAAATAATTCAAATGGCAGGCTAGCAGCATGAATGAGAAATGTGGAATTAAAATTCAGAGGAAGCTAACTAACAAATGGTGTTCAGTTAAATTCTGGTTCACCTGTCAGGAAGTAATGGTTTGTTATCAACTCTTTCCCACGAAAGAGTTATGCTGATGTTAGATAGGTTAGATGCAGAGGGTTTGGTCCAAGAACTTCAAAACTATTCGTCAGATAAGTACCCCAAGAACAGGATGTAGTGAAAAGTTGGTTACGGGAACAGGATAGACAGTGTGATAGGTGTTAGCAGCTGGTTTAGCTGTGGTGCTACAAACCAGCTTCAGGGACATTTTTGGCAGGAAATCAGGTAATTTTCCCTCCCTGTGAAATTTGCAATGTGTGGGAGCCTAAGTCCTTGTCCGTAGTCTTGAGTCTTACACATATTTATAACAGACTAAATTCTGGTGAAATGGGCTTCTGAGAAGAATATCGTCCTTTATTGTTGTGTCTACTTTGAGGATGCACAAGGACTAGATAACAGAGAGAGGACAGATAAAAGCCTCAACCACCTAGGACCAGAACTGTGGTGGCTTGACTTGGTCCACATTTTCATAAGAACATTCTTGCCTCCTACTTTGCTATAATTAAATTCTCAATAGACCTCCTTACTACTGGGCCCTACCTGGATTCTCCTTTTTTTTTTTTTTATTGGAGCACAAGAACTGAGGATCCTGGTGGAGTTGAAACCAGATAGAACTCCAAACCTCCCAGTAATACCAAGATTGGAAACCCTTTACATCATAAGGAATCAAATGTGAACTTAAAGAAATTGGAAGCAGGTAAAGATATGTCATTCGGGGCACATTAACTGGTCAAAGCCTCCCAGCCATTTGTACTGGGTCAACAAAAAACGGAAGTTATTGATGTGTTATGACACACATTGTTCTGTAGGCACATGTAAATCTCAAAACTTATTACCTCAGGATTTAGAAATACTTTCTATTTGTTTGCAAAGTTAAATAGAGGTTATTTAGTATGGAAAGTGTTTTGTTGGCTACACACAAAGATGTATAAACCATTTTGTCTGTGTGCCAGGAAATGTGATACATATGATTTAAATTCTTCAATAGTTTTTTTTTTTTTTTAAAGTAGCATAATCACCCTCAACTTTCATACCAAATGAGAACTGGCAAGGGTAAGTAAGTGATCTGACATCATTCAGGTATGTCTAACTTCAAAGTACAGCCTCACTGAAATTACCTGAGAATAATAATTAAGAAGCTCTCTCCCCTATTTCCCAGGTGAAACTGAGTTTTATACAGGCTGCTTACCAGTCCAGGCCTCTAATGAACTCTAGTTCTCTTTCTCTCTGTGCATATAATTGGTCATAGTTCATTGTGGAGGATTAAAAGTTCTGGTATTAGAGACTCTTCTGTAGGTAAAGCACAACCATGTAGACCTGAGTTTGATCTGCAAAACCATAGGTAAAAATAGGCATGGTAGCATGCATCTGTGATACCAGCAGTGTGTAGGTAAAACAGGAGGACCCTGGGGCTCACTGGTTAGCTAGCCTAATCAAACTGATAGAGATAAGCTCCAGGTATAATGAAAATTCCTGTCTCAAAAAAAATAAGGTGGAGCTGGAGAGATGGCTCAGTGGTTAAGAGCATTGCCTGCTCTTCCAGAGGTCTTGAGTTCAATTCCCAGCAATCGCATGGTGGCTCACAACCATCTGTAAAGAGGTCTGGCGCTCTCTTCTGGCCTGCAGGCATACACACAGACAGAATATTATACATAATAAATAAATATTTAAAAAATAAGTTGGAGATAAATTAAAGAAGGTAGTAACTTGAATATCTGATTTAAACACATACACTTTCTTAGTTAGGATTTCTATTACTGTAAAGAAGTAACTTAACATGACCATGGCAACTCTTACGGACGGAAATATTTAGCTGAGCCTGGCTTAGAGTTTAGTCCATTATCCCCATGGAGGTGAAGCAAGACAGCACACAAGCAGATAGTATATCCTAGTAGAGAAGGTACTGTGGTTAGAGTGTGAAACAGCTGGTTATATTTCATCTGCAACAGGAAGCAGAGAAAGATGGATGAATGCTGAGGCTCAACTTAATTTATCCTTCATTCATGTCTCCCAAGTCGAAAGCTCTAGCCCATGGAAGGCACAAATGACATTTTTGTCTTCAACTGACCCAATGTAGAGTTCCCTAACAGATATGCCAAGAAGACTATTTCCATAGTGATTTTTAAATCCTATAAGATTGACAGTAAAAACTGGCAATCACAGCCATGGAGCTCTAAACTATGCAGAGTAGCTCTAGCAGCATGTATTATCAGCAAATTGTGCATGGTACATGCTCAGTGATTTGCCATTAAGAACACCAACTCCAGCTTTTCAGAATCTTCCTTATTCAGCAGCCTGAATAGGAACTGAATTTGATATGGGTGTCTTCTCTCATTGTTCATTGTTTTATTGGATATATTGTGTATATATACTATATATATTATATATAATATACACTATATATATATATAATGTGCCAAGTGGTAAGGGTAACTTCCACAGATCATGTACAGAAAGGCTGTAGTAGCCTATAGGATGACAATGTTGTATAATAGGGAGGTGATTGATAATGTCACTAACTAGAACCTGAACTAGATCTTTCAAAAAAACAGGTAGTATCTGTGGGCTGGCAAAATTGTCCAGTATGTATAGGTGCTTGCCAACAAGCCTGAAAATTTGAACTCAATCCTCAGGACTAGGACTCCCATGGTGAAAGGAGACAACTGACTCACAGAGGTTGTACTTTGGCATCCACATTAATGCTATGGCACACACACAAACACACACACAAACACGCACACACGCATATATACTCACATACAGTCACAGGCACACATACATAAATAAATGCAATAAAAATTAAAATAGCAAGAAGAGGACAGACAGGAAACACAACCAAACTGAGAAAAACCCCAAGACTGAGAATGAGCACAAGAGGGCTCTGACTGAGATGACTGGCGGAGATGGCACAACAGCTGCAGATGTGTTCTCCAAGGAAATAACAAGACCTGGTGCAGTTCTGCTTCATAACTAGATTCCTTCATAACATGATTATTTAGGCTCCACTCAATTTATTTTCTCTTCAATTGTGGTACCTTGCTGAAGTAAAGAGAGTTTCTTCTCTGTCAGGATGTTCTCAAGTTTATTTTTTGTTCATTTATACATATGTGTTCCTGAGTGTTTAATTTGTGGGTGTGTATATGTGGGTGCACACACTTGTGTCTGTGTACTTGTGTGTTCAGTGTGCATGTGAGCGAATGCATGTCTGTGTGTGCATGTGTGTACTCTTGTGTGTGCACATGCATGTTAGTGTGTACATGTGTGTGAGTGTGTGTGTGTGTGTGCGTGAGTGTGTGTAAACCAAAAGTTTTCCTTAGGTGTTGTTCTTTACTATCCACCTTATTTATTATTTTTAAAACGGAGCGTCTCGGTGGCTTGAAATTCACAAAGTAGAGGTGAGGCTGCCTGGCCAGCAAGCTACAGCAATCCCATTGGTTGTACTTCCCTCCGTAGACCTCAGATTACAACCATGTGTTCTCATACCTCAGGTTTTACCTGGGTTCTGGGGTCTGAACTCAGGTCCTTATGCTTGTATAGGCATATCTTTAGCCATATTCTTATGTTTAGATTAGTGTCCGCCAGAGATAGATGCCATCAAACACAAGCTCAGTGAATGGTTAAGTGAGTTAATGGACAAAAGAGGACATTATGCCTTCTTTCTGTATGTATCTAAGTGAAAAGGGTATTGTGAGGAAAATGTCAATTTTCTTACAATGCTGACCTTTGCTGTTTACATGTATAAATATTAATAACAGGAATGCTGTGTTCATATGCATTTCCACTCACAAAGTGTTTTGTTCCAACTAAAAATACTGCAAAATTTTATGGTCATGGGCTTGGAGCTAGTTTGCAAACACTCTTACAGCTGCTAGAAGTTCCCACCTCAGTGCAGAGAGGATTTGCATAAAAACGATGTTGCACGACCTGTAGCTGATTGGGCTGGGCTGTCAGAACAAGAATGTTTCTCTTGCTCCTGTTTCGTGAATTCTTCCTCAGTCCTCATTAGAGTCAGGCACTTATTTCTCCACTTAAACTCTGAGCAAAGATGAGCAAGACCTTCTGCTACTGAACCTGATAACTGTCACTATTAACAAGAAAAACAGGAAACACAAAGGCTTGACATTTTTAAAAATGCATGTATCAAAATGCTCTTCAACAACTTTGATAAGGGAATCAAGTAGCCAGAATGCTGTCATTTGAACTCTTCTCAATCTCACAGGAGATCAGTGTCCTACTCGGTATCACCAGAGGATGTGTCTGTTTTATATTTCTTAAGATTAAGAACATGCAGTGGTCTATTTCTGTTCATAGTCCTGGAAGTTCTTTAATGTTTTTTTTTTTTAATTTTTTTGTTTTTTCAAGAAAGACAGGGTTTCTCTATAGCTTTGGAGCCTGTCCTGGAACATGCTCTTGTAGATCAGGCTGGCCTCAAACTCACAGGGACCCGCCTGCCTCTGCCTCCCAAGTGCTGGGATTAAAGGTGTGTGCCACCAGCGCCCACCTTAGTCCTGAAGTTCTGTCTTTCAGGTTCAATATTTTGCATTTAATACCCTCTGTCCATGTTGGATTGACAGCTTAGTGTTCTGTTGATTTTCATTTCCCTTGTGACTAATGATGCTGGCCACCTTCCCATGTACTTTCTTGATTGTTTCTATTATTTTCTGAAGTGTTCATAAATTTTCTAATATGAATTAGTTTGGTGATCTTTTCCTCTTAAAAAATTTTTGTTTGTATCTTTATGTTTGTTTCTGCCTGTGTCTGTGTGTATGTATACCTGAGTGTGGACGCCTGTGGAGTTAATAAGACATGAGATCACCAGGAGGTGGAGTTCAGTTTCACAACATCCTGACATGGGTGCAGGGAGCTAGATTTCCCATCATCTGCATGCGCAGAAATCAGTCTAAGCCACTGAGCAGTCTTTCCAGCCCTTCCTTCCCTTTATCAATTGGTAGAAATTCTGTATTCTGGACATGAATTCTTTTATATATATATTGCATTGTAAATATGTTTTCTGGGCCTATGGTTTGACTTTTCTTTTAAATATCTGTTTTCTATTTATTGTGTATATGTATTCGTATGTGTGTGTGTGTATGTGCAATACATGTGAATCCATGTTCAAGTAGAGGCCATAGGTCAATCATGTTTGTCTTCCTCAACCACTTGCACAGCCCTCTTTATTTCTTTATTTTGATAATTAATATTGATGCAGTTCCCAAAAATTTAAAGCAATCTTGAACACACAAAATAAACCCTGTTATAAGCCAGGCAGTGGTGGCACACTCCTTTAATCCCAGCACTCGGGAGGCAGAGGCAGGAGGATCTTTGTGAGTTTGAGGCCAGCCTAGTCTACAAGAGCTAGTTCCAGGACAGGCACCAAAAACTACAGAGAAACCCTGTCTCGAAAATGAAAAAAAAATAAAAATAAAAATAAACCCTGTTATAGTCACACATTGCTGAATTTGCTAGCTGGTATTCAGTAAAGGATTTTATTACATTTATTTCTATCCAGAAAGTTTATTAGTCTATCAGTTCCTTCTCTGATAATGATGTGTATAGCTTGCTTTAACAGGAAGGTTCTGACTCAAGCTTCTCTCAGGACAAGGAGCGTGCAGACTCTGTCCAGGGATAGTATTAGCATTCATTTTGCAACCTGCATGATTATCATTATTGATTGAAAGCATATTTTCAATTTTGAGTTCACTTTTTATGAAACAAATGGCTGTTTAGATTTTCTAATTCAGTTATGATTTTCAATTTAATTTTCAGTCAGTTTCATGATTTATGTTTCTAGAATAATTTGTCATTCAAGTTTTCACCTTTATAAGAATCACAAAAGTTATTTGTGGCTTTTTCCTGTTATGGTATAGAATACATGGAGATGTGTGTCCTGAACCTTATGAGTAACAAACTTTTTTGCTTATGGAAAAGAAGTGCTGTTTTGCTTTGGAATTTTCAATTATAAATATTTCTGAAACATCAATTTTAAACTTAATTTGCCTACTTTAGTTTTTTCTGACATCTGATTTTATTTTTATTTTGTTTTTCCACTTTAAGCTTAGCATGCTTTCATTTTCTAACTGTTTAGGAGGAAAATACAGACAAACAACTTTTAAACATTTCTCCTTTTGTAAATTAATTTCCTAAACCAGAAAAATTACTAAAAACTTACTTTACTGATTCCCATTAATAAAATGTTTGTCCTTAGTTGAACATAAGTCAAAAATTCCTCAGTGACAACACAACATTGAGAAGAAATTCCCAAACATTTAGATAAGTTTGTTTTCCTTTTTTTTTTTTTTTTGAGAAAAGGTTTCTCTGTGTTACACCTGTGGCTGTCACTGTGTAGACTAGGCTAGCCTCAAACTCACCAACCTCTGCCTCCTAGGTACTGAGATTAAAGTATTATACTTGGTTTTTAAAGGATTTATTTTATCATCTTATTGTAAGTATATATAGATACATACACATAGATATATATTCATGTGTGTGTAAGTGAATGTTGTTAGCCTCTGTGGCCCTAAGAGGAGTTGTATTTCTCTAGGACTGGAATTTTGGCAGTTTTGAGCAATCCGACATGGGCTCTGGAAAATGAACACAGGTCCTCTGCAAGAGACGCACTCACTTTTCACTGCTGAGCCATCAGGGCAGCCCCTCCTTGTATTGATGTGTTAAGATTTATTCTAGTTGACTCACAAGTCACCTGTTCGTGTAAAAATTCTAGGTAATACCTATTGCTATAATAATTATTTATCCAGTCTAGTGTTTGCAGAAACTTATTGGGTTAATTTTGCTAAGAGTATAGTTCATGTCATCTACTTCCTTACTGCTTCTCTTCTTGTTCCATTGGCCGATGAGAGATGAATGTTAAAAACAGCCTTGAGGTCAAGATTCACTTTAGGCTATTTAACTCAATATCTTGGAGCTATAACATTCAAGTTATTTTTAATATGCCGTAAGAACTGAAAGTTATGTTCTAACAGTTGATGGAGTTTTCATTCACCCTCGCTAAGAATAATCACTCATACTATTATGTTGCTTAAACATAACAAATCAGATGGAGTTTTAAATTTTTCTAATAATTCTTAGAAGGTTAATAATTCCAAACAAATAAAAGAATAACATATTAAACCAATGTGATCCAAATCAGTAGCATCCAATAAACAACTTGAATTACCCCATGTTACCATGGCCAGAACTGGCTCTGCTAGTGTGGAGATACAGCCTCTGGTTCTGGTCTTTGTTTAACTGGTTATTGTATTTTGAATCCAATAATACTTATGAAGATGTCTGTTTTACTGTGTGTCTGTCATATCTCTAATAACTGTGTTGTTGCCTAGTTAAGAATAAATATTTTCTGAAGTTAACCAACATTATCCAACAGATGAGTTTTACACACTAATTTTAATGAATGTTAATTTGAAATCTTTATATTTGATCATTATCTCCTTTCCATATTGTGGAGGATTTTTTAAGTCCATTGATATGAAGACAATTAAAAATTTTCTTCCCTGAGAGTTAGAACACTCTGTAATCTAGCAGAACAGGTTCCAGCTTTGATGGATACAGCTCCTTGCACCCCATAGCATGGAGCCACCATAGGCTTCCTGGAATCTAAAAACTGCCTAAAATAGAGATGAGAATTTGGTGTTCTGTGTTCAGATGTCATCTAGTATCAAAGGCCTTCATTCTGTTCTCTGTGAGCTATCATTGACAGGCTAAGGAATAGGAAATAGATTACTCACATTACCCCTACATACACAAAGATGAAACAGTCAAGAAAGGAAAGGGAGCTGGCTGAAGTCATCACTTAGAATGTCCAGGGTTCCCCGACAATGGCTGAAGCTACACAGCTATGCTTACGTAATTATGCCTGTGGTAAGAATTTGAATAGTCCTTAGAGACACCGAACAGAGCATGTGTGAGTTCTGCTTGGTCTAGCTGAAGCTAATGTCAGAGTTATAGTGATACTAAAATCTGCCTTAAATGAAATTATTCAAGGGTTTGAGATCATAAAACACCTCTTTATATGCTTCGGGCTATATTTCTATTAGTTTTTAAGACATGACTGGAGACTGATAAGAGAATTTAGTACATCATTTTTTATATTGGTTCAACCTGAAAAAAAAAAAAGAGTCATTGGGAAGCATAAAGGGATTTATCTGCAAACAATTAGTTAGCAATACCATTTATATTTTCATAGTATTATATACAGTTGATTTCAGTATGACATTATATACATCTCTATAATATATTTAAGTTTTTATTATGATTATTTTTTATGTGTGTAGGGGAACACATGTAAAACCCAGTGTATGTGTAGACCTCAGTAGAAACTTAGGGAATCTGTTTTCTCTTTCCACCATTTGGGTACTGGGCTTCAAGTGCGGGTAATGATTGATGGCAGATAGCTTCCAATCCTTCCTAAGCCATCTTGCTGCCCTATGATGGATCTTAATCATGGTTATAGTCCCTCACCCTTTCTAGTCCCCTTCCCATTTTCTGATCTATTTTCCCCACTAGTTTTCTTTATTCGTATTTTTATGAAATATGCCCTAGTGTGTTCATCAGTGTTATTCAGGGAGAATGGATGAGGGTGACTTACAGAAGCATAGGATTTCAGGGCTACAAAGGTAAAGATAATGGGTCAGTACAATTGAGTTTTCTGGTTGGACTTCTCTGTGAAGTTGTTGTCCTTACTGTTTGTTAAAGCTTGAAGTTTCTCTGAACAGACTGACTGAGGGAAAACAGGAGAATTAGAAAGATTGGGGTGATTTGAAATCCATAGCAGGAAATGTAATTCACTAGTTGTATTCTAAAACCTGTATCCTCAATTCACTGATTCTTACACTGTTGTCAAGAATGTCCCTTAGAGGCATGGACATGTGCATAGATGAGGGACAGAATGTCCAGGTCTTTGAGGCAAGGAGAGTAGCCAGGGCTTTTGTGAACAATGGAGGCAAGTCATTGGGCCACACACACTAGCAAGGAGTTACAGATTAGCTACTGCCCTTCTGTTCTCCACACTCAACAGGGTGCTCTCTTTTGGCCAACCTAACTGAAAACATGCAAGAAGGTGAGGAAAAGTTAGCCAACAAGCAGAGTTTAGCATGACCAAGTTGACACTTAATAAAGCCATTAGGTCGAGGGTTTGGGAGATGGTTCAGTATAGTGGTTGTCATACAAGCATGACGATGTGAATTTCATTCTCGAACACTGACAAAATGCAAGCAGGATGTAACCTTAGCATTTTGGAGGTAGTTACAGGCATTCTCTTGGGTTCATTGACCAGCCAGCTTAGCTTAGTAGAAAGCTGAGAGTCAGTGAAGAGACACTGTTTCAAAACAACAAAACAAAACAAAATACCAAAAAACAAGGTAAACAGTGCTTGAGGAATACCTGAGATTGATCTCTGCCACATACATGTAAATGTATACCAATACACTCACATACATACACACACACATACACTCTAAGGTCAAAATTAATAAGGTGCCAACTACCAACATATAGTCCTATCAGTAATTTCACATTAAATTCTTATAAAAATATTACATTCAAGGCATTATGATATGTGTGGGGTATGGTAGAGGCGGAGGTTCTGTATCTTGCATTTTCATTGAAGATTTGATTTTAACCAATTTTTAGTACTATAATGCCAAATAGCTTTACTTCAGTGAAAATACTTTTAATATAAAAACTATCCTGTCATAATCTTTATATTTATACTTTATTTTAAATGCACATAAGTGTATGTTTGTGTGTGCCATGCATGTTTTTATGTGTGCACATGAGTGTGTGGGGGTACGCTAACATCTATGTGTCCTGAAGAATGCAGAGACCAGAGATCTATGCTAGGTGTCTTCTTTAATCTCTGTTCTTCTAATGACTTTTGGCGATTTCTCACTGAATGTAGAGCTCATGAATTCAGTTCGATTGGCTGATAATTGTATTACAGGCATTATACTGTCTTTGCCTCCCCAGCGATACGATTACAGGCATGTACTACTTTACCCAGGTCTTTGAATGATGCTAGGGTTCTGAATGCAGGTACAACAAGCACTGTACCCAGTGTTCCATGTCCCTATTCCCAAACCCTGGGTCAGAATCCTATTATAATGTGGTCACATAATGGACTGGAGAATTTTTTTTCTATTTTCACCATTGCCATGAACACAAAAGAAAGGCAATTATTACAATCATGGTTTCAATTAGAAATGTCAGAGATTACAGGCATCCTGTTTGAAAAGGGAACTGCTTCCCTTCTTCAAACCAGCATTAATTCAGACAATAAACTCAGAAAGCAATTAGAGCTTTGCTCTTTGCAGGGTAAAGCAACAAGGGCTGGTAGCAGAATTAAATTTTGGATCCCCCAGAAGGAAACCTTGAATCCCAGTAAATAATAACATGCAGATGGGAAGTATGTGATCAGCAGCTGGAGAATGGGAGAAGCAGCATCATTTCTGGGGCTTTGCTGAGGAATGAGACTGTCTATCTTCCTTCTTTCAATTACCTCTGCAGCATGAGGAACTGGAGGTCATAGCCACTTGCTCTTGTTTGCATGATGAATAATGAGTAAATTCCTATATTTTGCTGGAGGTTGTCAGGGGTTATTTGTACAATTCCTTACTTAAAACTGAACAATGGCACCAAACACTACAACAGCTGTGCAGAGAGAATACTAAACAAAAATTAGTCTAGTAAGGTCAGGAAAGTTTTACAGAATTTGAGCCTGGTGTCTGTTCTCCCCTGAGATTTTCTGGCTCTTGTGATCATTTTAAAAGAAACACTGATCACCCACTTGCATACTTACTTTTTCTGTTTTTAGTTTTACAGCAATCTTCTACTCCGGGGAAGGGGAACTGGCTCAGTGGATAAAGTGCTTGCTTTGTAAACAGGGTGACCTGAGTTTGACCCAGTGCCCTTACAAAAGGTGAGCATGGTGATGTCCATCTATAATGACAATGTTGCCATGGCAGAGCCAAGACGGTCCTTGAGACTCTCTGGAAAGGCAGTCTAGACAACCCAGTGAGACCCAGGTTTAATGAGAGACCACGGTTGAAGAAAATAGGATGAGAAACAATAGAAAAAGACACCCAGTGTCAACTTCTGCCTTATACACAATGTACATACAGGTAAGCATAGGCCTCACACATACATACAGATGCATATTATACACACAAACACACATACACACACATACATACATACACACACAGGTTGCGCTGATATCCTACCCATACATAGTTATGCTGTAGGAATTATATATTTTTCTTTTCCTTTTTTAAAAGAAAATAAACGACCTTTTTTATTATACATACCCAGTCCATGTTACCACACCCTCCCCTCCTCCCATTCTCTCCACTTACCCCCCATCTACTCCACAGAGAGTGTAAGATGCATTGCTTTGGGGAAAGGTCCAATGTTCTCCCTACTATATCTAGGCTGAGCAAGGTGTCCATGCAAAGAGAATAGGTTTCCAAAAAGCCAGTACAAGCAGTTGTAATAAATCCTGGTGCAATCCCAGTGGCCCCTCATTTGATCCCAGTCATGCAACAGTCAGCCACATTCAGACTGACTTCTTTCCTCCTATACTTGTTCCTTCACAGTCTGGCTGGAGTTGGTGAGCTTCCATGGCTCAGGTCTCTTGATCACTTTTCTCATACTCTCACTCCTCCCTCTCTTCAACTGTACTTTGGAAGCTCACTCCAGTGCTCCGATGCAGGTCTCCGCCTCTGTTTCCATCAGTATCTGGATGAAGATTCTATGGTGATATTTCAGATATTCATCAGTCTTATTACAGGGCAAGATCAGTTTGGGCACTCTCTCCTCTATTGCTTAGGGTCTTAGTTGGGGTCATTCTTGTAGATTCCTGGGAATTTCTCTAGAGCCAAGTTTCTTGCTAAACACATAATGCCTCCCTCAATCAAGATATCTTTTTTCCTTACTCTTATCTCTGTCTTTCCTCCCTCTCAACTATCCAATTCCCTCAAGTTCTCCTCACCCCTCCCCTTCTCCCCTCCTCATCCTCTTCTACCGTCCTCCCCACTCCTTTGTTCCCAATTTTGTCAGGTGATCTTGTATATTTCAACTTTCCAGATGAACCTATATATGTTTTTCTTAGGATTCACCTTGTTATTTAGCTTTTCTAGGATAATGGACTATAGACTCAATATCCTAACCCAATTAAAAAATGGGGTACAGAACTAAATAGAGAATTCTCAACAGAAGAATCTGCAATGACCGAAAGACATTTAAAGAAGTGTTGAACAACCTTAGTTATCAGGGATATGCAGAGGAGAGGGTGGAGAGGGTGCCTGAACTGGCCTTCTCCCATAGCCACACTGATGAATATCTTGCATATCACCATAGAACCTTCATCTGGAGATGGACGGAGATAGAGACAGAGACCCACATTGGAACACTGGACTGAGCTTTCAAGGTCCAAATGAAGATCAGAAGGAGGGAGAACACGAGCAAGGAAGTCAGGACCGTGAGGGGTGGGTCCACCCACGGAGACGGTGGGACTGATCTAATGGGAGCTCACCAAAGCCAGCTGGACTGGGACTGAACAAGCATGTGATCAAACCAGACTTTCTGAATGTGGCTGACAATGAGGGCTGATTGAGAAGCCAATGATAATGGCACTGGGTTTTGATTCTACTGCATGTACTGGCTTTTTGGGAGCCTAGTCTGTTTGGATGCATGCCTTCCTAGACCTGGATGGAGAGGGGAGAGCTTTAGACTTCCCACAGGGCAGGGTACTCTGACTTCTCTTAGGACTGGAGAAGGAGAGGGGAAGAAGATTGGGGGTAGTGAGAGGGAAGTGGGAGGAGGGGAGGAGGTGAAAATTTTTAATAAATAAATAAATTTAAAAATAAAATAAATGTTCAACAGCCTTAGCCATCAGGGAAATGCAAATCAAAACAACTCTGAGATACCATCTTATACCTCTCAGAATGGTTAAAATCAAAAATACCAATGATAGTTTATGTTGGAGAGGATGTGGAGTAACAGGAACTCTCATCCATTGCTAGTGGGAATGCAAACTTATACATCCACTTTGGAAATAAGTATGGAGGTTTCTCAGAAAATTGGTAATCAGCCTACGTCAGGATACAGCAAAACCAATCTTAGACATATACCCAAAAGATCTTCAATCATACTACAAAGATATATGTTCAAAGATGTTCAAAGAAGCATTATTTGTAATAGCCAGAAACTGGAAACAACCTAGATACCCCTCAACCAAAGAATGGATAAAGACAATGTGACACATTTACATATTAGAGTACTACTCAATTGTAAAAAAAAATGACATCTTGGATTTTGCATGCAAATGGATGGATAGAACTAGAAAACAGCATCCTGAGTGAGGTAACCCACCCAAAAAGATGAATATGTTATGTCCTAACTCCTAAGGGGCCTACTAGCTATAAACAAGAGGATTACATAAGTGTATGTGTATTATCATTCCTGTGGTATATAGTTTGCTCAGGACATAAGAGATGAGCCTCCTAATACCCTCAACAGAGGAGTTGGTCTGGTTAGGTCAGTCTCTTAAATATGATGGCAGACACTTATGTCTAGATATGCAGCAGGAAGGAGCCTGAATTATCTGAATAATGCTTGTTGAGCCCAGTAGTCCTCTGTGTCTTAGGGCAAGAAACTTGATCTCTGTTGGGAGCAATCAGGTGACAGCAGAGATGTGTCAAAGTGAGACAGAAGGATCACTAGCTCAGATACAAGATACAGCAGGATAGTCTGTTATTCACCACCTTGGGAAACAATTGGTAGTTTAAGTTCTCAACTATGTGGTATAGGCACAGGACACCATATTTCAAAACTGGTGTGGTATCTTTCAGGATTACTTTTTTCACCAGAAGTAGTCTTTTATCTCACAGACTGTACAAAGACACCTTTGCATGTCCCTATGGCTTTCAAGCATTCTGTGACTCAGATCTTTAAGTGCTGTCCTCTACATCCTGCTTCCTGATTGCTGATTGCTACTTTCTGAAGTATTGTTACATGTTTTGGGTATTGACTCATACCTTCTCCTTATAAGAAAGCAGTTCCTTATCAAAACTCTTTTCTTTTACATTTACAATGACACCTTCCTATAAGCAAATGATACTGCCTCTTTTTAAAAAGTTATGTGTATGCTTTTATATCTCTGTGTGTTTTTTGTGCATATGATTTCAGTGCCTTAAGAGGCAAAAAGAAACCATTGTATTCCCTGGAAATCGGTAAGCACTTTCTCCATGCTTCCTGACTCTACTCCTAACCTATATTCCTTCAAGGATGGACTGTAATCAGGATTTGTTAGTCAAAAAAGCCCTTTACCCTCCAAGTTGCTTTTGGTCATGGTGTTTATTATAAGAAAAAGAGAACCAAATTAAGATATTATTTAAACATGTTAATATGAACTTCTTCCAATTTATTCATTTATTAAAAAAGAAAAGGAAAGAAGGATGGATGGATGGATGGATGGATGGATGGATGGATGGATGGATGGATGGATGGAAAGAAATTGGGCGGCCGGAGGAAAGAATGAAGAGAAGAAATAGGGAGCGTGGAAATAAATAAGAGAGGAAATAGGGAGAGTGGAAGTAAAGAAGGAAGCAAGGAGGAAGGGAAAGAGGGAGGATAGATCCCTGCATCTTTTATTGTAGAGACACTGTTTCAAAGTAACACATTCCCCTCAGAACCCTTAAACTAGGGGAAATAGAACTGGACACTAAAGGCCACTCATTCTTTCCTGGTTCTTCTTAATAGTCACTTTGAGTTGAGAAGAGGCTGAATATTCCTCCTGGGATAACTCCACTGATTTATTCAAGGAGGACAAGTCTGTTCCCAATGATGGAACTTTCCTATTATGCTCCAATTGCTCTGTGAAGATGGACCTTGGCTGTCTAGTAAGCAGGTTCTCAGAGTGGAGAGCAATAATGTAGCTGATTTCCTCCAGTTAACTTAGGAGAGACTGAAAGCTAGGAGCACCATGTTGCAGGCACTTGTTAAGCCAAGAGTTCCAAAATGAAGTGGGGGATTTAAAACATTAAGAGTAAGTTTTGTGGTGCAGTTTAGCTATGGAAACAAAATAATGTTTTCAATGTGGTAGAAACATTCTATATTGCTATTTTAGTGCTCAATAAACTGATTTAAACAGCTACATTCAATCAAAGGTTTTCAACACTTTAGCTGGCTTTTTTCCTCCATTAGTTAAGTTCTGCAAAATACATGACAGATGTGGATGGAAACATTCTAATACTTATCAATATTTAACAAACAAATCTCAAAGTCATAGCTCAATACTTGAACTGAGATGGAGGAGAAGCCATTTTCTTGATTCCCTAGTGAAGACAAAGGTTCTCTAGCACCAGAGTTAACATTACAAAAAAAAAACCAACCAAACAAACAAACAAAAGAACCTGCCAGGTGTGCCAGATACTATTTCATGAATGCAAGAACAAAAGAAAGCAAACAACAACAACAACAAACTGTGGGAGATAGTCTGGTTAATGGAGAGAAGGTAAGGTCCCAAATGCTGGTCCCAAGTGAATTCAGTAACTAACTAATAAGAGGGCATGACTGCTGGTTCTGTCACAGCAAGGTCGCCTTCTGCTCACATGCTGAAGCACTTGGAGAGTGCTTATTATTGGACATAATAGAATACTGTTGAAAACAGATAATGGAAGACACAAACACACTTAGAAAACTGTAACAGTTGGACAGAAAGATTGCTCACTGAGTAAGAACGTTTGATTACTGTACAGCCATGAATACCAGAGTGTGTATCCCAGTATCTATCCACCTGGGCATCTGGCAAATGCCTGTAACCCTAATTCTAGGAAAAGCCTGCTTGCCAACCAGGGCCATGGTGAAGCTCATGCCCAGACTGCTACAAAGTGCCGTGTTTGTCTCTGTGGGACTACCCCAACCAGGTTATGTGTTACCATTAAAGGCTACAAGAATGTTCATGGTCTGGGCTGCCACCTATAGTCACGTTGGTATCTGAGGGACATGATGTCATGGGAGCCATGCCAAGCTGAGTGGACTGCACTGCAACCTGGGTCCACGATGATGCTTGAACCTGAACTGAAGCTGAGGACCATGTCTGGGTCCAAGCGTCAAGGATCTATGTTGATGCCAAAGGCTTCTGTTGCCCCCAGAGGCCACATGGATGCCGAGTGTCTAGTCCTGCTAGTATGCAAGGGCCATGCTGCCGCTGTGGTCATATTGATCTGAGTGGCTTCTGTTGCAACCTGAGCCATGGTGGCACCCAGGTTTGAGCTGAGGCTAAGGTACATATCTGTGTCTATTGGTCCTGTTGCAACTGAGATCTGTGTTGATCTCTATTGCCCATCTTACCACTGGAGGCCATAGGAATCAGTCATGTTGGAATCTAAGGGCTGTGTTGAGCTTATACTGTCCTTTTCTGGCTCTGGAAGACCTTGCTCAATAATACAGACAAAGAAGAGTGGGCTCTTCCCCAAACTCCCAGGGACAAGAACTGATCAGAATATCTATTATTCAGGGCTTTGAGTTGACCCACCCCAGCATCTACTCTATGACCTGTCTGCGTGTGTGATGGGACTTGTCAGGCAAAATTATAGCTAGCTGCAGGATCTCCATGACTCAGAGCAACAGCAGGATATCCAAGAGTAGGTTCACTGAGATTTAAATATTGATGGTATACCAGAAGCCAGAGGTTTTGAACCAGACCAACAATTCATGATAATGAACATTCACAGGTAAAGCTGAGTGGACAGAAAAGGTATACAGCATGACTAACTGCAGCTCCCAATGCCCTGGAACAAATAAAGAGGTGTTAGAGAGGGGGAAGGGTGGGTGAGTGAAGTGGATTCCTTTTCTTTTCTTTTTAATTTTTAAATTTTTTTTGGGGGGGAGGTACTACTGGAGTGAGGAACAGATGCAGAAGAACTGGGGAAAAGGGTGGGATTGGGGTACATGAAGTAAAATTCCCAAATAATTAATAAAAATTCATGTTTTTAAAAAGAAAAAGTATGGCGTCTTTAGAGTAAATAGAAAACCTAGCATGCAGTTTCAGCAGTTCCTCATTATAGTTTGTGCTGTTCCTTCTCCCACACAGATTCCTGAGTTTGACAGGAGGTGTCTATAGTAAATTTTAGTCATTTTCAATCTAATCCCCTCTTTTCTCTCCTCTTTTAATCTTCCTCTTCTCTCTTCATTTTCCTCTTTCTTCCCCTACCATCCAGTCTCCTTTTCTACTCTTTCTGTCCCCCCCTTTCCTCTTCTACGAAAATTTTTCCCCAGGTCTCCCCACTGCTTTTATATCTTCTGTGTATGTGACCTACTGAGTTTAATTACAATTGCTTTCATAGTGATTGGGAGGTCTATTTATGGTAGCAAAGGAAAACTATCAAGTTATAACACTGACAAATATGACTCTTGCACCACCAATAGCTATTAAGTGACAGTAGTCACCTCAAGGGAGGGTGGAATCCCTGGACCCACTCCGTGATCCATGATGAAATGTTGTCAGCCTCAATTGTGTGCTATTGTGCAGATAATGGCTACGCTGAGTTCATGAGTGAAATGGTCATATCATGTTTTAAAGACACCTTTATTGATGCACACCTCTGCACTTCTATTTTATATGCTTTTCACACCCCTGTGATGCTCCCTCAGCATTGAAACAGGTGGAACCAATTTCTCACTTTGGACTGCATTTTCACCCACCACTTATTTTTGTACCTTGGCCAATTTTGGGTTTCTGCATTGTTCCCTGCTTCTGTGCAGTAGGAAGCTTCTCTGATGGAGGCTGAGTGCAGTATTCAGTTCAGTCTGACTGGAAGTTGGTACTGAACTATATCCACACATCCAAACTTCAGAAGTTCAATTTCTTATATTTGTAAATATATAATGCTTGAAAATATAAAGCATAGTCTAGTTGCATGTGTTGTTCCTATCTAGGCCAGATGCCAAAGACTATAGCACAAATAAATGCATCCATTTACTCCAGGGCCACAGTACTGTATGCACTGAATTAATTACTTCAAGTTCTTACTCGTGTCTCAACAGTTCTTTGTCTGTAAGTCTATATTGTCCTCATTTAGTATTAGTTTTCCCAGTTCTACCAACTCAATTCAGACACTCCTTCACAGATTTGCCCAGAGATTTGTTTCTTTGGTGAGTCTGTATCACTGGTTCTCAATCTTCCTAATGCTATGACCATTTAAAACAGTTCCTCATGCTCTTCTTGTTGTCGTGACCTCCACCCATAAAATTACTTTCACTGATACTTCATAACTGTAATTTTGCTACTGTTATGAATTATAATACCAATACCTATATTTTCCATTGGTCTCAGGCAGCCCCTATGAATGGCTTATTTAGCTCCCAAATGGGACATAACCCACACTTGAGAACTACTATTCTAGATCCTATTAAATTGTCATCATTATTAAGCATGACAGCCTGGCTGAAGTATGAGAGATACGTGGTGGTGATGTGGAAGGGTCTGTCATGGGGCAGGAAACTAGAGCAAATTATAATAGAGGCAGGTGAAGCAGACTGGGATGAAAGCCAAGACGACCATGAAATACTGGGTGGTATTCCATGTGGCTAAGCAAAGATGTGTGGTTCCTATTGTCTCTGTTCAATGAGAAAATAAATGTAGAAACCCAAGGTAGCTTGGAAAGAAGTACAGAGGCATGGGTGTCTTGGAGACCCACACATGTGGCATATTTTTAATTACTGAATAAGTTGAAACAAAGAAGAAGACTGTTTTGGTTATCATTTCACTACCTTAGTATCTGAAAATTATTGGACAAAACAATAATAGACCTATAAAGAGCAAAAATAAAAATCCTTAAACAAGTTGAACAATTGCACGAAAACTGAATTAATTGGTGCCACTTCAAGGCAGCAAACTAAAGTACTGATTACTGTGTATCACATGGCTTACATGAGGAATGGGTAAATTTATAAACCACTACTAATAGTTTTAATTACTGTAACAGCAACATTTCATGAATTCCAAAATGTTCAGCTTTGAATAACTCTTTATTATATTTGACATGCTTGATCTGCATGAAGTTTTCTGTTGTTAATCAGTAAAAAAAATGACTTTGTTTGCAAATTCTGAAGCAAAAATCAAGAAACATTAGAAGAAGTAGCTGGTTAAGAGCTGAACTCCACTGAATCACAGTTATTTAGAAAGAATTAACTGTGAACTTAACACAATAAGCTGGTGTGGGAGAATTGTCTGTATTCTATCAATCATGTTTTAAATAAACACTAATTTGCCAAGCAGCAAGTATATGTGGGACAACCATACAGGTGGGGCAATGAGAAAAGGAGGAAGCCTATTCCTCTCTAGTCCTGCCTAGACCACTGGAGAAGCAGGATGTGACCTACCCCACTGAAAAAGGTACTGAGCCATGTGGCTAATATAGATAAGAGTAATGGGTTAATATAAGCTACAAGAGATATTAATAAGATTGAGATAATGGGCCAGTGAGTTTATAATCTTATAGAGACCTCTGTGTGATTTTCTTTGGGACTTATTGGCTGTGGGAACTGGACAAAACAGAAACCCCAAATAGCAGGCCCTCATGTTACAGATTGGCATCCAACGTGGACAAATGCATCCACATAAAACCTTAGAGAGCTTGGGAAGTAATTCTGGGCAGAAAACAATAAAGCATGGCTTCTTGGTAGCAGCAATTTCTCAGTTCTGTTCTGCTCGCTAGAGACAAGCAAGTGCTTTCATTTAAAAGAGGCTTCCTGACTCAGTTTTAGCTGCAAAACCTTGCAGCTCTTTTAAGAGTCCTCCGACAAAACACTTAAACAGTGTTGGTGAAAAGCTGAATGCATGCTTTTTGATTTTCAGCTGTAGCAGCTAAAAAGCTGTGCCATTTTAAAATGCTGGCTTCTTGGGCCATCCTGTCATTGCAAATTCTGGATCTTTCAAGTAGGTAGTCCAACTATGGAGCATTG
>NW_026068053.1:2140447-2232604 GCF_014885135.2 Alexandromys fortis | reverse complement strand
GCAGCATAATACTCTAATGTGTATATATTCCACACTTTCTTCATCCATTCTTCCATTGAAGGGCATCTAGGTTGTTTCCAGGTTCTGGCTATTACAAATAATGCTGCTATGAACATAGTTGAACAAATGCTTTTGTCATATGATAGGGCATCTCTTGGGTATATTCCCAAGAGTGGTATTGCTGGGTCCAGGGGTAGGTTGATCCCGAATTTCCTGAGAAACCGAAACACTGATTTCCAAAGTGGTTGCACAAGATTGCATTCCCACCGGCAATGGATGAGACACCGAGACTCTTGATACTGTATTTTATTGTGCTCTCTTTGAATTGTTTGAATGCTGAGGAAGGAGCAACAGCTGCTAAAAGATATTTGCTTATAGATGCTGATAAATTAATCCAAGATAGGTATTTTGAAAGTACCTTGACTTCAATAATGAAGTAAAAAGGTATGTTACTTTGGAGAAGAGGTTTTGCTTTTGTTTCCACAGAAAATGAGAGACTGTGGATTTATTCTGATTTAAGAAAATTCATATTTGATCAAGGAAGACCACCAGAGAAATCTCTGATAAGAAAAGATGACTCAGATGTCTGAGTTCTACATCCAGAACAGATTCAGGATGCTTCCTGAGACAATCAAGCCTCACAGGATACTACAGTCAGGACTTGATCTTAACTCTAAATTTTCTTTAGGTTCCATAAGATTATCAGAGCCCCCAACCAGCCAAAAGTAGCCTGGAATACTATGCCCACATTCCCAAAAAAATGGACTATGGATATTTTCAGTTGTTTAAAAATAAAAGAGGGGTAAGTAGTACAGGAGAATTATCTGTATTCTGTCAATAATGTTTTAAATGAATGCTGATTGGCCAGGCAGGAAGTATAGGTGGGTCAACCAGACAGGAAGTAAAGGAATGAGAAAAGAAGAATCCTGGGAAGGAGGAAGTCCATTTCTCCCCAGTCCTGGCTAGACCACTGAAGAAGCAGGATGTGACCTGCCCTGCTAAAAAAGTTACTAAACCATGTGGCTAACATAGATAAGAATAATGGGTTAATAAAAGTTACAAGAGCTAATAAGAAGCCAAAGCTAATGTGCCAATCACTTTATAACTTATGGAGATGTCTGTGTGATTCTTTGAACCTAAATGTCTGTGGGAACTGGGCAGGAAAGAAACCCCAACAAGCAGGCTTTCATGTTACAATAAGCTATCTCAGAAGATTGGTGTGTGGGGAAATGGTATGAGATGGAATTCAGAGTGGATATTTGAGACTTGTCTGTGTCACCCAGGGTGTTAATACCCTAGATAAAGATTTGTCCAACCAAGTCTCATGCGAATAAAACTGTAGAATTTGATGAAGAAATCTCTCATTTTCATTCTATTGTCATATAACATTTTGAGTTAGTAGACATATTTGAATCACATATGTATCTGGGCATGATTCAAGTCAAAGAATATGCATGCAGAGGCCAAGGGACAAGTTTCAGTGTCTATTCTTAGGGATACCATCCAACTTCTCTAAGACAGTCTATCATTGTCTTGGAATTCAATGGCTAGTCTAAACTAGTTTTCTTGTAAGCCCCAGGAGTGCTGTCTCTGTCTCCTTAGTACTGGGATTGCAGGTGTATGACACCATGTTCAGCATTCTATGTTAGTTCTGGAGGTAAAACTCTGCTCATCATGAATGCATGAAGAGCACTTTACTGATAGAACTCATTTCTTCAATCTCTTTTATTCTTATATATTGATTGACACATAATTGTATGTAATTATGGGGTAAATGTAATGTGTAAAGTCATGATTACATGGTGTAAGGGTAAATAGAGTTCACGATCATATCTCACCTAACTTTTATGTCAATAATTTGTTTATGATGATGGATGGAAGGATGGACCCCACACACTTTCCTGTCAAATTTTGGCTTTGGAGAAAAGGTACATACTGGCTAGTTCAGTCGGTAGAGCACGTGACTCTAAATCTCAGGGTCGTGGGTTCAAGCCTCACATTGGGTGCCAATTGAAGGCATAAGTCACAAACAATCCCACACCAGTTTGGAATTATGAGTAATAGAATGGCTTTTTATTTAAGGGGGAAAAACTTACAGATCACCATCCCAGACAACAGTCCTCTGCACAATCAGGAAGAGAGCCTACTTGCCGGAAGTGGAGCCAGAAGCCAGAGAGTGAGCAAGGGCACTTGCTGCTTTTTTAAAGAAAAAGAGACCACACCCCAATGGGCTGGTATCTCAGCAGCTATTGGCTGAAGGCGCGGAAGAAGCTCCCACAAAACAATTACATTACTATTATGTTCTAAAGTGTTGGAACACATTGAATTTTAATCATTTTTTAATTATAGTGGGGTATCAATACTCTGATGACTTCAGTATAAATTGTTAAAGAAGTATGTAATTTAGGATTCAGAAACCCTCGGGCTATCTTGAATGGATTGCTAAGAAAACATAAAAAATCACAACTATAAACTCTGTGTGAATTTATTTAAATTTTACTTATTTAGTGACCATATTTAGTTCATCATGCTTTTCTCTGAAGCAAAAAAAGTGTCCAGAAGGCAGTGCTATGAAGTAATGTAGCCTTTAACTAGCAAGCTATTTTATGGAACATAGACAAGTCTCATAAACGGTTGTGACTGTATATACATATATATACATATGGCAAAATACTTAATTTGAGAAAGACTGTTTTAGGTTCTAAAGTTAGATTATTATAATACATTGACCTCTTTAAGAGAGGTCTTTCTGGCCAGGCAGTGGAGACACACATCATTAATCCCAGCACTTGAGAGGCAGAGGCAAATGGATCTCTGTGAGTTTGTGGCCAGCCTGTTCTACAAGAGCTACTTCCAGCACAGGTTTCAAAACTAAAGAGAAACCCTGTCTCAAAAACAAAAACAAACAAACAAACAAAAAAACAAAGCTGAGAGAGAGAGAGAGAGAGAGGGGGGGGGGTCTTCCGGACAACATTGGCAGTGAAGAGTGTGAAGTTCCTTTAGGGAAGGGCTTCCTGGTTCATCCTGGCAGGAAAGGTCGTGGTTCTTTCAGGAGGCCCAGCTATAAAGCATTTAATTGGTTTTGTGGGCAGAATGTTGTAGGTTGAATGGTGGTAAAGAAGTGGACCCACTGCTTCCCTGGAGCTGGGGTGGAGACCATAGCTCTTAGAGCTGGCAGTAAACATACCTCCACCATAATGAACTATGCAGAGCCAAAAGGCAAAGAAGCCTTAGTCCTAGCCACATCCACTTAACTTCTTTAAAAAAAAATGACACTCCTAGTCAGAAAATGATTAAAGATATGCAATAATGAGAGATTAAAATACAAAACCTTCTAAATGGGTCACAGTGTGTTTAAAAATGTACATAGGCTCGAGAGAGAAGAAAAAGAGTATTCACAGTTATAAAAAGGAATAAATTGTTCTACAAAAGCAAAGTCTACAAAAGAGACAGAGTACAGACAGTCATAAGATAAGAGTAAAGAAAAATAAGCCATGTAAAGATGAAAAATACACAGTTAGTCTGTATTATCATATTATTGTATTTTCTTTGAAATTTTTGACTGTGAATGAGATAAGTACAGAGATATCTCATTGTTTTGACTGTTAAGCTAAACCCACATATATATTTTAAAGGTATCTTGACTTCATAACTTGAGTCTAAAGATATATTGCTTTGGAAAAAAATGTTCTGCTTTTGTTTCCACAGAAGATGAAAACCTATGGATTCCTTCCAGGCTAATATGATTTCATTAAACAAGACCCCCTGAAATGATGACTTAGGTGGTCCAACATTCACAACAACTTCAGGACTGATGGTTGAGATGGACTGACCACACAGGATACCCCATGAAATACCTGATTAACAGTGCCACCAATCAGCAGGAAGCAGGCTAAAAAAAGCTATGCCCAAATTCACAAATATTGTTTATAAATAATTATTTTTATTTAAATGGGGTTAATTGTAAGTAATTAATGGTTACAATTAATTTCTATAAAAGTAGGGAAGATATATTATAGAGATGAATACTTTGCATTGTATGCATCTTGGTCTATTTATACAAACGTGTGGTTTTTGTTACACTGCATATGGATTTTTACTCTTGGTTACGTTATTTATTTATTTATTTTTAGTTTTTTGAGACAGGGTTTCTTTGTAGCTTTGGAGCCTGTTCTGGCCTCAAACTCACAGAGATCCGCCTGCCTCTGCCTCCCGAGTGTTGGGATTCTTGTTTAAGTTATTGTGTTTGTGAAGCTCATTTAAAAATGTAATGTGTATCTAAAATATATATGAATTAATAGAGAGTCATCTATAATAGTCAAATTTGTGGTCATGTTAGTTAGGTTTTATAGATGTTCAGAGATATATTTCAGAGGAATGGGTATTCTTCAGCACTCCAAAGACCTACAGAATATGACATTTAAAATGTTTTAAGAACTTAGACTTCTATTTTCAGTGAGACATTTCTGCTTCTGGAAGCACCAATTACTTCAGAGAGGTTGATGCTCATTGACAAAACTCATTGTGAAGAATCTCCTTTGCCATTTGGGTAAGAAACATATCTTGCCTGGACTGTTTGATGGTATGATGCACAAACTGGACATACAGAATGCACATTTCAAAAGGTGGGATGGTCCTTCAGGGTTCCTGCTTCACAGAAGAAACTGCCAGACATTATTAGGATACAGAAGAAAGTGACTGACAATCTGAAAAGATGGACAAATCAGTCTTCCAAATTTTATGCTATATAGAAAAGTCTGTCAGACACTATGGGCCTTTAAGCTGAAGATGGATGCCCCAACATTACAGAATAACTTTGAGTTACTGTCCAGGTAGCAAGATGTCTCTGTCAATTCTAAAGTTTAGGAAGTTGTTGTTTATAATGTAATTCCTGTTTACTTAGGTAATATTATATCCATCTGGGGTCTTTGAAGAGTTGAACACAGGTAGTTATAGATTTCCTTATTTATGATAAAAGATAAATTAGATATGAAACTTTAGACTCACAAAGATAAAATAGATGATATTATATTTTCTTTAACTTTGCCAGTTATAAATAGACTAAATATTGTAACTGTAATTCTTTCTTGAGCCTGTTTTGTTATATGTAATTTTACTATCTTAAGGTTAAAACCTTCATTTTATTTAGAAAGAAAGTGAGATGGTGTGGGATTTCCCTCTGCATGCTATGATTATGTCTTATTCTATTCTATTTGTTAATAAAGAGGCTGTTTTAGCCTATAGAAGGGCAACAATAACCATGCTGAAAGAGATATATAGAGAGAACAGGTGGAGTCATGAAGAATCCATGTAGCTGTCAATGTGGTAACATAATGGCACTGGTAAGCCATAGCCTAGCAGCAATACACAGATTAATAGAAATAGGTTAATTTAAGATGTAAGAGTTAGCTAGAAATATGCATAAGCTATTGGCCAAACAGTGTTGCAATTAATTTGGCCTCTGTGTGATTATTTCAGGTCTGAGCAGCTAGGAAACAAATAAATAGTCTTTGCCTACAGGAGATAGATAATTCCTAGCTCTCTGCTATTCCAGCCATTGTCAAGTTCAGGTAATACATGGGTATATCAATGTTTCTTCAAATGACTCAAAAACCAGGTTTATAAAAACAGGAAATGCTCTAAGTGAGTCCACAATTGAGCTATTTCTAGAACCAAGTAGTACACTAACAACAGCAACAACACCTGGAAACATCAACCATCTGCTTGTTTCACATGCATTGCATAGGACTTCTGCTGTAAGTCAAACTCATTGTGTATTGACAAATGAGTGCAGTCTAAATCTTTTAGTGTCTGTGTTAGATATACTTCAATTAGTTAGCAATGGGCTTCTTATTATTTACATTTATAAATTCTTGTGCCTACTAAATGCATTAATGTTTAAGTATACAAAATCAATATTAAAGATGAACAAGCAGTAGCCATTGTATGTATCAACAATGTACTTCCAGAAAAATAAATTAGAAAAAAATTACATTTAAAATTACTTCCCCAAATTAAGTATTTATAAATGTATGTTACCAAAGAAGAGAAAGAACTTTATAACAAAGTATTCAAGACATGGAAAAGGAAATTATAAAGGATGACAATGAAAAGACTTTTCACACTACTGGATAGGAAAAAATATTGTTATAATGAATATGCTACTAAAATTAATTTACATATTTAATAAGATGCCTTTCAAACTTTCAATTTGTTTCACAAGTTTGGAAAATAAACAACCCTGGAACTCACACAGAGCCACAAATAATCATGAAGAGACAAGGTAGTCCAAAGACATAAGAATATTGCCATACCTGACCTCAAATTATAATATAGAGTTTTAAATCGACTGGTACTAGCATAAAAGTGGTCAAGTAGGCCAATGGGATAGAACATACAAGCCAAAAATAAAATTAAAAAACTCTGTCTACTTAGTTTTTAACATTGGGAAAAAAAAAACCTATTTAACAAATGATGTAGGCAAAAACTGAATAACTATCTGCAGAAGGATGAAATATGGTTCATATCATTCACCTTGTACAAAACTCAATTCAAAATGAATCAAAGACCTCTATTTTAAATCTGAATAGAACACAAATAGCACTGGAACTCATTCATGATATCAACAGATGGAAATATTTGAAATTAATACATTCTTGACAAGCAAAGAAATGTTTGCTATCATGAGACTTAAAGACACTCCAAAGAGGGGAGAAAATCTCTACCAGGTATACTTTAGACAAAAGCCTAATGTCCAGAATCTATAGAAAATTGCAAAAATTCAATACCACAGAAATTAAAATACCAATCAACAATGGATTAATGAATTAAATAGAAAGTTAAAAACAATAAAAGAAACACAACTGGCCAAAGACTATTTTAAGAAGAGTTCAATATCGATAGTCATCAGAGAAAATAAAATTCAAACAACTCTGAAAAAAATCACCTCAGCACAGTCAGAATGGCTATTAACAGGTTATAACAAATGTTGGAAGGGATAAAAAATAGAGATGACGAGATGAATGCTGATTCATTGTTGTTTGGGATGCGCATTAATGTAGGTTTTATAAAAATCAGTTTGGATATACTCCAAAAATTTAAAATTAGAACTATCACTTGACTGAGCTATTTTTTTTTCAATTCATATACTCAGAGAACTCCATATCCTACCACAGAGATATGTGCACCTCTACATTTATTACTGTTTAATTAACTATGACAAAAAGTTGAATCAATCTATTTGTCCAACAATAGAATCATGGAAATGAAAAATGTGGTTCATATATAAAAATAAATACTATTTATCACTAAGGAAAAATAAAATTACAAAATTTGAAAAAAAAGAAAAATGAATTTTCTTAGAAATTTGTATAGCATTAAGGTAAAGACACATATTCTCAGAGAGGTAAGAGCGCATGTTCTCCCTCATTTGTGAATCCTATGCAAATGTACACGTAGCTACATTATAACATGCAGAATGGAGACCAGCATTGCTAAATAATAAGAGATGGGGAAAGAGTGATAATAAGGAATGACTCTGGAAAAATGAAAGAGGACATACAATGGATTCTTTTTTCTAGTTTTAATTCTTTCATGGAGATTTCTTTTTTGTTGGTGGATAGGAGTCTAAATTATATTTGCTAGTGAAAGCCCGAAATCCAGCTTGAAGCTCCACAGTTTTAGAATGGCTGTTTTAACATTATAGAAAGTCAGTGGGGTCCATAATTATATCTTGGTGTAATTTTTTAAAGCTCTTTACAGTAAAGTTCTAATATTTATTTAAAAAATTAAATTTGTGTAAGTTACATGTATTTGGAAAATATTAAATAGTTCAGAAATTTAATTTTTATTACAACTATTCAAATGATCACACATATGAAATATTAAGATTCTCATTTTATTTATGAGAAAAGTGGGTCATACAATCCTTGTGATTTGAGTTGAGGTAATGTGACTGTAGGCAGATAGCTTTGTCTGCTTACTGTCCACATATATAACAGCAAGATTACTATTTGTAGATGCTCCAACATTTTAACAGAATATAGTGAATTACTTTGTCTTCTTTTGATTGTATTAAAAAGATATAACGGATATGCATGTTGTTGGGGTTTCTGTCCTGTCCAGTTCCCGCAATTGTTAAGTTCCAAAGAAATCACACAGTGGTCTACATTAGTTACAAACTGAATGGCCCACTAGCTCAAGCTTCCTATTAGCTCTTATAACTTATATTATCCCATTATTCTAGTATATGTTAGCCACATGGCTCGGTACCTTTTTCAGCAAGGCAGCCAAGCCACATTTTGCTTCTTCTGTGACTGAATCAGAACTGCAGAGGAATGTCCTTCCTTCTTCCCAGAATTTTCCTGTTCTCATTGACCCACCTCTACTTCCTGTCTGATTGTCCCACCTATACTTCCTGCCTGGATACTAGCCAATCAGTATTTATTTAAAACATAATTGACAGAGTATAGACAATTGTCCTGCACCATATCCAGGCCTTCTTATGTGATATTTTAAGTTTTGGTTTTATAGTGGAAGAAGAAGGAAACTTGCAATGAAGACATGCTTGGTGTTGTGCCCAAATCCATGGGGTCCCCACAAAAGCCAGTAAAGGAGACTGAGTCCCATATGTAAAAGCAAAGATCCTTTATTTTAATCAAGTTTGCAAACTTTTTCTCTCCACACGTCCAACGTATTGGAATATCTGGAGAGCCTTAAGCTCAATTAGAATAGGGTTTTTAAAGTAGTAGAGGTGGGGGGTGAGTGGTTTCTGTGGTTTAGGGCCCCTGATTGGCTGACATTTGTCTAGACGTGTTCTGTTGAGGTACTCTAGCAATTGTCCTTATCTACAGCTCTTAGAATGCCAGGCATTTCCTTTGAATGGTCTGCTCTTGGGAGGGAGTCAGGTAATCTTAACCTGTAGTTCCTCTTGCAGCCAGGCATTGTCTCAGGGTAAACTATTGAGATTTCAGACTCTATTTAAATTCATCGATGGCCAGAGTCCCAGGTGATAATGGTTGGAAGTAAAGAGCTACCTTTGGGGTGACCTGCCCAGACTTAGCTTATCATGGCTGGACTCCACATTTGGAATGTAGTAAATATAAAAGGAGAAAAAAAGAGAAAATACTATCTTTATATTCTTTCTTTATTCTGTAGAACATAGGTTTTCCTAAAGGTCATATGGGGCTATAATTGTCATTAAGACAAAAGTAATATTTTGGACTGAAAAAATCATTAGTCCATTTAGATATCAGTCACTAGGGTGTGTAACTTACACATCTCAGTAATTTTCATTTATGATAATACCATGTACTGTGGCCCCTCTGGCTACATCACAAATTACATGTCTTCCTCTGTGTATACAGAACAAAATGTCACTTTGTTGAGGTGAGTCCTCTCACATAGTCTTGGGCTGGGCTTTCAATCCCATCAAAATGGTTAGTGGCACCTTGGAAAAGATCCAGGTCATTGCATTCAGCAAGTATATTAATAGATGAGCTAAATTCTAGGTCTAGCCATAAAGACAATCATTCGTTTAGATAAATCGTTTATTTAAAATTCCTCTGAGTCATTTAATCCAAAGCCATGATTTTCAAATCTGGTTATTTTATTTCCTACTGAGTTAAGGGTTCCTTGTTCAGTATGTAGCATGACTACTGTTGAAAATGAATAAACTTATGCTGCATGAATAGATGATAAGAGTCTGGATTTACTTTACAGGTGGCCAACCATATTGACCCATCTCATTTGCACCTAGGGTTTCCAGAAAATACTTAAGTACTACTGATCTTCACATTTGGTAAGATAAAGAGAAACTGAAACACCAGTGATGGGCACTGTGAAAAAAGAATTTGAAAACGTAGATACAGTTTATTCCAAAGACCTTTAGCTAGAAGGAGAAAATTTAGTGGCATTTCATTTGTATTTTTTCTTTTTTTTTCATTTGTATTTTAATAAATGAAGTTTGCCTGAGGATCAGAAAAGTGAAACAGCCATATTGTCTAGCCTAATATTCCAGTCAGCAATGACACACTAGCCTGCTACAGAAACCAGGAAGTAGTTGTTCATGCCCCTAACTCAAGAACTAGAGAGGATTATAAAATGTTAGAATACAGCGCTCAGTCTCATTCTGAGATTCACAGAGGCAGGATTGCGATTTTTGGACTGAAGTATAGGAAAGAACCAGTAGCTGGCTGTTTTGCTTTTATAACCATCAAGATGAACCCCAACTTGTTTTTCTGAGTTTTTATTAAATGTGTTTCAAGAAAATTCCATCTCCTATGACTGTCTAGGTTCATTTGAAAGTGCTTTGTTTCATGAATGTGGTGTGACTGTGGTCCTTTCATCCTCAGTGCACCGCAGTAGTTCATCACGTCAGTAGATTATAGTCTGCCCTATAGGTAGAGGCCACTCTCTTTTTTCTCAACCACCCAGACCTGAAACAATCACACAGAAGTTGTATTAATTACAACACTCTTTGGCCTATTAGCTCAGCCATCATATTAGGAAACTCTTAACCCATTTCTATTAATCTATGTATCACCAGGAGGCTCATGGTTTGCCAGTAAGGTTCTCTGGCAACTGTCACCTTTGGCAGCTATCTGGTATCTCCTTGACTACTCTGTCTACTCTTTCTCTATACATCTCTCTTCAGATTTCCTGCCTGGCTTTACTTTGTTAAGTCATTGGCCAAAAGAATCTTCTTTATTAACCAATGGCAATAAAACATATTCAGAGCTTATATCACCCTCGCACATCACTGCCCAAAGCACTAAGTTTATTATTTTAGCTTCTTTTCCTTTTACTTCAAAAAATGCCCAACAAAAGCAACTTAAAGTAAAGGTTTATCTAGCTTACATTTCCATATATGATCCATTTGTTGGATAAGTCAAAACATCAGGAGCTTGAAGCAGTTAGTCACGTGATATCCATGATCAGGAAACAAAGAGAGATGTATGAATTTCAAAATGTCTCCATTATATTCAGTTTAAGATCCCAGTCAAGGAACTGTCCTGTCTACAATTAAATGGATTTTCCTATGTCAATTAATAGTGTAAGCAGTATAATTTTCCACTGGCATGCTCAGACCTCTGTCTTCTGGATGTTTCTAGCTTTTGTTAAGGGGACACTATCATTATCACAATTCTTAAGATTCAGCTTTCAGGAGCTGAAAATATTTGTGTGATTTCATGGAAATAGTCCTTGTTTGCTTGTATGCTCCTCCTCTGCCTCCCTAACTCTTTTTTTCCCTTTGGCTTCTTCTAGTAAAACTTGTCTGTGTGCGTGCATGCGTGTGCAGTGTGTGTTCAGATACATGTGGAAGTGTGGATGGAATCCAGAGTTCCATGTTGGGAATCTTTAATCATTTTCCAGTTCATGTTTTTGATCAACAATACAATTATATTCATTTTATGTGAATATGTGTATGTGTTTCTGTGTGCATGTCTAATTTTGAGTATTTCTTATTGTGTGTATGTTTTGTGTAAAGTTTCTCTGTCTAAGTATGTATTTGTGTCTCTGTGTATCTATGTGGATGTGTTCTTCTATATGAAGAATTTCCTTGATTTTGGCATTCAAGTTGCTTCACGTTTATATTGCATTCCCCATCTAAAACTTCCTGATGTGGTTCTAATGATTTGCCTGGTCCAGATTTTCTCTGTTAGAAACTTAATCTCATTGCAGTAGCACTCGTGCATGGGCCAAATGGGAGAAATTTAAGTTCTAAGGGCTCTAACCTCATAAATTATCATTGCAGCTTTATAGCTTGGTGGGTGTCTTTCCTACTCTTTCCCCTACTCTAACCATTCCTGTTCTCCCATCTCCTGCAATTTGCCACATAAAGACAGAGATTCCTTTCTCCTCTTACCTTTCACTAAGTGAGGATTTACCAAAACAGACCCACATAAGATACTGGTACGTCCAACATGGATTTCCAAGCCTACAAAAATATGAAAGAATACATTAATATTCTTTCTAAAAATTGCTCTGATAATTTCCTGCCAAGTGTGATACCTTCTTATCACATTTAGCACATCCTCTTTCTCTTCCCTCCTGCCAGTCTTCTTCCCTTCCAGTCCCTTTTTCAACTCCGGAGGTTTTGTTTTGTTTTGTGACCCCCTGAGTTGAACCACGGCTATTTGTGTGACCATGGGTTAGGAACTATCTTTTGGAGCTGATAGGGTAACTGGAGAGTACATTAAGGAAGGCAATGCCTACTCATCCCTCACAATCCATTAGTAGTCAGGAATTCAATGGGGAGGGGTAAGGCCCCACTAGTCCTTCCGAGACACATGTTGACTATTGAGAGGTCCACTCTTGTGCAGGATCAATACCTGCAGGTACTGTAAGTTCACATTTGCAGTGTCTAAATGATGCCCAGAAGATGGAATTTTGCAACTCTTTCCCCTTTGCTCAAAAGGAAAACAGTCTTAGCTACTCTGCAGCAAAATACAGACAAACTCTTGCTTAGCGGCTTAAATAAGCAGTTTGTTATAAGTAACTGGATATCATATTTGAGAGGTTGTTTTGATGTTCTTTTTGGAACAATGTGCTGTTTGCTGTAAGTCTTTTTTACCATAGTACGAATTGCCTATATATACTAACCAATGTGTGGACTATATAATTACAGATACTTATACATACATACCATACTTACATATATAAACATACAGTAGGGCACATATATGATAAATATGGAGATCTGGGAATAATCATTTCTGTAACCAACTGTGTGATTGAGGCATGTTATGTTCAGCATGCTTACTGATTTCTCCAACTCTAACCCATTCTTTCACAGATTATTCTTGCTTCACTCTTTTGTTTATTTTTCCAAACTAGATCCTTGGTGTCTGTTCTTCTCCACTGGAGGATTTAACTGAATAGTCTCAGCTTCAAGTGGATAATTGTAACAAGATTATTAATCTGTGTCTGTGTGGTAAATACCTTTATTAAGTAGAATACAGTGTTTGGGTATAACTTCTGTTGTTTTCAGATGTAAAAACTATACAGTAATGACAAATTCCAATACATTTTCTTTCCATACCTTTGCAATATTTTGTTATATCCTCATGTGTGTGTGCATGCACATGCGTGTGTATACATACACATATAGCAACATGTGTATGCAGTTGTACCTGTGCGTACTCAGGTTTCTGGATACCAGAGTTCAAGTCCAGGTCCATTCCTCTGTCTCTCTCCACCTTGAATTTTGAGACAGAGTCAATTTGACCTGGACCATGTGATTCAGGTAAGTTGACTTGCCAGCCCAAGAAATTCAGGTCTCTACATTCCCAGTGCTGATATTATAAGCTATTGTATTTTAAAAATTAGTTTCAATCTAAAAACATATGTTTGAGTTATCACATTTTAAAAATTAGTTTCTAGAATTGAACTCTCATCTTGATGATTTCACAGCACACGCATCACCTACTGCTATCTCTGCAGCCCACATGTTGATAGATTTTCATGTCATATTTTACATGCCATCCTGTAATCTTCTGACCTCCTAAACCACTTGCAAATTTACATCTATGATGGTTCATTCATTACTTTTAACATTCTATTTCTTTTGACAAATGCAATATATTTTCTGTTTACAATTATGAAACCATAGAGAGCTGCTGCTGTGCTTTCCTGGTCAGTCTCCCTACCCAAGATCCTGCCTAACATCCGTCATTCCTCCTGTTCTATTTTTTCTCCCCTTTCACTTTTCCAAATGTCATTTGGATTATAGGAATCACAGAGCATGCAACAATGTTAATTTGCTTTCTTTTTCTTTAATACACTTAATAAGATTCATTAGTATATTCCATGAAGTCGAGCATCACAATCTTTTTATCAAGTTGCAATGATAGTCCCTTGAACACAGGTACACACTTTGTTTCTACATATCTTGATGAATATCTTAATTGGTTCTAGGTTTTGGTTATTTTTCATAAACATAGAAATGTTAACAGTAAGGTTTTGTGAGCATGGGTTACAAATTATGTGGGTAAATATTTAATGAACAAGCTCTGGACCATATTTTAGGAAGATACCTAGCTTCAATGAAAGCTGATGAGCATTACTCTAAGGGACATAAGGTAATGTGCAAGATGTTGTTGTTTCTACTGGTGTGAAAGCCAATGTTTGCATTACCAGTCTAAGAAACTGAATGTTATTACTTTGAATACTCATTAGTGTATGATACTGCCAGTTCTAGGATTCTAGCCATTCCTACATTTGGCCATAGCATTTCACTGCTGTTTTTATTTTTCAATTTTTAAATATTAAGTTATATTAAACATATTCAGTCGGGTGATGGTGGCACAGGCCTTTAATTCCATCACTCGGGTGGCAGAGACAGGTGGATCTTGGTGAGTTCAAGGCCAGCCTCACCTATAGAGGGAATTCCAGGACAGGCTTCAAAGCTACAGATAAACCCTGTCTCATAAAACCAAAAACCAAACCAAACCAAATGAAAGCAAAACATATGTTCATACACTAATTTACATCTGCCTTTCTCCTTTTTTGAGATATATTTGGGAATATTAGCCTGGTTTAAATTGGACTCTTTGCTTTCCTTTGAGTTCAAAAGTTATTTGATAATTTTGTCTTTTATTAGACACATTCTTAATAAGTATTTTCTCCTTGTTCATAGCTTTTCATTCTCAACACTTAATAGTGTCACATTTCAATTTTTAATAATATCTATGATTTTTACTCTCTTATCAATTATAATTTTGACACTACATTAAAAACTCAGCACCAAACTGAAGGTTTTGTAGAAACTGCCAATTTCTTCAATATTGCTTTAGTTTCAAAATTTGCATTTTAATTAATTTTTAGAAAAAATGATATGAGTCTAGTTTAATAATTGTCTTTCTATTCTCATTCTCCTTTGTCTCTCTTCAGTCTCTCTCTTCTCTCTCTTACTTTGGTGTCTGCTTATCCCAGTAGTATCTGCAAGAAAGGTGCATATTGTTTTTGATGATTTATCAAAAATCTGTTTATACCTGTGTGGATCGTCTTCTGAATTCTCAGTGCTGTTTTACCAACCTAAGGATCTCTGCTTTTGCTAACATCATTCTGCCTTGTTACTTAAATTATATTCTAAGTTTTGATTTGGATAAGTGACTTCTACTCTTCCATTTGCCTTCTTTGGTGCTCTACCAGCCAATGTGTGTTGTAATATATAGAGGAGTTCTTAGCACATACTGAATGGTTTCTAGACTTGTATTGAGATCAAATCTGTAAATCATATTGTAAAGCATTGATTCATAGAAATATTGAACATTCTGACCAGTAAACATAAAATATTTTTCTATTTCTTTGGGTTGTCTTTGATTTCTATATTAAAACTTTGTAACTTGCTACATATAGATCCTATTGTTTGAGTGGAAGCTTCATTCCAGCCACTGGCATCTATATATCTAGAAGGGTCTGGAATGTTCCAGTGGAAGCTTTACCCAAGCCCCTGGGATCCTTATATCCAAAGAGTCTGGAATGTTCTGGTGGAAGCTCCATTCCAAACCTCCCCCATCTTTCTTCAAACCCTACTTCAACAGAAAGCACACCAAATGAAGACCCCTTTCCCAGAGATGCTCAAGACCACTCCTACAGGGTATTTACTCTCTCCCTCAGAAAAGACATGTGGTTTTCTGGTCTTCCTTTCATCTCTCCTTTCTGGGTGGGAAGAGGGGGGGCTGGAAATTCATATGGGAGCATTGTATCCATTAAACCTGTTTTTTTTTTCTTATTTAGTTTTATTTGGTCTGATATGGATTATTGTGTTGGTGGAGAGACTTATTGAGGTGCAGAAACTTTTCACCTATCCCCACATTTTGTTATATGTATTTTAATTTCTGAAAAATATTCAATAATATCTTATTAAAAATTCAGATTTTTCATTTGCATGTAGAAACCTAATTAAAATTGTGTTGTTGTTCAAATAGTTTTAGGAGCTGTGTGGATCAGTTTTGGATCAGCATGTGAATGTTTGCAAAATGGGTCTCTATGAGTCAAACTTTGGAGACAGTCTCTCACTCAGTAAGTACCCAGTGGACCTCAAGAAAGCACAGAATACTGCTGAGACAGGGAAGCCTGTATGCTCTCTCCTCTCTCATAAAGTTGATGCTTTTCTTGGTGGATTGTAGTTTCACTTTGTTAGTCATGCATGGGACAGATATGATAATTCCTGGAAACTCCATTTTTTTCTCCAATATTTTCCCCTTAAATTCTTTGGAAACTGATACAGGTTTCTTATCTGGCAAAAGCTGCTTTCACTCTAAATCCTGGGAACTGTTTTGGTTCAGTGCTGACAGAGTGGGAAGCAGTAAAAGACATAGAATAATTAGAGAAATATAAGTTAGCTGTACACACACAGTTTATGGTAAATCACCCCTATTTCTGTCAATACGCTTGGTTAAGTTTTGGACCATGTTGTTGTTCTTGAGCATGTGTGCCTATGCTTATCACTTGTTAGAAATGTAAGTACAGAATGTACCTGACTTTATATTTAGCCAAGCTAAGCAATGATGAGTATTGTTTTTTATTTAAAAATTGTTTTGATATGAAAGGTGGTTAAAGAAATATATTTTTCACAGATTAATGTAGGTAAAAACATGCTTGACTTTGAAGATGACTTTAGCTATTCAGAGCTGGTCACTTGTTTGAAACCGCACTGGTGGTTTGGCAATTCTTCTGACAATGCCTCTGCCCCATCTCAACGCCTGAACCCATTCTGAGGTCGACTGCTGCAATGCAGACTTCACAGAATCACGATACTCATCAACTCTTAAAATTGTGTTGTTCATTTTTTGAAATAGAGGCAATTACATAATTAAGAATAATTTCTCATGCCTTTAATCACAGTACTTGGAAGGGAGAGGCAGGCAGATCTCTGTGAGTTCAAATACTGCAAAGTGATTTCCAGAATAGACATGAATTCAAAGTAAGACTTTGTTTTGAAAATGAAACAAACAAAAAAAAACAAGAAAAATAATCTTATTATATTAAATACCATCCAGTAATATTTTAAAGTTGTTAGAGTATAAGCTTGCAGCCCTTTTTAAAGTGAGTTCCAAGCATTTGATACCCTTTATGCTGTTGCAAATACAATTATTCACTGAATTTTTTCTTCTGATGGTCTTTACCTGTAAAGGAACAACAGCATTATAAACACTGCCTTGTACATTGTCGATGTCATAAAACTCCATATCTAATACTGTGTCTTCTGCAAATAGAGATACTTTTTTCTCTGATAATCTAGGGTCCCTTAGTTTTGCTTTGTTGTAGTTCTGGTTATAATATATACACAATATTGCTAAGAAAGAATAATGCCTTGAACCTTGTCTTCTCCTAACCTCAAAAGAAAATGCTGCATTTACTTTCCTATGCCATGATGGTAGATTTTCTGCTCTTGTTATGTTTTTTATATTTTTGTTAGACTGTGGAAGTTCATTTGTTTTCTTACCTTGTTATCTGTGTATTGTTTTGTATTACTTCATTTCTGCATTGAAAAATACTGCATTCTTTTCATGTTTTCCCTATGTCTATTGAGAAAACCATGTAATATAATTATACTTCTATATTATGAATTTGACATATACTTCAGTTCCTCTTAGTCACAGCATTCCACAGTATTGCACTGTGCCTAGAATGGGAATTTCCCATTATCCATTTGGAACGCTTGAGTATGATGATATTCCCAGTTCCCCTTCTTCAGCCCCAATAGGATTTAGTGAAGCCCGCGCAGCTTACTCTTTGGATAGCTTCTACTGACGAGTGCCCTTGCAAAGAAAACCAAATGCTCCACAGAATTAAAAATGTGATTATTTTTTCACTGCCTTGCTGGGAACATCATAGAGGGTTGTCTCACATAGTCACTAAGAGTCTCTAATGGCTCTTAGGGACAGAAGTAACAGAGGAGGGGAACTTCCCCTGCAGAAATCTGAACTGTCAGGATGGTGCTTGGAATGGCTCCATTACTTCATCAACACTAGCTGTTAGCCTTCTCTAACATGCAGTTAAATATAATTCTGTTCACCTATTTCTCTTCTCCACCTTCTGCATTATCCCTCCTAACATAGACCTCTGCCAATTTTATGTCCTCACTTTCTTTTAATTATTGTTTGTTTTCTAATAAACTACCAAGGTGAGTAAGTGTGGCCCATAAGTGTATTTGCAAACTGCCAGTGGCTATACAACCAAAGAAGATTAATATTTTTCCTTCCCTAACAGCTATCAACTGCCAATAACTCCTTAGCTCCTCACTTTGATGTTTGCAATATGATGTCTGTCATCATTTTTGGAACAGTTTTAAATATTATATTGTCAAATGCTTCTTTCCCATTAATGCCTTTTCCTTCTAATACTCTAATTATATTTATCTCAACCATTTGAAATTGGTCCATAATATTTGACTGTTTAATTTTTCTTAAATTCTAATTTTATATTTGTTATTCATTCTCAGAGGTCTCTGATGAGTTGTCTTTCAGCTCACTAATTTTCTGCTTTGTGAAGCCTTTTGATGAGCCAATCCTAGACAATCTTCACTCCCTTTCGCAGTGCTTTCGATTTCCTTTAATTCCATTAGTTTATTTCTTAAGCTTCAATTTTTGTATTCATATAATACATCTGTTCTTGATTGTTGCTGTTTGCTACAGTCATTAACATATTAAGTAGTTATTTTAGATTTCTTTTCTGATAATCGTATCATCTGAAGAATATCCAGTGTTACCTGCAGAATTTTTCATTTTCTTTCATGTCTTTTATTTTGGGGGTAATCTTTCTTGTAAAAGTTACTATACCTTTTAAAGATTTTTATGATTGTTCAAAGCCTAGAATGATTGGGCAGGTTACAGAAACTGAGGAGAATAAGTCTCTAAGTGAGGCTGGTTTTAGTCAGTCCAGGAGCCAGACTGTTATTGATATTTACTGAAGCTCTACGAATAGGTGTACACATTTCAGATTTTTGTGGTGTCTTTTGTGTGTGTGTGTGTGTGTGTGTGTGTGTGTGTGTGCCTGTGCACATGCTCTCTGGGAGTACTGTAGACAGAAGTTTCTGTCCCACCAGGTCCCACAGCTATTCGGTCCTAAAGAAACACATTGAGGCTTATATTAATTACAAACTGTTTGGCCTATTAGCTCCGGATTGTTATTAACTAGCTCTTACAACTGAATTTAACCCATAATTCTTGTCTATGTTTAGCTATATGGCTTGGTACGTTTTATTAGTGCAGCATTCTCATCTTTCTTTCTCTGCATATGCCCCGCCTATACTTCCTGCCTGGCTACTGGCCAATCAGTGTTTGATTAAACCAGTACAAGTGACAAATCCTTACACAGTACAAGAGCATTATTCCACGGAAATTTCCCTTTTTTTTTTCTTTTCAACAAGGCCCTGAATCTAATCTCCTTTGTTTAGCTTTTTTTTTTTTCCTGACCATTGTCCATAATAACTTGTAACCAACATACTAAACAAAGATAAACATCCATAATCCATTTTTGGGGAATGTGGGCATAGTTTTCCAGACTACTTCCTGATGATTGGGGGCACCGGTAATTTTATGCTGACTCAAAGAAATTTATGATTATGGTCAAGTCCTCTGCTTGCTGCCAACAAATAGAGCCTACCAGAGAAAAGACAGTTACCAAGAAGACACGCATGACTTTGTTCTTATCTCTGTAGAATCTTTTTTGCAAGCTTCCTCTGGCTTTATTTAGAAACTCCAACCAAACATTTGGGCACCTTTTGTAGATGGAAGTTTTTGTACTGCATGGTCCCTCGGGGCTTTCAGTCCTAATGAAACACACAGAGGCTTATATTAACTATAAACTGTTTGACCTATTACTTATTATTAACTAGTTCTTACAACTTAATTTAACCCATAATTCTGGTCTATGTTTAGCTGCATGTCCTGGTACATTTTATCAGTGCAGCATTCTCATTTTGCTTCTTCCACATCTGGGTGGCACCTGAAAATTGAGCTTTTCTTCTTCCTAGAGTTCTCCTAGTCTGATTACCTTGCCTATATTTCCTGTATGGCCAATCAGCATTTTATTAAACCAATATGAACGATGAATCCTTACAGTGTTCAAAAGTGTTATCCCACAGGGAGTGCATGCATACTTGTGTGCAGGATTGCTTGCTGAATCTGGAGCTAGCCAATTCAGCTAATTCTAGGTAGTTTGCTCTGTGGATTCTCTCTCTCATTTCCCATGTGCTGGGATTATGCCACAATGCCTGCCAGGTTTCTACAAGGTGTCTGAGGATATAAAAACTCTGGTCTTCAAGTTTGGACAGCAAATACTTTATCCACTGGGCCAATTCCGTAGTCCCTCAACTTTATTTAACACCTTCGCTCGCTCTCTCTCTCTCTCTCTCTCTCTCTCTCTCTCTCTCTCTCTCTTCCCATTGGGATCTCTGTGTAAGCAAAAAAGATAGAGCTGGGTATCTCTTGTAGCTCTCTTTTGTGATTCTCTTTTGTGGGTGTGGTAGCAAGGTGTATTATAAGTCCTAACATTCACATAGCATCATGGCACTTGAAACTCTTGAGATTTGGCAGGCCTTGAATGTCCTTAGACATTCCTGTGTTGCAGATCCTGTAATCAAGAACCCACCTTTTCCTAGGAATTAAATTAGTAGTGTTCTTTCCTCTGTGGGCACCAGTCTTTTACATGGGAACTGGGACCATCCCACTCAAATGATAATCTCTGCCTATGTCATAGTCTACATGTTTTAGTCTTTCGTGAGCTGAAGCTTCAAAAGATCCTGATGAACAAACAATGTCTTCTTCATCATAGCCTTGAATGTGACTGTATCTACTGAGGGGGTACTGAATTTCATCATGCTTTGGTATTGTATTTTTAACTCTTTTCATAGCCCTTAAGCAGGAGTCCTCTTTGACTTGAGTTGGAAGAGGTCCCAGCACTGCTGTGGACTTCTAACTCTCAACAGCATCTTGAGAGAAAGAGGCTCATTTTGTCTGTCAGTTTCAGAGAGAATACAGTCCATCATGGTGCAAAGGTGTGGTGGCAGGAGATGATGCCTGCCACATTGTACTGGTAGTGCAGAAGCTGAAAGAGCAAAAGAGAAAAAGGGCAGGCAATGCCTCAAGGCCTACCTCAGTGATTTGCCTCCTAAAGGCACCACCTTCCTAAGCAGCTTAGTTAGCTGGGAGCCAAATATTCAGACACAGAAGTCAGTGTGGACATTCCTCATTGGAACTGCAGTGCATGAAATGGGAACTCTGATGCTTTCTGTGAGGACCCGATGGATTCCTAGAGGATAAAAGCTTCAGGAAGTTAGCATTGCCAAAGACTGACATTTCACTTGTATGCTAGGACATACTTTGGGCGTTTTGACACAATAAATCCATATCTGGTGTCATTTATTAGTTCCGACTCAGAGTTCTAGACACCTTCAAAGTATGCTGAGTGAAAGTGTATATCAATCCTCTTTCAATCTCATCTTCAGTGACTGTGGAAGTTGGCTGACAGAGGAAGAAACCATGTGACATGAGTTGGATCCTTTGTTTCTGAATTTCAGAGATGGTAGGTGCTAGTTAGTGGATTTATCCAAATCAGAGCTATTATGAGAACCCTTGGTTTCATGTTATTTAACCATAACTCCATGTTAAAGTCCAAACCTTGCTCCTGGCCTGTGACAGAAGGGTGGCATTGTGGGTCTGTGTTTCCAGACTTCACTTGGCATCCACTCTCAGGATACAGAAAGTGAACAAAATGCGAACCCACCTACCTATAAAGTCACAGAATCATCTCACCGACCCACTTCCTGTAGCAAGGCTCCAGGGCCTTTCCAACAGCACCACCAGCTGGAGGCCACAGTTCACAAACTAAGCCTGCCACCACTGCCCAGTACAAGGAGGCCACAGTTCACAAACTAAGCCTGCCACCACTGCCCAGTACAAAATGTGTAGCCTAGGCTGGCCTCAAACTCGTGATCTTGCTGCCTCTTGCTGCCTACCGGCGTGTGTGACCACAAAAACTTGAGCTGTGGGAAGCACTTTATAACCAAACCATGTGTAAAGAATCTAGAAACAGTGGCAAGCAGTTCTTATTAGCTAGCAAACCAAGCTGAATTAGTAAACTTCAACCTACTGAGACATGCTATCTTGATGAACAAAATTAGCAAATGAAGATGTCTTTTGGCCTACACACACAGTATGTTTATATGCATCTATATACATTGACCATGCATACACATATTCTTGTGCACCTATATACACTGACAATGCTCTCTCACACCCACACATTAAAAAGAAAAGGTGTGTGTGTGTGTGTGTGTGTGTGTGTGTGTGTGTGTGTGTGATTTCAGCATTTCTGGGTTTTGGCACTCTTAGTGGAAGATGTTTGGCATGCATCCATTTCTACTCCTCAATATTCTTCCCCTTCTAGTTTTATATATTTTTTTTTGTGTCTTCATAGAAAATAAGATACCATGAACTGCACCATCAAAAAAGCATTAAATTGATAAGGTGGCAGAATTAATTATATAAACTTCAGAAATTAATTTAGAAATTTCCATTTGATACATTCAATTTATTATTTCCTGAGTATCAAATTCCTATTGACTTACTGAGGAAAATATTTGTTTTATTTACTGTACATTTTTCTATGTTTGACACATTAAACACATAACATGAGGAACTGGAAGTATTGTTTGGTGAAAAAAAGATCGTTCTATGTAAGCATGAGGAACTAAGTTACAGTCAGCAGCACTCACATATAGCTGAGCATAGCTGGCATATCTGAAACGCCAGCCCTGGTTGCTGGGTGGAAAAATAGGCACATCCTAGAAGCTTGCTGGCTTCAGCCTAGCTTACACTATGAGTGTCTAGTTCGTGAGGGACCCTCTCATAATAAACCAGAGAGCAGCAGAATATGTCTGAGTCCTTCTCTGGCCTCTGTGAATGCACGCACATGCATGCAAACATGCACTTGCACACACATGTGAAGGTGTAAGTCACAAACAATGCCACACCATTTTGGAATTATGATTAATAGGGTGGTATTTATTTAAAGAGGAAAAAACTTACAGATCATCATCCCAGACAACAGCCCTCTGCGCAACCTGGAAGGGAGTCTAGTCGACAGTGGAGCAGGAAGTGAAGAGAGCAAGCGGAGGGAAGTAGCCACTTTTTTAAAGGGAGAAAGACCACGCCCCAATGGGCTGGTATCTCAGCAGCTATTGGTTGGAGGAGCGGAAGGACCTCCTGTGACACATATGCACACACACATGCACACACACACGCACACACACGCACACACACGCACGCATGCACACACACATGCACACAGACACTCACTCATGCACTACACTCTACCACCACCACTACGATCAGACAAAAAGGAAAAATGTAAGAATTTGAGAATGGGAAGATTTAGAATGCCTTAAGACAACTGTTTACAATCTGAAAAACAAATGACCCTCCCATGTCTGTTTTCTCAGAATGGTCAGAATGGCAGATACTGTCTGGGTAGCTGAAGAGCTCATTATAGAACAAATGAGAGTTCTTACAAATTAGGATATTGTATAGCAAAAGAAAAGAAAGGAAAAAAGCAGGCTGTCTTCTGTGTGCTTCTCACCACATCTGTAACTTTCTCATGGAATGTGAGAGACGTCAGAGACCTCCTTTAAATTAGTTATTATTCTACCATGGCTGCATCAGTGATGATGCTCTAGGCATGAAGGTGACAGCAATTGAATGGAAGGCACAGCTCTTAAAGAGAAAGAAGTAAACAAGGGGATTCCAGGAAGTACAGGCAAATGACAGATCTGCTTGTGCCAAAATGTCACTAGCAATACCCACAATTATAACTTAGCATTTAATTGATATAGGAGTCAGAAACTAAAAAATAAAGAAATGTTCTAATTGTACCTTTGATAACTAGAGTTTAGAAGTCATGATTATTCCTTAAATGATAAAAAGTCTGGACAAACCGAAAATGAGTGACATCACCTGGATCCACTCAGCAACTGAAGTTTCAGTACAGTCATTTACCAGGCTCCCTGGTAGGCAGATAGGCAGAGGTGCCACGGCCAGGTAATAAAGTTTGCAAGCTTTCAAGGTGGCTGACTACTTCCACCTCACCCTCCTGACCTGAGAGAAAAGCTTTGCAGCTTAAAATAAAGGCCCTGTAGACTTTTGTCTTCCACCAGAAAGACTCCTGCTGATAAATTAGCTCAATAAGTTCAAAGACAGATCATGATACAGCACACAAAAGTTGTGGGCCAATCAGCCATCCTATCTTTCTTCAAATTGACGGATCTTAAATTAGAGGAAGAAGATTCTTAGGAGATTTACAAAACCCTAGTCCTTGGGAAAAGGCAGGGTTTCTGCTTTTGTTGATTACCTCCTCTACCTTTGTGATCTTTTTCTCTGGGTGTTGGTGTATGTGTTTTTCCTATCTCCAATAAATGTCTTTCTTTCTTCAACGGTTGATTCTGTCTAGCCTTGTTTTCTGTTTTTGAGATTTCTTCTCTGCTTCTGAGGTCTGGTGAGTTGGTGAATTCACCCACTGCTAAGATATACGTACCTCAAGGGCTTGGGGATGGCTTCAGGTTGCAGACATGACACCTCAGCAGAAGCAAAGATATATTGTGTCTGATGATCATTCAAATATGGGCACGAGCAATATCCTGTTTATAGAACACATCTCATACATGCCCAGAGGAAATCATAGAAGTTCAGAGTACAAATAAAAGCCTAACTAAACCATCTGGTGTCATATGGGTATAATTTTCACAAGGATACTCAATCGTGACTGTTATTCTTTCGGTCCCTGCCATAGCCACGTCCACACGCCCACTCGCATAACCTCTGACCTGCCTGTCACCATCTTGGGACAGAGGGGAGAGTCAAAAGGCTGGAACGCCCCCCCCCCAAAAAACGGCCATTTAAATTTTTTTTAAGGTAGTTGGGGCCATTTTGGACAAAACTGATAAGTGTGAGGCATTAAAAGATGAGGCCAGAGTGATAGGTCTGGATGTCTTGGCTCCTGTGGTCAAGGCCGTGCAAACACCCACAAAAACTGTGGCACCTCAAGCCTACAATGAGAACGGCTCCCCGTTAAGGCAAGATGCAGATCGCATGAACACCCGCAAACCCTATGAAAAGGCGTCCGATTCCATAGGGGGGGTGTTATAACCTGGCTGAATCGACTCGAGCCTCCGACGGGAGAGGGATTCCCGGGCAGGAGGGATAAAGCCAAGGTCAGGCCGCACCAAGTGGCATGCTGCACCAAGCAGCGTAGCAGCGTGCTGCACCATAGCAGCAGTTACGATGAAAAGAAGGAAGAAAAGGAATGAAAAAAGAAAAAGAGGGAGAACTGGAGACCCCAGGCCTCCAGGCGCGGGTGAGCTGAGGGGCTGGCTGAGGTCAGCCATCTCAGGCACAGGCTTAACACAAGAGACAAGCCGAATTGAATGCCAGCGAAGGGAACCGAGGCCCTGAAGGCCCGTGGTTGGAGGTTCCCCCATCCCTAAAAACCGTGAAGGGTTGCTGGGAGCTCAACGGTCAACCCTTGAGTTTAAAGAGATGGTTAAGCTGGCCGAGATGGGGACACTCACGATTAGTTGATCTGTTGTTTGGAGGAGCTGCATCCAGGCATATGGAACACGTGGGTCGTAGGCCAGCGAAGTGGAAAAGAACCTGGTTTGGGAGTCACGCTGCACCATTTGGGTTGGCAGAGCCCGCCATGAGAAAGCGGCTACAGTGACTATTTACATAGAAGTCCAAAATCATGGGAATCTAGTCTATGCTCTCATGCTTAGGGTGTTGACTGTAAGTTCTGTTGACCCCAGGGAATACAAGAAGTGGAATGAGACTGAGAAGCCTGTTGGGTGCTGAGAATGTGTTCAAGGCATGCATACACTGTGTACATTGAAAGAGCCACTCATGGAAGCTGAGCTGTGACTTTAAAACATGGAAATGGGGTGTACTATGGCAGCATACTGTGTTCTGTTGTGCACCAGGAATGTAGAGAATTATGTACCCAGAAACAGAGAATCACACACCCTAAAGAATGTCTTTTGGTATTTGTAAGAACCAATAGTACTTGCTGTTCCCAAAATGATCTCAGATTAGTATAGAAGAAGTAGAACACACAGACAAAATACCAGATGATGTATGTTCAGATTGTGTAACAGTAAAACAGGAGAGTATGGTTGAGGAAGAAAGCCAGATACTGAAGTCTAAATCCCTAACTTCATTTGAGGACACCCTGAGTCACTTCTCACGGCCCTATGTAAAACAATGAATATTTATTTATGCGTTACCATAAGAATTATTAATTAATGGCTATTTATCCAAAGCGCTTAGAATATTTTAGAAATTTCAGATATTATAATAGATGTTTTAGAAACTTTGACTGGGGCCTGTCAGATAGCTTGGAGTTAAGGACACTGTTTTCTATAGCTGAAGACTTGAGTTCAATTCCTGGATATCCATGTGATAGAAAGTCCAACTCACACACATTGTCCTCTGACTCCCACATGTATACCACAGAACAAGTACAAAAATCCACATGTATACATGGACAGACATACACACACACACACACACACACACACACACACACACTGAATAAGTGTTTAAAAATTAACTCTAGGTACCACAAACAAGAGAGTTTCTGGAAATATAAAATGCTGATGCTGTTAACCTAAGCCTCTAAAACATATTTATTTCCAGGCCTGCTTACATAGCTCTTTGATGGCAAGTATCTCACTAATTAAAGAATGTCCACCCTGATAAAAGGTGTAGATAATTTCTGCAAAATAAACTTTTCACATTTTACATGTAAATTCATCAATGTGTATGAAGAAGGCCAGGAAAGCTTTGTGGCTTTATTAAATTGATTGGCATCTAATAACTTAATTATCTACAGAAACAGATGTTACTTCATCAGAAAACAAATTAGTTTATACACAGTGAAGAAAATTAAACCATCAAATGCTGTGGAGATCTTTAAAGTGACTGTAGTAAGTCTGCAAGGGGAGGAGACAGCAGCTCATCAGGCATATGATGCAGACACCATTTGTTTAGAAGAGCGCTACATGATTTTTTTGGTTACATATCTTAATTATATTGTGCACATGATTTTAGGGAAGTGGAAAGGTGTATGTGCCACAAGGAATGCATGGAAATCAAAGGAAAACTTGTATCTCAGGGATCAAACGCATGTCATCAGGTTTGGCAGCAAGTATTTCATTTACTGAGCCATTGTTCTAGTTTGCTTTCTATTGTGATAAACTGTTTTCCAATGAGAGAAAGAAAGGCATGGATCCAGCTGGCTATGAGGAGGAGGAAAAGAACTTGGAAATGTAGAGAGAAGGAAAACCATAATCAAGATATATTATAAGAGAAAAAAATACATTTTCAATAAAAAGAGGAAAAGCTACTCCTAACAAAAGCAAAGTGGTGAGGAAACTGTTCCATTAGGTTACAGATTTCCATCCATTGTTGAGGAAGAGAAGCCTGAGCAGGGCCTAAAGCCAGAAATTCGGGGCAGACACTGAAGCAGAGACAAGGGTGGAGTGCTAAACTGGTTTGCCCCCTGAATTGCTCAACTATCTTTCTCATACAGTACAGCCTCTACTCCCAACCACTGCCCAGGAACAAACAGCTCACCTTATAGTGGGTTTGGCCCTCCTACATCAAGGAAATGTCCCATAGACATACCTACAGGCAAATCTGATGGAATCAGTTCTTTAGAGTCTTCAGGTGTGTCACGTTGACATCCAAGGTGAGCCATCACAGTCACCTTGCCAGCTCCAAGTCACAAGTGATTTTCATCTTGAAAATTCTTAGGTCTCATTGGACTCTAGAAGACTGCCTGAATATATGCACACATACACACACGAGAGAGAGAGAGAGAGAGAGAGAGAGAGAGAGAGAGAGAGAGAGAGAGAGAGAGGTGTGCAGGGTCTTATGTCCTCACAAAATCTAGAAAGACGTGTTAGGATACATTTCTTTCTCTACAGTTTATGTCCCCAGAGGCTCATATGCTGGAAAGCTCAGTCCCTGGAATTCTGAGATATATTTGTAGTGAAACCTTTGCTAGATGGGGCCTTGGGCTGGGGACACGGCTCAGTTGATAATTTGTTGTCAATATTCCTTGATGAAGTTACAGTCCAGTGAGAGTCCTTACATCAGTCTGTTACCTGAGGATGACACCCAAGACCATCCTCTTACTTTCATAGGCATACATATATATACACACCAGGCCACATAGTCATACCACAAAGTGGGGTCTCATCTTTAGGTCATGTCACTCTACTCTTAGAAAGAATTAATGATGATGTGAAGAAATCTGGGAACCTCTGAGAGTACTACTCAGAGGAATTGCTATTCATTTGATATGAACATTATATATAAAACGTTAACAACATACTCAAAGTGCAATGTGATATGCCACTCTGTGTATTAAAACCTCTGTGAAAGCTGGTCTATGGTGACATTTGGATTTTGTGCATAGAGTTTCCACAGAGCTTTCTGCCCCCTAACATTTATCTGCATTTCAGGTATCCTGTATGTTGTATCACAGTAGAAAGGGTCAAATGAATCACAGATTGAGATGTAAGAAAAGCAGGAACCCTCCAGAGAATGTAATGATTTAATCCAGTGAGACAGAGGGAGGAAAGAAGAGGGAAGAGGGGTTATGGAGTATTATCTAATGCTGCTCAATAATTTACCAATCAATTAAAATGTCATTATCATTCTCCTTTGCCACTTAGCTGCTGTGATATTTAAAGGTCATGTGGGTGCTATCGGGAAGGACAGCTATTAACAGATACATGAAAAGAGCATTTCCAACACTAGTGTCAAGGTAATTCCCATGACAGCTCAAGTCATACTCATCAGGTAAAGGACATATGGTTGACAACTCTAGTATATTTTAAAAAATGAGAAATGTGTAGGAAGGTTTGATGGAATATAATAATTAGAAGCTAAAATTAAAGATATTAGGGAGATGGCTCAGTCAATAAAACACCTGATATGCAAGCCCAAAAACCTAAATTTGGACCCTCAGTTTCCATTTAAAAAGCCAGTTGCAGTGGTGTGTGTCTATAATCCTTGCACTGGGAAGACAGCGACAACAAGATTCCTGGGGCTCACTGGCCATCTGGGATACAAACCAGTAAACTCCTGGTACTGTGCAATATGTAAAGTTGAAAGCTACTGAAGAAGAAACCTGATGTTGACCTCCAGTTTCTACATGAACACACATGTGCACCCACATTCTTGTAACAAACCATGTACATAGAGGAAAGTGCCTTTGTATTTTGTAGTGAGGCCAGAAAAGACAGAACATGTCTAAATTAATACCCACATTTATGTTAGCCAGACTCTAAGGATGAGCAGGGTTTTTTTTTAGCTCAAAGTATTTTATCTGTAAGTATAGTTTACTAACTACTTAGCTAATAATTAGCTACTTTTTAATATTTAATATTTTTACAAGTTGTATTAGACACATTTCAGTCATGTTATCATCTATTCCAATCATAAAAATAAAAGAATATATATCTGCATCTTTTAGATTAAAAGATCAAAGGCAAAGGCTGGAGATATGGATAGTGGGTAAAGCAATTACTATCCAAATATGAGGCCTCAAATTCAGATTCTACATAAAAATAGAGCCCATTGATGCATGTCAGCAACCACAGCATATCAGAGCATATATAGGAGTATCTCACAAATTTATTTTCAAGCAAGACTAGGTAACTTGAGGAGTTTCAGGTTTGATTAAGCTCTTTCTTTAAAAATAAGGTACAGAAAAATAGAAGAAATACCCACTGTCCATGTTTGACCTCCACATTTCTTGCATGGTCAAACATGTCCCCTCATGCTATATACTGAAATTAAAAACAAAAAAGAAAATGAAGAAAATAAATAAAACAAACAAACTGAAAATAAAATCACACAAAACTAAGACAAAACTTAGAGTTGCTTGTGTACACTTGTCTTCATATTTCACAAATCTCAATTACCTGTTTGGAATCAATCTGTTATTTTCTTGTTTTTTCTAATGTTCTAAAATTTGACAACTGTCTTTTAAACCATTCTATTGCCTTGAATCAGCATGATGACCAAGGAAACTTATAAAAGAAAGTACTTATTTAGGGCTTGCTTAGAGTTTCAGAGATGTAGTCTATGAACAGCATGACAGGAGGACAGCAATAGGCAGGAAGGCCTGGTGCTGGAGCAGTAATTGTGAGCTTACATCTGATACACTAACACGAGGCAAATAACCTAATGCTTAGCCAGGGATGGGCTTTTGGAAACTCAAAGCCCACCTCAAGTAATAGACCTCCTTCAATTAGGCCACACCTCCTAATCCTTCTTAAACAGTTCCACCTACTGGGGATCAAACATTCAAACATAGACTCTGTTCTCATTCAAGCCAATATATCAATTTTGTTTTAAATGGCATTTGCAGGAAGAATCTATCTATCTATCTATCTATCTATCTATCTATCTATCTATCTTTCATCTATTTATTTATTATTTGACAAAATAGACTGATTTATTTATGCCTATGAAACACCCATTTACAAAAGACTCATGAAGATTTTAAAGATAAGTCAGGGGACAAAATGGTTTCATATCCAGCTAATGAAAATAAGTAGCTCTCACCTCAAGGAGGTTCAGAGTCCAACTGGTTTTATTCTGAAGCCAAATATGACTATAGACCTAATATAGTAAGAAATTCATGTGGTTTTCAGAATAACAGAACAAAATATAGTTTATGACGAAAATTTTCAAATATATTGATAGGAACATAGATAGCAACATAATAGAAAACCTGAGAACCTGTGTGCTGGTCAGTTTTGTTTGTCATCTTGATGCAAGCTGGAGTCATCTGGGAAAAGGAAATCTCAGGTGAGGAATTCATTCCATCAGAATGACCTGTGAGAAAATCTGTGGGGTGTTATTGATCAGTCATTGATATGAAAGTCCTGTGCCGCTGTTGGCAGTGTCATTCCTGGGCAGGTATACAGACCTTGCTATATAGGAAACAAAACTAAGAAACCAGAAATGCAAGCTTTCAGTCAATGTTCCTCCATATTCAGTTCTTGCCTCCACATTCCTACTTGGATTCTTTTTTGACCTCCCTCAGTCATGAACTGTGACATTGAAATACAAGTAAAACAAACCGTTCCCTCTCAAGTTGCTGTTGGTCATGGTATTCATCACAGCAATAGAAAACTAACAATGCTACTGCATTATCAGCCTCAAATGCAATATGACGACATCCTCGGCCTTTGGGCTTGTAGCAACTAGGAGTCCTTTTATGTAGTTTCAGGAGAAATTGCTTAATAGTTGTAGGATGCTGGGTCACAGAAGTAGTGGCAGGAAATGACTATTTGGAGGATATGATAGCCCATGACAATTTTTCTCTGGACCTGCCACACCCTCACTCCCTTCAAGCATAGAAAGCCTAATTAGTAAATTAACCTTGGAGCATGTTTAACCTAGTTGCAACTTTCTCTAGGAACTTCAGATCACAATCCTAGCCAACATGTATTCTTCGCATACTCTCTCAGCAGACATGAAAAATGGTAACTCACATACAGGAAACTATATGGAAAATGAGGAGCTGGCTCATTCTGAAAGGCATAGGCCCTATTCATTGACACCCATATCAAACTTGGCCTTATCTGATCATCTGATCAATGCTGGAAAATACTGCAATGAGTATTCCTTCTTTCTGGAAAAATGTAAAAAATGTCCACACCTCTCAAAAGGGCCAACAGAAAACTAAAACAGTTTCACCAATGTTTTCCCAAGGGAATGCAAAATTTGTTGAGCTTTATTTAAGGTCATGGGAGAGGCACAGGAGTGTATATGGCTTCATCTTCATTTGAAAGTCAACTGCATTGATGATGGTTTCCCCATAGTCACATAGTTCCAGCCCTTTCCCCAAGACCCTAAGAAGAAGTGAGTAGAAATGGCTATAGGAGTGACTTGAATCTCTGTAGAGAAAATGTCTGCAATCAAGAAGCTCAATTCTACAGACTCTAAAAATAGGCATAGATGAAGATGGTAACTGCTTTGTTTGGAGGATCATATTCTATAACCAATACATTGTTTGGCTAAAGTTATCTGTTGAAATGTCCCTTTCTGAAGAAGCATTGTGCAGTATTCCTTTCATCTCAGTGAGTCTCTCCCAGGGTGTCTCTATCCTAAGATTGTCAGTGGAATACACAGGTCACTGCCGCCAGTNATATCTCCAAGTAGAGTCATACAGGTGCTGACAATAATATCTCACCTACTGTGGTGTCTCATGTAGTGGGAATTTGTTTGTCCTTATTAATTTGATTGTTTTTATTAATAAAAACCTAGAGTTAGATAAGTCAATGCTGCAAGAACAGAGAAGTACCTCTACTAAATCCTCAGACTGAAGGGGGCAAGATCTTGTTTCCACAAATCCTCAGACTGGATGGCAATGGGATCCTACATTCTCCAGCCTTATATTCTTCTCTCTACCCAGCCATATCCCTTCCTATCTTTATCTTCTAAGTGCTAGGATTAAAGGTATGTAACTCCCAAGTACTGGGACTAAAGGTGTGAGCTGCCATCACCTGGCTCTGTTTCTCTTTTAGAATAGAGTAATTTCATATAGCCCAGGACAGCCTTGAACTCACAGAGATACAGAGATCTATCTGCCTCCCCCCCTCCCCGCATGCTGGAATTAAAGGTGTGTGTGACAAATTGCTTACTAGTGTGGTTAGCTCTGCGGTCTGATCTTTAATCAAGCTTTTTTTGTTAGAGCACAAGCAAAATATCACCACAGTCTCCTGTCTATTAATTACTTGGTCATTTTCTACTTCACTTTACTCTGGGTATTTTTTTTTTTACAGCTGTCACTTTAAGATAGGTGGCCATTGTAAAGGTGAAAGGTTCCTGAAACTTTGGAATATGAGGATGAATGTGTGGCTCAGTACTACGGTTATAGGGCCACACTGGGTGAAGAAGCCTACAGTACAAGCAGTCATGATATCCTCCTGTCTAAGTTGCTACATTTTAATGTTCTAAAATGCAGGATTAGATGAGAGCTGTGGAGACGGCTCATTAGGCAAAGTGATTGCCATGTAAGAATGAGGACCTGTTTGATCACAGGACCATCAGAGTTTGTGCTTGTAAAACCAGCACTGGGAAGGTGGAGGGAGACAAATCCTGGACCCACTGGACAACTTGCCTAGCCTGCTTAGAAAGCTTTAGGTGAAAATAAGAGAGCGAGTGGGTGGATAGCACCCAAATTATCACACACGCACGCACGCACACTTCTTTTTAACACACATATAACTTCTTGTACCTCTCTTTCAACACACACACACACACACACACACACACACACACACACACACACATGCCCTGACAAACATACATACGTCTTACGTATCTCTTTAAAATCTGGCAGTTTTTTCAGTACTCAACTTACCAGATAAGGAATTGAGTACACTGGAATGAGTTGACAGGTTTGGGATGACAAAGGGATATTTCTACAGTTCTGAGGGGTTTCCTTTGCCACAAAATTCCATCATATTTCTTAAGATATCCAGAAAACCATAAAAGCATTAATTAAAGATTTTCATCATGAAATAATTGCATATTTAATAACATATCATTAGTAAACTTGGCTTTCTTATCACAGCCCTTTAAGTAATACTTAAATTACATTCATTACACATTATTATAAGTGGTAATTGAAATAATGGACTGAAAGTGCTGTGCCATTGAAGGTAGAGCATAGCAACATGGAAAATCATTTGAGTTTCTAATTGAAAAATAATTGGGTTTCAAAGAAGGAAATTATGAAAATTATCCAGCTTAATAAAAATGTTTGATAATTAGACAGATATAAACAAAAGTACGATATTATAAATTGGCAAAATAAAAAAATAAGCTTACAGCATGTGCACCACAAACCCCCAAATAACAAGTGGTTCAAAAGTGAGTAGGAACATATGGATTATTGTAAACTTACCATTAAAAAATATACATGCTGAAGAATTGGTTCATCAGGTAAGAGGAATCACTGCCTTTGTAGAGGGCAGGAGTTCAGTTCCCTGTACCCAATTATGTACCCACAATGACCCTTATTTCAGTTCCAGTGTCTCCAACACCTTCTTGTGGCCTCAGCAGGCAGCTGCACTCATGTGTTCAAATATATACATAAACATACACATACATGCAATTAAAAGTAAAGTAGTAGCTCCCTTATTCCACTTATGACTTTATCCATCTGTAGAGTATGTTTGAGAGAAGAAAATTTGTGTGCTTAAAACTTCATTGTTTTCTTTAAAATGAAGCATTTTTGCGTAAAGGCATTACATTAACATCATTTAGAAATTTACTGGGGCTGGAGTGGCTCATAGGTTAGGAGGACAGGCTACTCTTTCAAAGTTCCTAGGTTCAGTTCCTAGCACCCACATGGTGGCTCACAACCATCTATAATGAGATATAGTGCCCTTTTCTGGCTCACAGGCATACTTGCAGGCAGAACACCTTATTCATAATACTAAAACTAGTCATTATACAAAAGTTTAGAAAAAGGAATTAGCACTGATTTACTGTTAGAGTTTACAAGCCCTTGAAATTTCCCATGTTAACTCAGTGACTCCTCTACATCAAAGACAGCACAGACCGTCTGTGTTCATCAGTCACTTCTTGTCTTCTCGCTATCTGGATCAGCCCCACAATCTGTCCCTATTTCTTGCTTTAATATTTTAAGGATAATATTTGCTGTACTTACTTGCTTTAAATTTCTTTAGAATTCATATAGATATTTAAATAGAAATGTAATAATATATTTAGTAGATTAAAATAGTTAGAAGTAATATATAGCACATTTAGAATTAGATCCATGATAGGTAAATGTTACAAAGGTTTCTGTTTTCTATGAGAAGACATTTTATTATATTTTTTTTACTCTTTTGACTTAACATTTTTTGAGTACTGTCAATTATTAAGTAAAATATTCTGCAGTTTGAGAGTGAGTTTTACCATGATTTGATTTATTAAACTGACAATGATTTACAATTGTTAGATTAAATTTAGGCATATTTGATAAGAGAACTTCTTATAGTTTGAAAGAGAATTTAAAAAAAAAAGTTTGGAGTTGGGCAAGACATAGTTCAGTTGTTAAGAGCACTTGCTGTTCTTTCAGAGGATGGGTATTCAGTTCTAAGCCACATAGAGGCTCACAAACTCAAGATCACCAATACATCAAGTTTTAAAAGATCAGGTTTTTGGTGGCATCAGGCAGACACATAGCACAATGGTAACACACACACACAAACACACACACACAAACACACACATAAAAATAAATCAATCTGAAGAGAAAAACAACTAAATGGGAAGAGGAAGATGCTTTATTCTTAAAAGTTCCTTTTAACTTAATAAATACCATAATAGCCGGGCGGTGGTGGCGCACACCTTTAATCCCAGCACTCGGGAGGCAGAGGCAGGCGGATCTCTGCGAGTTCGAGACCAGCCTGGTCTACAGAGCTAGTTCCAGGACAGGCTTCAAAACCACAGAGAAACCCTGTCTTGAAAAATAAATAAATAAATAAATAAATAAGAGTACCATAATAAATCCTGTGCTAAATAAACCGGCCAAGGTTCCCAAAGATTGCTCTGACCTCTAACATGTTCCCATCTCACCCTGCTATGTTTTGGGTGTTGCGGAGTAGGCAAGAAGCAAACTGAGACCAGTGACAAGATTAGAGCTGGAGAAATTACTTGGTTGGTATTGTAACAGTCTGGCTAGCATGTGGACCTGATTCTCTTTCCCAAAGCTGTGTAAATAAAATTGGCCATGGTAGCACAATCTTGTAATCCTAACTCCAGGGAGACTGACAAAAGTATGCCCTGGTGTTCCCTAGCCAGCCAGCAAGGTCTACTCAAATTCTAGGCCATTGAGACACCCTGTCTCAGAAAACAAGATGGACTGTGTCAGAAGAGCCATACCTAAGGTTAACTTATTGCTTCCATAGGCACCTGCATACACATGTACAGTATCAAAAACATGGACACTCATGCATACACCAACGGACATGCTTCTGTTTTTCCACTTTTCTGCTCTTGAACTTATTTACTTAAAAAAAAAATCCTATCTTTTCTTATTTTACATACCAATCCCTGTTCCCATGCCCTCCCTTCCTCCTGTTCTCCATGCCCCCTATTCACTCCTCAGAGAGGCTAAGGCTTCCCATGGGGAGTCAACAAAGTCTAGCACATTATTTTAGGCAGGTCCAAGGCCCTCCCTACTATATCTAGGCTGAGGAAGGTATTCCTCCAAAGAGAGTGGGCTCCAAAAAGCTAGATAAAGCAGTAGGGATAAATATATATTTCTTAACTTTTATCTGAACAGGAAATGTTGTATAACTCAGAAGTATCTGGATCTAGGATGGTACAGAAGTCACTGCCTACAGTGATGGTGAACTGTAGCTTTAACCAGAGAGTACCCCTGGTGCTTCTGAATGTAAGCATGAACTCCATGTGCTTACAGGTACCCCTGAAAGCCAGAAGACGGTTTCAGATCCTCACTAACTGAAGTTGCAGGCTGTTTGTGAGTTGTCTGATAGAGATGCCGAGAACTGAACCTTGGTCCTCGGCAAGAGCGACCAGTGCTCTTCATCATTGCTTCCTCTCTCTGATCTCTTTAAAAATGTTTATTCACACGTATATGTGTGGTGATGGTGATTGCATATGTGAGTGTGAAGACCATAGGACGACCCTGTGTGCTGTTGACCAGGCGTGGTCTACATTATTGTCTGAGACAGGGTTTTCTCACTGGCCTGGCGTTCTCTAAGGAGGTTAGGCTGACTTGCCTGTCTCCGTGTCCCCAGTCCTGAAATTACTAGCAGGCACTACCACAACTGTCACTTTTATGTGTGTTCTAGGAATCAAACTCCAAACCTAATGATCTCAATGAAAACATGCCATTAATTGAGCCACCTCCCTGCCCGCGGCAATGCAACCCTGGTCTAGTGACTTCACTGCATATTTACTTAATGGACCTCTTTTCTCTGAGGTACTGCTTGATCTGTAACCTTTCTTAAAAATGCTTTGCTCTGCCAATTTTGGTAACTTACCCTTTGGAGATACATGCCTGTGACTAATGTATTCTATTTAGTGATAAATATCAGTGTCTATAAGGGCACAGACACATTAATTATACACGAGGAAAGAAAATACTGGCCATAGTGTAAATGTGTGTCAAAATACTAGATTTGGCAGATTTATATTCCTAAACAAATCTACTTAATGACTATCATATATCTTAGTCATCCATTCTGAATAATTTCATGTCAATTTAATTCAAGCTAAAATCATCTGAGAGGAAGGAACCTCAATTAAGTAAATGCCTCCATAAGATCAGGTTTCAGGCAAGCCTGTAGGGTATTTTCTTGATTAGTGATTGATGGAGGAGTGCCCAGTCTGTTGTGAGTGGTGCCTACCCTGTTCTGGTGGTCCAAGGTTCCAAAAAAAATAGGCTGAGAAAGTCAGTAATCACCCCTCATGAACGCTGCTTCCAGGTTCCAGCCCTGTTTGTGTTCTCGCCCTGCCTTCTTTCAGTAATGAACAGTACTATGTAAGCTAGATAAATCATTTATTCCCCAACTTGCATTTTGGTCATGGTGTTTCATCACAGCAATAGTAACACTAACTAAATCAGAAACTAATTCAATTCTTCACACACCATTATTTTGGAAAATTTACCATCCTCTGTCAGATGCTTTTCAAGGAAGATGGTGCTCAGTACCAGCTATCAGGCAAGTCTGAACACAATAGCATAGCACAGCAGAGTCTTCCAAACTCTCTCTGTGTTAATAAAAATATCAGGAGAAAATAAGCTTCACTGCTTACTTGGGTTCATACCCTGTTATATTATTATTCACTCCCTGCACAAACATTTGTAAGCACCTGTTATAACCAGAAGTTACTGTATTTTGCAATTAAAAATTAAGGATGTGGAGAGGTTGCTCAGTGTTTAGAAATACTTGATGCACAGTTATGAAGACTAGAGTTCATATCTCAGCACCCAGGTAAGAAGCTGTACATCCCACAAATGCCTGTAGTTCCAGCCCCCAGGAATAATAGTCCCTTTTCATGAAGGAACACTCACAAAAAAATGGAAGAAAGAGAGAGGGAGAGAGAGAGAGAGAGAGAGAGAGAGAGAGAGAGAGAGAGAGAGAGAGAGAGAGAGAGAGAGAGAGGAAGAAGAAGAAGGAGGAGGAGGAGGAAGGAAGGAAGGAAGATAGATGTATTTCTTTGTTTTATTTTCATGTATGTGTGTAGTGTGCATGTGTGTATACAAGTATGTGGGTGCATGTTTATGTGAGTGTGCACATACATGGATTTGAAAATATTTGGTGGCACACCAGAGGGAACTTTAGGGGATGACTCATCACCTTATTCGTTGAGGCAGAATCTCAGGCAAAACCACACCTCATCTATATGTGTGGGCTGTCTAGTCAACTTGTTCTGTGGATCTCCTCTCTCCATATTTGGGGCTAAATTTCGAGATGGGTAGCCAGGTCCTTTCATCATTCCTTGAGTCTCTGGGAACTCGAACTTTCACCCTCATACTTAGATGGCAAGTGCTTTAAGAACTAGGCTATTTTCCCAGTCACAGTAAAAGATATCTGGAAACACCTCAGCCACATAAATCTCAGTAATTCAAGTGTTTGAACCAGAGAGCTCTGCTGTGCAGTTTTCATTTGAACTGACAACAGGAAGCTGTAGTTTAAGGGTACAGACACTTGTAATCCTGGCAGCTTTTCTATATAGACAATACTGACAATGAACTCTTTAAATAGCAATTTGAATAATTAGATCTGTCCAATAGTGGGAGAAAATCACTAAAACAGTGGTTAGATGAGGGACCATACATTTATAATGTGCTGGCATCAGAAAGAGGAAAAATGATTTTTACCTTCAACGTAGCTGCAATTTCTAGGAAAGCTTGAAAAATCAATTTAGTTTCAAGGGAACAGGATGGACTCCCTAGCATTTGCTACTTTCTTTGGCACTGTTTGGATGCAATATAGATTTCCTAATCTCCTGCCTGTAGTATCTTTTTTTAATATAGAAAAAGAAACCTTGTTTATAGGAATGGAATGAGATATGTGTGGTATTTGTGGATGAAATAATAAAATTTAGTCCCTACTTTTTTCTTCTTAAATTCTTTTCTTTCTGAGCTTGATACATTGTTTCTGATTTGCCATTGAGAATATTTGCCTCAGAAAATCATTTTCTTCATAGAATCAGCTCTTGAACGCTTCATTTTGTAGTTCCAGTTTTGAAGCAGTTTAACAGAGGAAGGTCTGTCCATATGAGTGTGAAGAGCCTTGCTCTCTTAAAAATGCTTACACCTACGAGAGAGTTGGTCATCAAAATTCTATAGGATGGCAGAAAATGATTTGAGACCATGTGAAAAATCTTGGAATTTTCTTCTCAGACACAGGTTGTCACATGTCTAAACTTTATCCCTGAGAGTCCTTGAGTGATTCAAAGTCAGTTGCAGTGCTGGTTAATTTCTTGTGTGTTTGTTTTGTCAACAGAGCACATGGCTGAATAATCTGGAAAGAGGAAATGTCAACTGAGAAAATGCCTCCATCCGATTGGCCTGTGAAATCATCTGGGAGGCAATTTTTTGCTTAATGGTTGAAAGGAGAGGGCCAAGCTCACTATGGGCATTTCCATACCTCGGTCCTGGCCATGGATTAAATTTAAAATTCAAGCTGATCAAATGATGTAGAATTGTCAGAAAGATAGGTTGCTTTATAGCCTCTGCATTGGTCCTGCCCCCAAGATTCTTCTTGAGTTCCTGCCTCTGACTTCCTTTCATGAGGTGATGTAAACTTATAGAGAAATAAATCCCTCCTCAAGCTGTTTTTGGTCTTGGCATTTTTTTTATATGAACAGAAGGCAAACAAAGACAATTGTCTTTCAGAAACCTCTTCAAGGTTCATCAGTACACCTCTTCAGAACATGAAGGTTTAGCAAAACCTAATCAGTGCACTCAGCAAAAGGTCCTGTCAAATCTCTCTCTGCAAACACTAAAGCAAAAGAATTGGGCAGTCTATTGGTTGGGACTCTAAAGGAAGATAACTTAATACATTATAAAAGGGGGATGATTGGACTAGAGTGCTGCCTAGGGGGTTAAGAGCACTGACCGCTCTTCCAGAAGTTCTCAGTCCAATTCCCCCAAACCACATGGTGTCTCAGAACCCTCTAAAATGGGATCTGAGACCCTCTTCTGGTGTAGAGGCAGAAGAGCAAACCGAGCATTCATAAATAAATAAATAAATAAATAAATGAATAAATAAATAAATAAATAAATAAATGGATATTTATTAGACTGACTTATACAACAGGGCCTAGGTAGTTCAACAATGGATGTCAGCACACTGGAGAGCCTGAGAACTCTTTTACTGGTCCCAAGGGCGCAGTAACTATTCCACTCATAAGTCCGGATGTCTGAGCAGAGCTAGTCTGGTGCTGAAGGCTTGGAAGATTCCCAGAGAGCGGCTGGTTTGCAGCCCATGTTAGCAGACTGAAAAACTGGGTTCTGAGGTCAGCGAAGGATGGCAACAGAAGGAGCACTGACAGCCGTGGGACAGACACACTCACCAGACAGCAGAAACTGTAGACCAGTGACACTGTTACTGTTGGACCGCAGAACTTCTAAGCTGTTGCTGAAAGACGCTATCTGCTGCTGGGGAAAAATCTTCTCCCTTTAATCAATTCTCCTGTGACATGCCTTTACAGACCCAACCGAGTGGAAGCATGGCTCTAAGGTGAGTCCACATGTATCATCAAGTCAACAATCTAGTGAATCAACTTGGACAGGTGAGATGGCTCCACAGATGAGAGACGTTGCCACCAAGTACCAAGTATATTAACCTGCATTGGATCCCCAGAACCTACAGGTGAAAGACAGATGCAGGTCTCACAAACTGTCTTCTGACTTCTGCATGTGTGCCTTGCTAAGAATGTGCCCCAATACCAGTTTTTGAATTAGGCATAAAACACAATGCTTGGTTTATGTAGTGGATGGGATGGAACTCACTCTGCCAACAGAGATAATGTCCCTTCAATGTTATAGAACTGTTAAACAGAAGGGTGTGTTGTAATAAGAGCAGCGGGGCTGCATCCCCGGCACCCGGCCACCCGCATGGCTAGCTTATTCCCCTAAATAATTACATGGAAACTGTATTCTTTTTAACATTGCCTGGTCCATTAGCTCCAGCCTCTTATTGGCTAGCCTCTTACATATTGATCTAACCCATTTCTAATATTCTGTGTGGCACCATGAGCTGGCTTACCAGGAAAGATCTTAACCTGCATCTGTCTGGAGTGGGAGAATAATGGCGACTCACTGACTCGGCTTCTTTTTCTCAGCATTCTGTTCTGTCTACTCTGCCTACCTAATTTTCTGTCCTATCAAAGGCCAAGCAGTTTTTTTTTTTATTAATTAACCAATGAAAGTAACAGATAGATACAAGACCCACCTCCATCAAGGGTGATTTGTGTAGTTCAAAATAGAAGAAATTTTGACTGTTCTCTTAAGAAAATGATATATGTTTGAAATGAATGACAACCTGGAGATCTAGAGTTTATAAAGATACACAGTATACTTATACTCAAATACCAAGCTGCCATGCAGAGTCTATAAGCACAGAAAAGAAAGGAAAGCTTATTTCATTTGCTTGTATCATCATTTCTCATTCACTTTCTAAAAATCAAGCCCTGCAGATTTTCTAAAACGATCAGCCCTCCCCCGTTTGTCTCTGTAATTGATTATTTTCTACATGGATGAAAAATGTCACTTCTATACATTACCATTGCATATTGGGGATGATAAAAACAAATGCAAAATATGCTGCTGGATAGTCTCAGCAATGATCCTGGACAATTAGATCACCAGACTTACTTTATAAGGGAGAACCAAGACCTTCATGATTCCAAGTTGATGTCCAAGGTCATAGAACTGCCAAGTGCTGAACTGACCATGAATCAAGGGTGTGAGATCCTGAAATACACCAGTTGGTCATTTTCTAGAAAGCCTGACTCCAGGGCCGGCACAGATATAGTATTTGAGCCTCAGACTAGACATAAGCCATCTGGGAAGACTTGCTCACGTGACTTTTAAGGGAGAAGAACGCATAATGCATATGTTAGCCTGGGTCTCTGGCTTGTTTGGAAAGCACAAGATAAATTTCAACAAGCTGTGATTTGTTTGAGGATGCTGTGAATAATCTAATCTGCTATTTCAAATATAATTTAGATTTAAGAGGTGTTTTACTATTCTATTTTGAGAGTGCCTGAGGCTCCAGCTGAGTGTATAACACATCACATTAGATTAAGGTCAATTAAGAACATTGTGAGGGATTTTTTTTCCTTCATAATGAGATGGAGCTGCAAATTTGTGATTAAAATCCTATCTGTTAGTACAAAGGAAGGGAGGGATTTCTAGACAAGCTCTAATTATGATGAAGGTTGCTCCATGGGGTCCCACGGGTCACAGCTTGTCATAAATCCCTGAACTTTCTAATCAGCGTTTACTGAATAGCTTTACACTTAGACTCCAATTGTCAGAGGTAACTTCTGTGCCAAGTGGTACATGCTTGGACTTTTGATCAAAGTGGAAAGCTGCCAAGTGCACGTAAGAAATTACTTTTTTCAAAATTCTGACAACTGCATATGTGTTTCCTTCTGGTTGAGATACGAGGGTGTGGGGACATTGAGAATAAGGTGAGAGAGGATAAGGGAAGAAGAAGACATTGTTGTCACCCTGCAGTGTCCTTCCCACTTTCTGTTGCTATTACTGAATACTGGAAAGTTGGTAATTTGTGAAGGAGAAAAGGCTTAATTTTGCTCGTGATGTGGGAGCCTAGGAAGCCCAAGCATCTGATGAAGGCTTGGCACTGCTGTGACTTACAGCTGAGAAGTGGAACTGTGTTAAGATGAGTGAGAGGTCCTACCAGGATGGACAGGATGTTAGTTTCTGCCAGTTCCCTGTCGTATGTCTTGACCTACACTCAGGAGAAAGTGTTAATACATTCTTAAAGGCAGAGACCCTATGAGCTGATTGCTTCTGAATGGTCCAACCACCTTTGCACACAGCTAAACTGGAGATCAAACAGCGTGGGTTTGGGAAGGGAAGAAGGGTTGTAGAAGCTTGGTGAAAGGAAAGACTGCAGAGGTGGATTTGGGGCAGGCTTGAGTGTTGAGGGAAATCTGTCTCTAATAATTTTTACACTTAGATAATGAAAAATTCTGAATGTCTTCATTTTCATTTATATAGCAAAGCAATAATGGGATTTTGTACCTTTGGATTTGGGGGAAGATGAATAACCTGTTTTCGGAAGGGACTTAAATGGTTTATACCCCAGCTGTCCAAAGAAACAGCAATTGCTACCTGAATGGGTCAGGATGATTAGTTTTCATGGTCGACTTGCCACAGTGTAGGCATCACCTCAGAAAGAGGCTTGGTGAGGATTTGCATAGATTATATTTAACTGTAAGGACAGCCTATACACAGAACTCTTTTTTGAAATTTTTTTATTTATTCTATTTTTAAAAAAAACATTTTTTTTCATTTTACAGACCAATCTAAGTTCACACCCCCTCCGCTCCTCCCATACCCTTCACCTTCCTTCCTATAGAAATCCATCTACTCCTCAGAGAGAGCAAGACTTCACATGGGGAGTCAACAATGTCTAACATATTGCTATTATGAAGGACCAAGGCCCTCCCTACCTACTGTATCTAGGCTGAGCAATGTATCCCTCCAAAAAGAATAGGTTCCAAAATGTCAGTACAAGTACTAGGGATAAATCCTGGATTTTTGATCTGCTATAGAAAAGTGAGGGTTTCATTCAGAAGCAAGGAGGAATCAACAGAAATTCTTCAGCATTGAGGGGATTGTCCCTAATTCATAAGGATAGCATTGTTGACAGCACAGAAGACTCAAGCCATAGAAGCTTAAGAGTGATGCCATCAACCTAAGAAATGGACAAAGAATGTCTGGAACTTCATGTTGGTCCCTGTAGAAGAGCAGATGAGAATATCCCGAAGTTTGGTTGCATTGTGTGTGTGTGTATATATATATATATATATGTATATATCCCTTTGGCAGATCTACCAAAAATCACACTGCTACTTAACTGTACTTGCTATGTTGTTGCAAGATATAAACAATCTGTCAACAGGTTTACCTTGGTTTCTTGTGATTTCCTAAAACTTATCTAGTACTTTTTTGTAACAGAAGTACACCCTATTTATCTAAGCAACCCAAAGTTTCACATTTGAACTCATAGAGCTGAGGACTGAGGCTGTTGCTCAGTTGGTAAATTGCAATCATAAAAACTCAGGTTTGAATGCAATAGAACCTAATAATAATAATAAAAAATATCTCTAGCCCTTGAGTTCCTTTTGAATGCCAAGCCAATGTAAAAGTCCTGTTATTTTCTGTTGTTTTAGAAATACATAAGGCACAAAGTGGAAAATATTTTCTTCCATGTCACAGTCTAGAGTGGAATTATTGGAAAGCTAATCCAATATGAACTTGTTTCAGCACTGGGTGAATTCTGTTGTCCCCCATCATCATGCTCAAGATGGGGGAACTGAAGCTCTCTTCTACCTCAGAGACTTGGGAATTGCAGCAAAAAGTTCTCCTTGGTGCAGAGAACCATGCAGAAAATAACTGAATGACATTTACTGAAGTTCTTAGGTATAATTCAATGACTTGGGATGCTGGGTTTTTTTTTTTTTGTGAGAAGCAGAAATTTAATAACTGGATAAAAGCACAAGCAATTTTATAAGAGGTAAACTATGGTGGTCCTGGGGAGAGAAAGACAATGACTAATGAAGCCACATAGTTGAAGAGGTAATGCATGAGAGGGAGAACAAACTGCCCATGGAAGCAGGTGAGCTAAATCTCTGGAGAATTATTTTCCTCAATTGATGCACTTTAATTTCTCTAAAAACTTAACAGTTAGAGAATCTGAGATAAATGGAAGTAGATTCCTGTGAGAAGGTCTGGAAAAGTTTTGCATCATTGAAGAGCATCCCTACTTCACTGTAGCTAAAATATGCTTTGTACATAAAAGGAAGTATTCATGGTTCCCCCGACCTATCTCGTCTGGACCAACTTTAGACTGAAGATGTAAAAACCTATAATCTGAGGTTTGAGCCCAGGATCCCTGTGTAATTAGGGATACTTGGATACTGACAAAAATAATCTCTCTCCTTCTCTGAAATGGGACAAAAATATAGACTAATTCTAGGCTAATGTGAAAGTGGATTACTCAGAAAAGTTTTGATTAGATAAGGAACAATTTCAGTGTTCACAATATACACCCTCCTACCCTTTCCCTCTACATACACACATCTTGTAGGAGGCTGCTCTCTTAAAAGAGCTGCAGCACACCGTTAGCAAGCAGATCTCATCCAAAAAATGTATTTAAACTTTGCTTTTCAGTGCCTAAAATTCCTTTCCAAAACCTCTCATATTTTATGTGGATTTAGCAAGCACACATTGGAGTGTCAATTTGTTGTAGAAGGCTGCTTGTTTGTTCTAAGCTGCCCATACTTAAAATAACCACACAGAGACTATATTATTTAAATCACTGTTTGGCCTATTATCTTTAGCTTCTTATTGGCTAGCTTTTACATCTTAATTTAACCAATTTCTATTAATCTGCATATGCCACGTATCTGTGGCTTACTGATAAGGTTCCGGCTTGTCTGTCCCCAGTGGATGCTACATGGCATTTCTTGACTCTGTCTTCTTTCTAGCAGAATTCAGTTTTGTTTTCCCTGCGTAGCTCTCTTCTACCCTATTACAGGCCAAAACAGTTTTTTATTCATTAATCAATAAAAGCAACACATATACAAAAGAACTTTCCACATCATACACACACACTAACAATGAGGAGGCTGTGAATTTGAAAGAGTACTCAGGGGGAGGATGGTAGGGTCATAAATGGAAAAATTTGGAGGAGTGAAATGGAAAGAGAAATAATTTAATTATATTATGATCTCAAAAATAATTAAAATTTATGTGTCCATGCTTGATCCTTGAAACCAAGGTTTAAAGGAAAATAGTCAAATATGATAGTGTGTCCTTTTATTTTCAGAACTGGCAAGAAAGAGATGGTCATATCTTTAGGGCCCAGTGTTCAGCCAGTATAGTTGAGTCTATGAATTTCAGACTCAGTAAGAGAACCCACCTAAATAATGAAGTTGTAAAGTCACCAAAGAATGTACCCAGTGTCTTCTTCTGGCTTTTACACATATGTTCACACATGAAACACACACACACTCACAGTGGTTAAAATCAGAGAGCTGAAAGCTTTCAAGGAGTGTTAAAGTGTATTTGCAGAATGTGCCTTTAGTAGAAGCTCCCATCTAATTATTTTCCTTATCAATTGTCATGATATCCCTTTGAAATACGGTCAAAGAAAATATCATCTTCATCATCTCAGAGGAAAAATATGGATGCTCAGAAAAGCAGGAAAAGTGATCTGCACATTCACCTTCATGATGCTTTTGAAAGTGAGGCAGCTGAACCCTTCCAGGGAAGGCCCCAGAGAGATGCAGACTCTAATAATCTCTTAGGAAAACCACAAGCTAAAGCAGATGATAAAGACAAACAGGGTGGTGCATTCCAATTAACCCCATATCTGGTTTAGAAAGAGGCCCATGGACCTTTTTAGATTTTTACCTCATGAATAGTCAAAATTGATATGACATTATCCATAAGACAATTGATTTGCAAATCTTCTAATTCCACATAAGGCCCTTAGCTTTATGTGGTTTGAGAGTGTATATCTGAATATATAGGCATCAGCATATGTATGATAAATTTTATGAATTAAATATAAGTAAGTATATAACTACATATGTTCCTGAGGTACAAACATAAATATGCAGTCATACATACATGTGAACATATATAAAGCACACATCAATATATGTGTGATAGTATTTCTCTTTTGTTATTAACCAAGTTTATATATCAATATATAATTATGTATTCTTCCATGTTTTTAAGTATCTGTGTCATCTTTTGTAGAGGAGCATATATGTGAAAATTTTCTTGTTCGGTATCTATTTCTTCTACCAAAGTAAATTAAAAACAACACTATCATGGATCTCTTTTCAAATCCATTAATACCTAGGTATATGTCTGAAGGAATCTAACTCAGTACACCATAAAGATGTCTATACTTCTGTGTTCACTGCTGCACTGTTTACAATATCTGTGGAAGTTTGTGTGAGAAGGTCTTCCCATAGGCTCATATACTTGAAAGCTTGATCTACAGTTAGTGGAACTGTTTGGGAAGGATAAGGGGGTACATCATTTTTGGAGGATCTATTTCCTTATGGGTGGGATCTGAAATTTTAGTTTGCTGTTTGTTATCTATTTGTGGGTCAGGGTATGAGCTGCTAGCTACTGCTCCACCTTCATGCCTACCTTCCAGTGGCCATGCTGTCTGTAACTACAATATTTAAAATATGAAACTAGCCTATATACCCATATACAGAGCAATGGTTAAAGAAAACATGGCACACAACATACACACAACACATACATACACATATATACTGAAGCAACAAAGAAGAACTAAATTTTGTTGTTTGTAGAACAAAATGAATGGAACTCGAGGTACTGGTATGGTTATGTGAAATAAACAAGACAGAAAGATAATAAAAGTAACATTTTTTTCATATGTAGAATCTGGACTTAATATGTGTCAGGTTCTGTAGAAATCCTGGACAAATGGCTTGAGGTGCCTAATAACATACTAAAGTTCGTGCTGGCCACCAGGCTCACTCATTACATATGATTCATTGTTAATCCAAAGATGCAAGGAGAAAGACCTGTAACAGGCAGTATAGAATTTTTAATTAAGGGGCACAGTATAATCGTTGAAAAAGAGATTTAATCATAAATAAGAATAAACCTAATTTTCCTTTACTATAAGATGGTTTAAAGCCTAATTTGAAAGTAGGTTGGTTCATCACAGGCAGTTCTACCGGACACAGTACCATTTACTGTTTTGTTCACAGTATTCTTCTTTGTGAGAGAGTAAAACTTTCTCTGTGTTACTAAATTATTTCTTTATTTGAAATATTTCCCAAATAGTTTCTATTTGCTTTACATCATAGTTGTGCGTGTGTTTTTTTGTTGACTTATGGATTTTTCATTATAGGTCATTTCAATACTTTTTAAAGAAATTAAATATGTTCTTAACTAATTTTCCTTGAAGTTTCCCAGATTTTTTTCCTTCCTCCCTCCCTCCCTCCCTCCCTCCCTCCCTCCCTCCTTCCCTCCCTCCCTCCCTCCTTCCCTCCCTCCTTCCCTCCCTCCCTCCCTCCCTTTCTCCATCCGTCCCTTCTTCCTTCCTTTCTTTTTTCATTCCTCCTTCCTCTTTCTTTCTTTCCTCATTTTTTTCTTTATATCTCTAATCAACCTGGAACTTATCTAATAAAGGGCTTCCATTATATTTTCTTCTAGATGGCTGGTCAGCAGGGCATACACCATTTATTAGACTATCCATCATTTCCCTTTGAATTAATGTCATGGCTTCTACATACCCATGCTCTTTCAACAGGTGTCTATTATTCTGCTCACTCTTATGTATCACTGATATAAATCTATGTTATTAGCCCTACATAGAATGCAATGGCTCTACTTGCTTTGTGGGACTCTAGTGACTCAAACATAAAAGTTATTTTAGCATCCCTCACTGATCTTAAAATATAGTTTTCAAGTGCATTTATGGAATTTGTTATGATTGTAGAAGGTTCAAAATGGATATTTCACTGTACTTGTGTATTTAGTTTGGAAGTTTTGATAAGTTTGTGTATTTCATTGACCTATTTATCTATCATCTAGCTAGCTATCTTATCTATACATCCAGCCATCTATTCATCCACCCATCTATCTGTTATCAATATGCTTATTTCTCTTTCACTGCAATCTATTATTTATCATCTATTATTATTTATCTTTTATTTATTTAATTTGTACCTAATATCAATGAATTACTTGACATCTAACTTTCTATTTTTCTATCTCTTAGTATCTATTTGACATCTATAAAATACCTGTTTAATTACCTATCATCTATTTATCTATCAATTATCTGTCTATAATCTACTTATATACTGATCTGTTTTTATATTATCTATGTATCTTTTAACTATGAGTTGTCCTGTACATTCTTTCCATCCATTAATGCAGCTAGATTTTATTTTATACCTCATATTTGGTCACCTGCAATCTTTGCACTAGGGACATGGGCACAAATGACATCAGCTGTCATGAGAAATTAATAGAAAATGATTTTGAACTTTTGATCTTCCTTTCTCTACCTCTTAAGTAATAGAATTATGAGTATGTGCCATTGCATCTGTTTTAGGCAGTGTTAAGTGTTGGTCCAACTGCTGTATGTATGTTATAAAAGTCATCTACTAACTGAGCAACATCTCCATTCTAAGACCCAAACTTTTATTCATATGTAGGTATACATCACTTTCCCCACAACTCCTTATTTTATTACTGTTAGAGAACTTTAATTACAGAATGCAAACAATACAAAAATGCAAATCAATGTGTTTTGTTGTCATTGAAGGTATTTCTTAGGTATGCTTCTTAAAATTTTGTACCCTAAAGCATCTTATAAACAGTTGTTTGTAATAATTGGCTTACTATGTTCTGATCCCTGTAGCTAGCAGAAGCTAGATCAAGATGCACTTGAATGGTGCTATGTGTAGATAGAGGGTAACTGGCTTGGTACAAAATTACATTTTTCTATGCAAAATGCAATAACTAGGTCAAAGACACAAGCGCACTGCATAAATCCCATACTGTGAACAATTACACTTTTCCTGCATCTTCGTCTTTGACAAAGATTCCATGAGAACATATTGGAATAAGGAAATTATAATTCATCTTAAGTCAACAAAAATGCCATGAATTTTAATTAATTCTGCATTTTCAGTTGTGCATATGTAAAGTAAACATGATCATAGTTTGTAGGAAGAGGCTAGCAGGCCTGCTTTTCATCCTGCCCAGCTCCCGCACGGCTAGATTAGCCCCAGAATAATTACATGGAAACTGTATTCATTTAAACACTGTCTGGCCCATTAGCTCTAGCCTCTTATTGGCTAACTCTCACATCTTGATTAACCCATTTTTATTAATGTGTGTAGCACCACAAGGTGGTGGCTTATCAGGAAGATTCTAACCACCATTTTTCTTGGGTAGGAGAAGCAGCATGGCGTCTCCCTCATTGCCTTGTTCCCAGCATTCTGTTCTGTCTACTCCACCCACCTAAGGGCTGGTTTATTAAAAAGGCCAAGGCAGTTTCTTTATTAACCAATGAAAGTAACACATAGACAGATGACCCACCTACATCAATAGATGGTATACATGCATGTACATAGGAAATAGTGTTTGGAGGATTAGCTGTTATCTACAACTCAGAAGTTCTGACAGATTTCATATCCTTATTCATTGTACTTCTCATATATACTTTTACTCATTGTTGTGTGTGTGTGTGTTATATGTGCAAGTACACATGTGTGAGTATGGGCTTACATATATATATGTGCATAACTGCAGAAGGCTGGGAGGTTGACAACAATTGCTATCCATCTTAGTTTTTGAAGCAGTGCCTCTCACTGAGCTTGGAGATTACTGATTTGACGGGGTTGGCTTCCCAGTGAGCTCCAGGATTCTTCTAGTCTCCATTTCTTCAGTGTTGGGATTACATCAATTCCGGGCCATAGCTTAGGTAAATATGCTTTCATGGCAAGGCAACTGAGCCATCTCCCCAGTCTCTATAGCTGTTAGTTTTAATATTTTTATAAGCAGAACATTTTAATTTTCCCATTAACACAATTGACCAAAATGAAACAGTGTAATATCAAGTATAGTCTGGCAAAATTAATTTTCTTAAAGAACAAAGGAAAACAGGGTAATTCAAGAGCCAGAAACTTAACCAAAATTTTCAGAAATATTGTTCACTGGCTATATAGAATTGTGTAGAGGACAATTAAATAATCTATGAGGCCATTACAAAGATTAATTGAGAAGGAATCAAGATATTATATGATTTCTCAACCTGTCATATGCATGAAGTTCAAACAAGGCATCCATTCCTTTATCCTGTGAATGATCATCTGCAGTCCCAACATGTCTCCATATACAGATACTCTCCTGCCTCAGATTCTTATGCTGAGATCTCACACTTATTGTACTTCAGAATTTCATCATGACAACTGAGGTTGACCTCTGCTATCCCCCAAATAAGTATTTAATTCAGTGCAGGGATAGCTGCTTTGTGTTTGCTCCTGAAACAGAAGAGCCTTTCCCAGTGCTTTGCAAATCAGTGATTTTTGTTACAGTGAGAACGCTCTAGAATTGGAGATGGCTCAGTAGGTCATGTGCCTGCAGTGCAGGCATGAATATTTGAGCCAACTTCACAAAACTGAAGTAAAGTGCCATGTGAGGTGAAGTGTTTCTATTACACCTGCTCGGAGGTACAGACAAAAAGGTCCCTGGCTCTCACTAACAGTCCAGCCCAACCTACTTGGTGAATTCTAGGCTGAGAAATTCTGTTAAAAAGCAAAACAAAAACTACCTGGGAAATTCTGGGCAACCACATCTACCCAATTCCTCTGGTAGTTATGCTTAACATAAACACATGTGCACACTTAATGCACCTGCACCAACACATGTGCATGCATACACACACAATGATGCCTTTTTTGAAATTTTTAATCATTTTTTGTAAAAAAAATATCTTTTCTCATTTAACATACCAATCTAAGTTCACACTCCCTTCTGTACTCCCGCTCCTTCCACCTTTCCCCATTATACCAACCCATCCACTTCTCCTAGAAGTAAGACTTTCCATTGGGGAGTCAACAAAATCTAGCACATTGCTTTGAGGTAGGTACAAGGCCCTCCTCACTATATCTAGGCTAAGCAAGGTATCTCTTCAAAGAGAATCGGTTTCAAATAGCCAGTACAAGCGGTAGGGATAAATCCTGCTGTCACTTCCAGTGGCCCCACAGTCTGCCGCAGTCGTACAACTGTCACCCACATTCGGAGGGCCACATTTGGTCCTGTGCTGTTTCCCCACTGTCAGGCTACAGGAGATGAGCTCCCATTAGCTCAGTTCAGCTGTTTCTGTCTCTATTCCCACCATGGTGTCGACTCCTTTGCTCATATTCTCATTCCTCCCTCTTCCACTGGACTTTGGGAGCTCAGCCCAGTGCTCCACTGTGGATCTGATTCCATCAGTTGCTGGAAGAAAGTTCTATGGTGACATTTAAGATAGTCATCCATCTGGCTACAGGGTAAGGTTAGTTTGAGTACTCTCTCCAAAATTGTTTAGGGTCTTAGCTGGGGTCATGCTTGTGGGTTCCTGGGAATTTCTCTAGTTCCAAGTTTCTTGCTACCTCCATAATGGCCCCTCAATCAAGGTATCTCTCTCCTTGCTCTTCCTTTTTTTCCTTCCCCCATCTTGAATATCCTGTTTCCTCAAGTTCTCCTCCTCCTTCCCCTCTCTCCTTGTCCTCTCCACCCCCAATTTTCTTAGGGTATCTTTTCCATTTCTGCTTCCCAGGGAAAATCTATATATGCTTCTCTTAGGGGTCTTCTTGTTACCTAGTTTCTCTGGGGTCATGCACTATAGGCTTATTATCCTTTGCTTTATGTCTCATATCCATTTGTGATTGAGTACATACCACACTTGTCTTTCTGTGTCTGGGTTACCTCACTCAGGAAGGTTTCTTTCTAGTTCCATCGATTTATATTCAAATTTCCAGATGTCATAGCTTTTTTAACACCGAGTAGTATTTCTTTGTGTGCATGTACCAAATTTTCTCTATCTACTCTTCCACTGAGGGACATCTATGTTGCTTCCAAGTTCTGGAAATTATGAATAATGATGCTATGAACATAGTTGAGCAAACTTTCTTATAGTATGAGTGAGCATCCTTTGGGTATATGTCCAGAAGTGGTATTGCTCGGTCCTGAGGTACGTTGATTCCCAATTTTGTGAGAAACTGTGATACTTATTTCCAAAGTGACTGTATCAGTTTGAACTCCCACCAGAAATGGAGGAGTGTTCCCCTTACTCTGCATCCTCTTCAACATAAGGTATCATTGGTATTTTTTATCTTAGCCATTCTGACAGGTTTAAAATGGTTTGGTGATGGGGGTGGGGCATGGGATGTTCTTACTTGGGTTATGCCTGGAGAACAGAGCTGTCCACTTGGGAACTCAGACAGTCACCTCTCCAGGGACAGTCAGGGCCAAGGCTTCAGTGGTCAGAGATGTGGTGAGGAATGGCTGAAGTTGTAGGGAAACTGGTCCCAGGTCTCTGGGGCTTTGCTGGATCGGGATGGGCACAAATGTGCCTCTGGGGGCTATAGTCCAGAACTCTAGGCCCTCCAGCCAAGAACTCAGAAACTCACCTCTCTAGGAAAAGCCAGGGCCAAGGTTCTTGTGGTCAGATATGCAATGGGGGATGGCTGCCAATGATGCCATCTTTATATCTACTCTTTGAGTGGAAGGATTGTTTTTTTTTTTGTTTTGTTTTGTTTGTTTGTTTGTTTGTTTTTTGGAATGGGACATGAGAAACAAAAGTTTTGTGTGTGGTGTCTTTTCTACCACTAGCCTCACATCAAAAATGACTGTGAGCCAAGACCACAGTAGATAAAACAATCACAATTTGACTGTTTGGTATGTGGCCTCTTTCCTACACAACCTCTACACCAGAAATATGTTTTACATTATCTTTTTGGAGCTGCATAAAACTTTATGTTTTAAAATGGTCTGTGACAATATTAAGTATACTGCAGAATGAAATAGTAATAAATAGGACAGCAGCTGTGCACTGCCTCTTATTCTTCCTAAGACAATTGCTTCAGTAAAACAATGAAACAGTTGATCTGCTAGAAAGTTCATCTACAGCAACATTTCTTTCAAATTGTGTTTTGTGGTGTGCTAGTGTCTCTGTTTAACACTAATTGGTGGTTTGAGAGGGCTTCCATGTCAACAATTTCTTGGCCTGGGAGAAGTTGGATCTCATTAGGACACAAAGGCCTCCAGGTTTCTCAGTGAAAGACATCTGTTTAATGTTCTGTAAATCAGCTGTCTTTCATTCAGATTGAAATAAGGTCCATTCCTATTGCTTATGTGTGCTCTCAACAGGGACAGAGCTGTTATAAAATCACCTAGGAGAGAGAATGAAAGAGAAGGTGCCAGTGTGGCCTAGGTGACATGGACAAGATGTCTGGCTACAGTAATAGAAGATTCATGGGTGATAAAATCATTATTTGATTTGAAAGTCAGCATTTCAGTTCTCCTAGCAGGCTGTATCAAATTCCACGTGTTCAGTGCTACATGTTGGTTATATATTGATTGGCAACTTGATGAGTTAAAGGATCATCTGGGAAACAAATCTCTGGATCTGTTAGAGTCTTTGGATTAGATTTATGGAACTGTGAAGAACCACTCTGAATATGGGCAACATCATTCCATTAACTGAGATGCTGATGTCTTGGAGTCTATCTGGATCTGGCTCTGTTTCTCCCACGTCTGTGTGTGTGTGTGTGTGTGTGTGTGTGTGTGTGTGTGTGTGTGAATGCAATTACCATGGAGGCTAGAATAAGACATCAGATTTCTTGGAGTGGGAGTTACAGTCATTTATGAACCACCTGACATGGGTCATGGGTATTGGAGACTGAAAGCTCTTAACCTTAGTACCATCTCTTCAACCAAGGAATACCAATTCTTATGCAATGACATTTTATGAAGATTGAAAGAGAAAGATGTTGATTGATACTTGATATGGGTGCAATAGCTGGTGCTCATCACTTTGAACTACTGTATGTTACATTCCTTATCTCTCACTGTATAAGGAATATCTATGAAATTTTTTTCAGATTATAGTAGAGAAAGTTATTTTTTGGATTACTGCCTTTATCACGAATCCATAAATATTAAATATGTTTCACAGTATAAAGTTAGTCTTTTGAGAATAATATTGATTGCATATAATCCATTACATTAATTATATATTGTGTATATGCTATTAGTATTATATATATAATACTAATATATATGTGTGTGTGTGTGTTTGTATTCTGTTGTACATGTACACACATGCATATGTGTGTATTTCTATAGTTTACTGAGAACCCCAAATTTCAAATATTGTATTTTTTTTAGCAATTGGTTTTTTGTGGCAGATCATCTCAGAAAATAGTTACTTATCTGGACATATGAAGTTCATAGCTCATCAGTCTAAAACATCAACATGGTCTTGCCCATGTGAGAGTCTTGGTGCTATGTCTCATGAGCTCATTGCATGTATCTTGGGCTTCCTTACACATGTCAAATTCTTTGCAACTATAATTCTTAAATAGTATCTGATTTCATAGTGTGAAAGCGAAACTAGAATTTGGTTGGTGTTACCCATCACTTAGAGAAACCAGTGAACAGAGATAGGAATTGAATCATAAAGTTATGCTTTATCAAGGGAAAAGGCACTTTGAAAAGTAGTGGATTAATATCTGTTTTCAATTTCATTGTCAGTCAGGAGATTATACAGGGATAATGGAGAGACACAAAGTCAATCAATCACTCTGGAGCTCAGTTTGGCAGTTTTGATCAGGGGCTCAGGCATGTCTTTGAGACTGGGACATCTGTGATTCTTTTGTTGTCTTCCCTTTCTCTCCTCATTTTCTTGATGTTTGGTCTCAGTCATGCCTTGAACTACCGAGTAAAGTTTGTTTTTCTTGGTATCAACCCTTTCTTCCAGGAGATCTGGCCTGGGAGGGATAACTCAGAATAAGCCAATTGTTAACAATGTGAATTTTCTAAGTTAGTAACAAGTACATGTAGATTCCTTTAAACAATATGGAATACAAATATGTCCTTATAGTACAAAATAGAAGAGAACCCTTATCTTTCCTCCTCTTCCCAAACAAAAGGAAACTCTGAGTTTCTAGGAGGTCATTCTCAAAACTGGTCCATTGTGCTTCCTACCAGTTACATCCATCAAGTAAATTAATAAGGTTGACCAAATTTAGTGGACTTGACAATAAGAATGCCTCAGTAAAGACAGAGTGAACACGTAGCTACAGAAAAAGAAAGAATTTATGAAGGCCATCTTTGGCAACTGTGAATCTAAACAAACTTCATCAAGGAATCTTGAATTTATCTTGTGAATTCTGGGACATGTGAGTCATATGCAATCACAATCTTGATAGGAAGTCTTCAGAGGTAAACTCAGCAAATAAAGAGCTTTTCTTTAAAACATGAAAACATTATTTCAGATCAATAAAACCTACCTAGACTTCTTGGTGAAATGGTGCACACTAATAAACCAAACTATGATAACAGAGGAAGTAGAAACAGGTCCCTGGAATTTTGCCAGACAACTTAGCCTAATTGATGACATTCTAGGTCAAGGGAAGACCCAGTCTCAATCTAATTGTTGAAAGCATATGAGAAGTAACACTGGAAATTGTTTTCTGACATCTACACACATATGCTCTACAACACGTACACAGAGAGAGAGAGAGAGAGAGAGAGAGAGAGAGAGAGAGAGAGAGAGAGAGAGAGAGGAGTACTCTGCACAAATAATGTCTGTTTTCTGGAAATAGCTATGCTGACTATAGGAGGGTTAGTGCAGGACAGCCAGACCTGCCTCCATTCTCTTCCCACTTATAGCTGACCCAAGCACACAGGCCTGGGATACCCTGTGGTGATCATGGTGAAGGTCAAGAGGCTTCCCCAAACACTTCCTGGAGAACTGGTGTTAACACCAAGATGTCAAGGGTCAGGCATAGGAATGAGTGAGTAACAACCGAGTCTGAAGAAGGGTCAGGAAAAAAAAAAAAAAAAACACCTTCTCCATTTTGCTGAAAGCCAGGCCCCAAAGCAGTACTAGCCTCATCAGGAAAAGTTATACACAGTGATTTTCAGGCCCATTATACCTATGACTCTTGAGTTCTCTGAGGGGCCCAGTGTTGAGTTATACCCTGGGGGTGGAGAAATTTTGCTCTGGATTGAAAATAAGAATGGATGCATAGGGATTGAGTGGGCATGGTATCCTTTCTGTCCTCAAGAGAAGTCATGCTATCATGATTACTTGTTCAACTCCACAAATACCTGAGCACTTCTTAGGAGATGATGAGGGTGAGGGCTATTGTCTATCTGTAGTAGGGAGGCCTCTTATTTGTTCTGGCTGCCCAGAACCAAAATAATCACATAGAAAGAATATTAATTAAATCATTGCTTAGCCCATTAGCTCTAGCTTCTTATTGACTGACTCTTATATATTAATTTAACCCATTTCTATTAATCTGTGAATTGTTGTTGCATTAAGAGTGGCAGGGCTGCGTCCCCGGCACCAGGCCGCCCGCATGGCTAGCTTATGCCCGAAATAATTACATGGAAACTGTATTCTATTAAACACTGCCTGGCCCGGCTAGTTCCAGCTTCTTATTGGCTAGCTCTTACATATTGTTCTAACCCATTTCTAATATTCTGTGTAGCCCATGAGCTGGCTTACCAGGGAGGATCTTAACCTGCGTCTGTCTGGAGCGGGAGAATCATGGTGACTCCTCTACTAAGCTTCTTTTTCCCAGCATTCTCTTCTGTCTACTCTGCCTACCTAATTTTCTGTCCTATGAGGGCCGAGGCAGTTTCTTTATTATTAACCAATGAAAGCAACAGATAAGATACAAGACCCATCTCCATCAAATTGTCACGTGGCTGTGGCTTATCGTGTAAAGTTCTGTCTGGCTCTGGCAGGGATACATGGCTTCTCTCTGACTCCACCCTCTACTAAGCATTCAACTTAGTTTTCCCCTCCTGGCTCTTTTCCCCTATAGCTCAGCTATAGGCCCAGAGCTGTTCCAATATTTATCAATGGTAATCACAGCATACAGAGAGAAATCCCACATCAACTCCCATTTTCTGTTTAAATAAAAAAGGTTTTAACTTTAGCATAGTAAAAATACATAAAACACTTATTAAGCAAGAATTACAGTTCTATTTATTTTTTATATTTTACCATAACTAAGGAAAACTATATTATTACTATCTATTCTTCAATTCCATTGAAGATTCCAGAAGGATATAATATTACCTAAGTAAACAGGAATTACATTGTAAGCAACTTCTAAAACTCTTGAATTGGCAGAGACTTCTTGCTGCCTGGACAGTTACCCAAAGTTCTTCCACACCATTGGGGCATCCATCTTCAGCCTATAGGCCCATCGTATCCAGCCGACTTTTCCATGAAGCAGGAAGTTTCAAAGACAGTTCCACTTATATTGGCAGTTTGTTAGTCACTTTTTTCTGTGCCCTGCAGAATGTCTAGCAGACTCTTTCATGAAGCAAGAACCTCAAAGTATCGTCTCACCTTTAGCCAAGTTGGGCAGTCATTTCTCTGGGGGTCCTGAATTTCCAGTTTATCAAGCAGTCCAGGCAAGAGTGATTTCTTGCCCAAATGACTAACAAACTCCAGAAGGAGCATCTTCAATGCCTGTCATCCTCTTGATGTAGATTGGTGCTGCCAGGAGCAGCTGTGTCTTGTTATCATGAAAAGTCCTAAGTTCTTAAAACATTTTAAATGCCATATTCTGTAGTCTTCAAAAGGTTTGAAGAATGTCTATTCATCTGAAATACATCTCTGTATATCTAGAAAAATCTAACTAGCATGACTACAAGATTGACTATTATAGATGATTATCTATTGGTCTGTATTTCTAAATTATACATTACATTTTTAAATGAGCTGCCAAACATAATACCTTAATCAAGAGCAGAAATATACATATAACAAAATTAACCTTGAATTTGTATCAATAAACCAAGATCCATATCAATGCAAATCTCTATAGCATATCTCTCTAAATGTAAAAGAATGTTTATAAACAATATTTGAGAATATGAGCATAGTTATTCTCTAAACTGTTTCCTGCTGTTTATTGGGCAAAGTAATTTTTTGTGATTAATTACCTTCTTACCACTGCAAACATCTCCATTGTTTTTGACAAAAAGATGGCAAAGAATGCCACCAGCAATCACATACATAGAAATTCCAGTTTTGTTTTGTTTCTGAAACGTGTTTAAGGACAATTATGAATTTAGTTTCAGATAATAAAGAGTTAAAAAGTAAGGTCTAAGTTGCTGGTTTCTAAAAGCATTTAATTTAATAGATCAACTATAACGTCCTAAATACTCTTTATTTGATATATTATACATAGACCACAGTAAGTGCCTTTCAATCATAAAAGCATCATTGGACTTAGGAAATTCTAATTAAAATAACATCATTGAGTCAAAAATAGACAGTTGCCTTCTGACATTTAGCCATTGCCTGTAACAGCTGGGGGTACAATCTTTAACAAAGGAGAGTCTTCTTGTTTCTGAGATGGTGACAGAATTTCCCCAGTGTTTAAACATAGTCATATGTCCAATTATATAAATTTAATTATAAAACCATTCAATAGGTTTCATGTGACACCCCAAACTTTGTGGAAAGTAGAACTTTAATAATTAAGTCCAATCTTATCTTGAGAAAGGGAGAGCAGTGACAGTGTTTGTGCAACTGGAATCATTACTTAAAAAAAAATCATATCCACTTTTCTAAAAGTCAGTTTTCCTTAATCAGGACAGTCCAACAAAACATTGTTAGCTGTTCATGATCTGAATTTTGGTGTATGAATTAAATTGCAATACACATTAAAAGTCATGAGACATTTGTTTTGTAATAAATAGGCAGTGGAATTACACATTAGCAGCCATTTTAAGATAAGCTATTAGTTCTGCCCTCTCTCCCTTGTTCTTAATTCCAGCAAAGATCATTTTTGTTCCAGAAATGCACTTTTTGGGATTCTCCAAATACTCCATCAGGATATCCTCGCCCCAGTAAAATTCAGTAGTTTTAATTCAGACTCTCTTTGCATATTCCATCTTTTTGTGGCTTATTTTTCTTTACTCCTTTTAATCTCTGACTGTCTGTACTCTCTCTTTAAGGACTTTGTTTTATTTTTCAAAATCCATTTACTTCTTTGTATATCTCCCTGTACTGTACTCTTTCTTCTCTCTCCCAAGCCTATGCACATTTATCCAAGACTGTGACCCATCTAGATGTCTTTTATGTCTGAATCTATCCTATAGTGTATCTGTAATTTTTTACTGTCCAGCAGCACTTCTTAAAATGCTAAGGCCTTCTTATGAACTTAAACGGCTGCATTACTAGGGTAAATATGGCACTGTCTACTTGCCCTCCTGCCCAGTCCAGCATCGTGAAGCTGTTCGCTGCCTCTGAGAGCCATGCTCATAGCCCCATTTTTAGGTATACAGTCAGTCTATGTTGACATTAAGCAAGTTGTAGCAGTCTGCTCACAGACTGTAATCAAATGCTCTGTAGCTAGACCTCCAGAAAGAGTCAGAGTTCACACCAGCAGCACAATCCAGAAAGCCAGCATTTGAAAACCATGGTTTTATGTGTGTGTGTTTGTGTGTGTGTGTGTGTGTGTGTGTGTGTGCTACCACTGATTTCTTAAAGGAGCTGCAGCATGCCACAAGCAAGCAAAGCCTATTCGGGAAGATAAATGCTATTAAACTTTGCTTTTTAGTGTCTATAGTTTCTTTTCAAGCCCTCTCAGGTTTTATATGGATTTTGTCCACCAATTTGTACTAGTGAGGCCACCTGGTTGTCCCAGTTGCCCAGAACCAAAATAATTACACAGAAACTATGTTAATTAAATGACTGCTTAGCCCATTATCTCTACCTTCTTATTGGCTAACTCTTATGTATTAATTTAACCCATTTCTATTAATCTGGGTATTGCCATGTGGCTGTGGCTTACTAGCTAAAGTTCCATCTGGTTCCCATGGGGATAGTGACTTCTCTCTGACTCTGCCTTCTTTTCTACCAGAATTCAGTTTTGTTTTTCCCACCTAGCTCTGTTCCCCTATAGCTCTGGTATAGGCCCAATGCAGTTCCTTTATTTTTCAATGGTAATCACAGCATACAGAGGGGAATCTCACATCATCTATAAAGTGGTATGGAATTTATGGGTCTAGGGAGATATGAAAGATTCAAAATAAGATTATAGGTTAATCCATTGGTGAGTACATGGCATAGTGACTTCAAAGTAGCAAAACTCTTGTCAGACATCTGTAGTATCACTAATGTAAGATGTAGATGATAACAGACAATTTCCCTCAGAGGGGAGGGAAATAGGAAAGACTTTCCCCACAAGGTCACAAGAAACCATCTAAGCTTACTTGAAGAGGTGGCTTAGCTAATAAAATGCTTGACATGCAATAATGAGAACCTGGGCTTGATCTCCCAGAACCTGTGAGTAAAAGCTGCATACAGGGACATGTCTTTATAATTCCAGTGCCCTGGCTCTGAAATAATTATTCTATAGTTATTCTACCCAAATGGGTGGGCTCCAGGTTTGGTGGTAGACCCTGTGTGGTTGTTCTAAAAGGTAATGTCTTCCATAGACTCATACATGTGAATTCCTGGTTCCCAGTTTGTGTACTTTTTAGGAAGGATTCATAAGTATTGCTTTGTGGGAGTGGGTGTGGCATTTTTGAAGGAGGCATGTCACTTGGAAATAGGCTTATAAATTTCAAAAGGCTCACTCTTATTCTCTCTCCATATATGCCTCTGGATCAAATTTTTGTTCTCAACTACTAGTCAAGTATCATGCCTATCTGCCTGCAAGCATGTGTCCTATCATGATAATCATGGACTAACCCTCTTTACCATAATCATGCTAACAATTGAATGATTTGTTTTATAAGTTTCTTTTGACATGGTGTTTCTCAACAGCAATAAAAGTAAGACTCTACATCTCAAATATAAGGTGGGAGTGATGGAGGAGTACATCTACTGTTAACCTCTGGCTTCCATGTGAGAACATATAAACATGTATTCATATACATATGTACACATATATACACTCACACACAAAGAATCCACTGACTTCAATTAAAACATTTCTATAAAATTTGAAAAGCACAAACTTGATGAGAGATTTTAATTTTGATATTAGTATTGATAAATAAAACAACTGCATATTTTGTTTTCATTACTCATGAGGAAGTACATAGATTTTTAAATGTAGGCTCTATAATATATGCTTTCTGTCCCGGGTTATACGCCATTTTTTAATCTGTGTACTTATTGAGGAAGTGTTAAAAATGGATTTTAGTAAGAGATAATGGAAACTTGACTGGAAATTTTAATGCCCTAATATAATATCAAATTTGAAATGTTTTGCTTTTTGAGCTCAGGGAAATCACTTAACCTCTCTGAATGCCAAATCATTTATTTAGTAAGAATTTGAATTGTCTGGTCTTATATCTTTATTTCAGTTCTAAAATTATATCCTAAAACATGTTTTCTTTAATAAAATGTCTTTTACTGTTTTGTCCCTCTCTAAGTTTGTGGTTGGAAAAGTGGGACACCTCTTATAAATTCAGCAGAAAAAACACATCACATTATTTGAACTTTCTGATGAGACTGAATTGGCATACTTCTTTGACTATTCCATAGGGACGGACAGGTAAACAGGTGAATGACAGCAGAAGATGAGGCTAATAGAGAGGGACAGTTGTCTGATTTGTGTTTAGATTGAAGTTTGGGAATAAGCTGAGGGGTCAGGGAAGATGAGCTGTAAATTTATTTTTAGGTTTCTGGGGTTTGACTGAATCTTCTATGGCTTGCAATTCTTGTGTTGATTTAGAAATGAGCAGGCTGCTGACTGATGAAGTATACAGGTATTGTTGCTGCAGCCAGCAGCCCTAACAAATCTGGCTCAAGTGTTGTTCCCAACAACTCACATTAATAGTGAAGGACAGAAAAAGATGTTAATACAGAGATGTAACAATAGGAAGATGAACAATGAGATCCCCGGGCTAAAATAGGGGAACTGAAATGAGGTTTATGTTTAAATTCAGGGAGAGGGGTGTGGATAACTAAGCACTTTGTCAAGGTGGGTCCTGTCCACCCTTGACCCATCAGACTGGAGCCTTCCTGCAGGAAGCTAGTCTGACATAATTTCCACAGCTGTCAAATCTATTACCCTTTTTTGAACAACCCTTACCCTATGAACCCCTCTGCTGTCATCAGATGTTAGCATTCAGGCATCTGTACTGGCCTGCCCTAGGGATTCTGATAGGACACACACTCAGCAGTAGGCACCAAGAACATTGCCTATGCACATTCACTTAGTTCCCTATTAAAAGGACCCTGCCCACATTCCATCTCTCTTTCTTTTTCTCAGCCTGTCTGTCTGTTCCTTTCTCTCTCTGCTTCTCTACCTGTCTTGCTGTCTCTCCCTATTCTCTCCCTCTTTCTCTGCCTCTCTCTCTTCCCTTCTGCTGCTCCTGTCCCCAGAGACAGGTCTCCTTCCTCCTTTCCCCTTTTATATTCTCTTTCATCTAATGAAAAATTCCTCCATGTGAGTTCTGTCACATGATACCTTTTAAAAATCACAACAGCACACACCTTGCCTTCTCCCAGAATGAGAATTCTGAGAAAATTTCACCTCTCCAGGGAAGTGTGTATTGTAATTTTTTTCTCACTACTGTAATACATTTTTATGCTTTGACTAACTGCACATTCTCCATTTTAGAGGGTCCAGGATTCCCCTGCCCAGAGAATGGTCACATACAAAATTAAGATGGGTCTTCACACATCAATTAATGCTGTCAAGATAATCCTCATAAGCATAACCAGAGGCTCATCCCCCAGGAGACTCTAGAGTCTATAGAGTGTGGATAATGCAGAATACTTGTGTTGGCAGTCCAGATACCTAGAGTGAATGCAAACTCATTTCTTCCAGGCATGCTGTTTATGTAGAGAAATTCCTACATATTTATCTCACTCTTAATAAGGTTGTGAGAATGTATGTGTTTGGGGAGATATCAAAGATGTAAAATAAGAATGGAGACAAGTCTGATGGCTGACTTTAGGTGAACTAATTGGCATATGTATGACATTTTTTACAAGTCATTGCAGCACTTACTGTTGTTTTGTGGGTAATCAATGTGACATGTTAGATGGGGATTGATGGAGGCAATGTGGAAATGAAGGGAACAAGACAGACATCTACAGGAGAAGAATTGTTCTTTAATCAAAACAGTTGAAGGGCTGCAGTCTCTCCATGGACTCAAAGCTGTATGTGTGTGGTGTTGGGGTTTGTGGTTTTTTTAGGATGAAAAAGGAAAAATTTTAGAGGTAGAATATTCCATCTGCAGACCCATTTTCCCATTTTATACCACTGGAGGTGGCAGAAAACAGCAGGTCTGGTATGTGAATCTCCCTAGCAGAAGGTTCCACAAGTGTGGTAGGTCAAGTCAACTTTCCTGCCCAGGGCTTCTCAGTCCACCTGCGACTTTTAGGTAATTAGCTCTTCATTCCAGATGCTGAAGACAGCTAGAAAGAATGCAAAAGCTGTCTTCTCTTATTGGCTACTTCCCTCAGATGAGTTGAAGAATGAGGGGTTATGATTTGTCCTCAGGATCTAGGGGACATGGGTTGTATTGACTGACTTCATACAGCAGAAGGAAAGCATTAACTTGATCAGCTGTGGTGGATAATGGTATTGGTATCATGTGCTCCTAGAAAATTTTCTGGAAAAAAATTGTTAGGGGCTGTGAAAATGGATGATTTGGTTACAGGTTTAAAGGTGATTATCCTGTAGTGTGGCAGTACACGTGATAGAAATAAAAGTGGAAGACAGAAAAAGAAGACTGTGAGAGAAAATGAGATCCTATAGATAGGAGTTCTGGTATGGTGGGAGTAGGGGTGAGTGTTCAGTACTGTCTTGAATAAATTACAGTAGGTGGCAAGGGTGATTTGGGTCAGAATGGGAGGGATGACAATAATGAGAACTTAGAGGAGAGCAAAAACTTACCATTTGGGGATTTACAAAGAATAGGGGATTAGAAGAGGCTGGAAAAAGCAGAGTCATCATGAGAGGTCTATTATGTGCATGGGATGTGGCAAGGGGTCAGTCACTATGTAAAGACATACTTTGAGACAGGTGTGTATCCATAGTGATGAGGAGGGCAGGGTCAGCCCAGAAACCCTGAACCGTAGTAGATAGATAGACACAATAGTTGAGTGAGTAGATCCAGCTACCTTAAGAGCTGGTAAGTTCCCTTTAGGAGAGGCACCTAGCTCCCTTGAGCATAGTTTAATAGGAGAGGTAGGAGTAGGGTCCATAGAAGGTTCACTTTGAATTGTTAGGGATAGAAGAGTGTATTCAGAGACCACTTGTTCATATTCCTGGCTGCCCAGACTTTCAAAATAATCACATAGAAGCAATATTATTTGCAATACCTCATGAATAACTTAAGTGTATTACTAGCTAGCTCTTAAATCGAGAATTAACCCATTTCCATTATTTTACATTTTACCATGAGACTTGTGGCCTACCATCAAGGTTCCAGCTGACAGCTTGAATATTTTCCCTCTGGTAGCTGTGTGGTATCTCCTGACCCTACCTTCTTTCTCCCAGCATTCAATTTAGTTCACTCACCCTCCGCCTAGCTCTATTCTGCCCTATCACAGGCCCAAAACATCTTCTTTTTAACCAATGATATTCGCAGCATACCGAGGGGAATAACAAATGATCTCTCATTTCCTGTCTAAATAAAAAGGAAGATTTTAACTTTAACATAGTAAACTTACATATAACAAAACAGGTATCAAGCAAGAATTATAGTTACAATATTTATATCTATTTTATCTTTTATCATAACTAGAAAAACTTTAATTATAATTATCTATTCTTTAACTCCATCAAAGACTTCAGAAAGATGTAATTTTACCTAAGTAAACAGTAAGTGAATTGTAAGCAACTTCCAAAACTTTAGAATTGACAGAGACATCTCGCTGTCTGGACAGTCACCCAAAATTCTTCTGTACCATTTGGGGCATTCATCTTTAGCCTACAGATCCATAGTGTCTGGAAGACTTTTTTTCATGAAGCAGGAAATTTCAAAGACAGTTCCACCTATATTGACAATTTGTCAGTAACTTTTTTATGTACTCTGCAAAATATTTGACAGACTCTTTCATGAAGCAGGAACCCAAAAAGACTGTCTCACTTTCTTTAGGAAACTTCAGCATTCATTTCTCTGTGGATCCTGCATGTCCAGTTAATACAGCATAACATCAAACAGTCCAAGCAAGAGGAGTCTCCTGCTCTAATGGCCAGCAAACTTTACAAGGAGCCTTTTCAATGCCTATCATCCTCTTGAAGTAGATAGCTGCTGTCAGGAGCAGATGTGTCTCTTTGTCATGAAAAGTACTAAATTCTTAAAACATTTAAATGCATAAATTGTATGTTGAGCACCAATCTGCTGACAGAGGCCACTTGTTTGATTTTTAGGCCTCCCTGACTCTCCCAAAAAATCACACAGAAGCTGTATTATTTGCAATACTGTTTGGCCAATATCTTATGCATATTACTAGCTGGTTCTTAGATCTAGAACCAACATATTCCCATTATTTTATATTTTACTCTGAGGCTCATGAACTACTGGCAAGGTTCTAGCTTTCAGCTTGTGTCTTTCCCCTCTGGTGGCTACATGGTATCTCCTGACTCCACCTTCCCTCTCCAAGCATTCAGTTAATATTTCCCTACCTAGCTCTATTCTTCCTTATCACAGATTCAAAACAGCTTCTTTATTAACCGATGGTATTCACAGCATACAGAGGGTAATCCACATTAGACAGGGGCCCTAGCAAGGGGAAAAAGAAAGTTGTATACAGAGTCTGTGTGCTTGTCTCCCAGCTACCCAGACCAGAATAATCACACAGAAACTATATAAATTACAACACTATCCAATAGCTTATGCATATTCCTGGCTAATTATTATATCTTAATTGAGCCCATTTTTATCAACCTGTGTATTTCCACGAGGCTGTGTCTTACCAGTAGGGTTCCTGTGTTCCAGTGTCTTTCTCCTTCTGCAGCTACATGGTATCTCCTTGACTCTGCCTACCCTCTTTATATATTTCTTCCAGCCTGGATATATTCTCCCCTGCCATAGGCCAAAGCATCTTTGTTCACTAACCAAAAAAACTAACACATATACAGAAGGAGATCCCATATCAGAGAGTGGCACTATATGAAGCCAAAAAGCATAGTACAAACAAAATAGAAGAAGGCCAAGAGAAATTTTGACTTGCAAGTCTAGTCATTCAGGGTGGAGTGGTTAGTCCCACTACCTGGAGCGCTGCACCAGAGTAAACTAGTGCTAGAATCAGGGCGCTACAGAGCATCTAAGCAAGAGAACAGGAGAAAATAGAGCACTGATGTTAAGTACTGTTGTGAAATACCCGAAGTGGGTACTGGGAACTGAATGTTGAATTCAGTACGTCTGCAAGAACAACAAGTAATCTTAAGCTCTGATGTATCACTCTAGGTCCAAATCTTCCAAATTCAAACTTAGGATGCTAGAATCCAGTTAGTGACAGCAGAGCGCCTGTTTCCTAAGGCTGTGTCAGTAGAATATGTGTTTGGGAGCACCAGTAGCCTATGCAGTCCTGAGCAGCTGTTGAAGTTCCCCTTTCATATGTGACTGCAATCACACAGGCTGCCAAGTCTTCTCCTAGTAGGCCTGCTGTTATTAGAAGATACCAGTGTCCAGGGATTAGAAATGTTAAAGACATAATAATGTCTTCACAGTGAGAAATCACTCAGCACACTTGGAGATCGGTAATGAAGAAAGCTCCTTCATAACAGCATTTTAATCATCTCCAGCTTTGTCTAATGCCTAAAGAGAAGCCAATCTTGAGTAGAGGATTGTGCTAGCTTACATGCCAAGCTTAAGCATTCTAGATATGCCATCATACTTAAATCTCATTCAGACACCAGCCCCAGGTCACACTTTGTAAAATTAAACAGTCATGAGAGTGCAGGTCTGGCCACTTAGGTACACAGTACAGATATTGTCAAAATTGTTTCAAGTACACCAGTATTGTTTGGGTTTATCATTGCTGTTATTGTTTCCCTATAGTTGTTGGCCAGGATTTTCTTGTCTTCCTGGCAAAATTATGCTTTTCTCAAAAACAGAACCAGGGACTTTTTGGCTGGGCAGGATGTTGTAGTGATTGCGAACCATGTTTCCCTACTGCTGTCTGTGGTATCAAAGACGGATATAGTGATGGGCCTAATGACTGACTGCAAGCCAGTGTTGTCTTCTCTGCTGTGGGGATGGGACCTAATAGCTGAAAACCTTGGTTAACAAACAATGACATCCTAGACTCCTAAGTCAAGCTTATCTCTAAGAGGCCAGGTTAGCAGACTGCTTATGTTTGGGGTATTTGGATGCATTGCTTCCTTAGCTAAATTCTACTTTGTATGATTTAACATCTCCTAAGCAAATATGATCTGGTGGCACTCAACCTATTCTCAGTCTGGTCACATTGAGTAAGTTGTCTTTCTCTGCTTTCCAGTATACAATGTATTTCACTAGAACAAGAGCAGGTGACATAGTCTGGTTTGTTAGGGCTTACAGTGCTCAGGCTCTGATGCTGACATTGAGGCTTATGAGGGACAGAGGGGGAAACAACCCAGCTATTATGGGAACTACAGAATGACCTTTTCACTTCTGATCAGAACTATGGGCTAGGATTCGGAATCTCCATTCCCCTCTTTACAAGATAATTAAAAACTCTTCTGGAGATCAAAAAGTTTCCCAAAAGCAAGCTGAATATAACCTGTGATATTTGCTATCATGATACACATGTGTCTACTCCCTCAAATGCACAGGGTCTAGAATAGAGTGCTCAGATTCTGGTGTCTCAAGTCAGAAGACAACACCTCTTCCAAGTTCCTCACTATCTAAGAACAAAGCTCAAGGATTTTCATGGATGTTTCTACTGGGCAGTGGGAAAAGATCTGTGAGATTCCCGATTCCCACACTATTTTCTGGGTATGTACGCGTATGTGGAGAAGCTAGATAACAACCCAATGTGATGTTCCTCAAAAAGTGCTCAATTCTTTTTGAAAAATTGGGTCTTGCCAATTCAGCAGGGCTGTGTGACCAATGACCCCCATGAGTCTAGCTCTACTCAACCACAACTCCTTGGTGATGGTTTATAAGTGTGTCCTCCATACACAGCTTAAAAATGGATTCTGGGGATCAAACTCAAACCCCTATGCTTATGCTCTGAGTACTTTGCTGAGTGAGTCATCACCCAGCTCCCCAAACATACTATTCTTCCTTCCACCTGACTTCTTGAAACCCCTCATCCTTACTCAGAGTCCTTGTGATATGGACCTGCTGAGTCTTTGGGAAATGCATTCCCTTCCAAGGACCCTTACCTCCTTATTGTCTGTAATGAAAATGGGAACAGCTTGAAAAATGTTTTAATTCTGTTTTTTGGAAGTTGGCAGAAGAGTTTGAAAACTGAAGGAGTTGTCTGGGAATTTAGTTATTGTTTCCTGGGAAGTCTCAGAAAGAATAGATGATGGACAGACTAGTTGTTTTGGTTACAAATGTTCGTACTGCCAAATCTGATGACTCAAGTTCCATCCCAGAATCCTACAGAGTGGAAGGAGAGAAATGTCTTCTGCAAATTGTTCTCTGATCTACAAACACACACACACACACACACACACACACACACACTTAATTGATTTGTTAGATTACAGTAATGAATAGAAGATATGACCAACATGGCTTTTAACCAGAAGAATTTTAATGACAGCCTGTTTACCAAAGTGTGGGAAGTGAAAAGGAAACAATGAAACTTAAAGTAGGCCACACTGTACTAAGTGAAAAGCTGTTATCATTCATGTCCAAAAGTGAATGAGAATCGTGATGCTAGTGACAGAACTCGTGTTAGGGTATCTGGGATGAACAAAACCATAGAGCAATATTTGGTAACATACATTTTCCCTCCCCTATCAGTCTGTTAATCTCCCAGGAGAAAAACTGGGTAGCCAATCTCTTGGGGCATGAAGCAGAGCAGAGAAGGCACAAATGTATATACGAGGGATCAACAAAGTGTCATGGCACAATAGGCTCCTTGTGGGAAGGAATTGACCTCATGCATGAGTGCTTGTACATAATAGAAACCATAAAAGTTGTTCTAAGTGCATTTTCATGTTTGACTGGTGTATTTCCTCCACTCATTGACCTAGAAACTCAGGACTTTCTAGCTTATGACTGCATTTTATTCTGGGATGTGACCATCATGGTGTCCCATCATCAAAAGGAAGAAAATGAAGACAGTTCCTCAAAGATCTGAAACTAGTAAGTGTCATGAAAACTCTCCTAAGTTTCTCTCTCTCTCTCTCTCTCTCTCTCTCTCTCTCTCTCTCTCTCTCTCTCTTCTTTTCCCCATCTCTTTATCCTTCCACTTTCCTTTATGAGAACCGGTTCTCATGCATCCCAAGTGAACCTTGAACTTGCTGTACAACTTCTGATTCCTCTACATCAACCCAGTACTACCCCACCTAGTTCATATGTTGCTGGAGACTGAACCCTTTTTCTATATTAAGTAATCACTTTAACAATTGAACTACTATTCTAGCCCCATGCTCTTTGAGGAATGTGGTTTCAGGTGCAAACCGAGCCTTAAGGGAAGCTGTGATAAGATAGTTGTGCTGTATTTCCAAATGATGGGGGTAGGATTAGGGATGGTTGATATTGATAAGAATGCTGTTCCAAATTCACTACTCCAAACTGTCAAGAGCATTTTTAAGCATTTTGGACCAATAGCTCTGTGAAAGGATGTTAAGTTGACCTCCATGGAGGACCCACACCCTCTAACCCTGCAAGAGAAAATTCTACACCAGCTTTTTGGGCCTCTGGTTGAGGGCAACCCTTAGAGTGATGACTGCTTTACTCTCCACATCTAAGCACCATGTGCTCCCACATTTTTCTACTGCTACCTTTGTCGGGAGCGACTTCTTCCTTCCTACACACTCTTACTCTGGGGATCACACCCACATTGTTTCATTTTACTTATTAATATCATCTAAAATCTATCCTAGCCCCATACCCCAGCTTCCACAATGTTCCCCCAGGATAGGGCTCATTTCCCAAGTGAAAACTTGTAGTGTGAATTCTAATAGATCTTAATAATAAAAATCCAGAGTTATTGGTATACATGCTGAAATATTGAAGAAGTAAAGGAGCCAATCACTGAGTAGAGGGAGAAGGGATTATAGGAGCCTGGGAGGTCAGGGACATTGCAGTAAATCTAGCAGAAACTTCTGGCCAAGCTCATGGAACTCACAAACTCACAGAGTCTGAACCAACAGCTAGGAAGTCAACATGGAAATAACCTAGACCCTTTGCACATTTAACATGGTTGTATAGCTTGGTCTATTTGTGGGCCTCTTAGAAGTGGGAGCAGGGGTTGGCCCTGGTACTTTGTCTGGCTCTTGGGAACCTATTCCACATTGTGGATTTCCTTGCCCAGCCTGAGTATGTGTTTGTGTGTTGAGAGGTTGGTGGTTCTTGAGTTTAGGGCAGCTTGATAAACTATACTTTGCTAGTGCCCAAGGGAAGCATACCCCTTTCTGTGCAAATATGGAGGAGGAATGGATAAGGAGGGCAGAGGGGAGGTGGAGGGAGAGAGTGGGAAGAGAGAAGGGATGGATTGCTGAAGTTGGGATGTAAAATACATATTTAGATAATATAAAATTTATGTGGAAAACAACTGAGACAAACACCTAGTGTCAACTTCTCCAACTTCTGGATTTTGCATGTGCAGCATCACACACACACACACACACACACACACACACACACACACACACCACACCACACCACACCACACCACACCAAAACCCACACATTTGACTCTTCAAAGACAGACTGAGACAAAAAGAAAGAGAGAGTCAGGGAAGGGGGAGAGAAACAGCATGCCCTTTGTGATTTGGTTAGCTTGAAGTTATGATTTAGTGAAAGAAAATAAATGCATCAGTACAAGCCACCCTGCCTCAATTGGCTTAATGTCTTGTTTTCTCTGTGCTTCAGCCACAATGGCTTGAACTAGAAGATAGTTATAATGGTTGTTCCTTAATTTCCAACTTGATAAAATATAGACTCACCTGGGGGATGGGCCTGTGGACATGCCTTTGGGATCTATATTGATTATAATAATTGAAATTGGAATATATTTTCACTAAAGGTGGCTCCATTCCCTGGTCTGGCACCCTGGGTAGCATAAAATGAAAAAGGTGCTAAAGACCAGCTTCCATCTCTCTCTGACTCCTGACTGCAAAAACAATACGACTACATGAAGAGATTCCTCCCTCTCCTGAAGTTATGAGTCCTCATGCTGGATAGTACCTAAAGCACTGACCCAGAGTAAACAAATCCTCCCGGAAGATTCTAATTTATTTTTTAGAGTAATTCATCACAGCAGCAGGAAAAGTGACTAACACCAGAGCTCCACCGCTTATAAGAAATATTCTATAACACTCAAAATTCCCTGTATGCTCAGATCTTGAAGTTAGCAATACTAGCCTCAGTAAATATAACTAGAGAACATAGCTAAGTCCTCTGGTCTATGAACCCTTTATAAATACACTACCAGAGGCAATTATCAAATAACACTGTGTCAAAATTGCCTTTTTCTTTTCATTGTCACTTCGACATTGGAGCTGGCTTGACTTTCAGCGTCATTTTCTGTAAATAATAAATCCTTCGTATTTTCACATGTTTATATGAAGAACTTTATCATCCTGTTGAGAGTCTAGTTTAGAAACTCTCTCCTGGCATCCATTTCTTAGCCCGAAGCACACCTGTTTATTATTCCAGAAATGCAGCTCTTTGGACCTCTGTGTTAGACCTATGAGTTTCTCAAAAACACACTGCCCAATCTCTTGCTCCTGTACATGTATAAATATTCTCATTCTCTAAAAGCCATTCTCACTCCTCAGTGTAAGCTGTGTTCCTCCCATGGATCTGCATGAGTACTTGGCCTTTTCTGCCCTGCCTATTCAGAATATATGCATGTTGGTTTGGACATCTGAATTCTCTCACAGGCCCTGAGCTTTTCAGCCAGAGAAAGTGACTTAGAAGTGACACAGCTGCTAGATACAAATGTTCCTGGTCTTCTGAGATGGCTTCATTCATATCCAGCTTCCTTGAAGGTATCATGAATAAAAGTAAGCAGGAAAAGAACCTGCCCAAAACAGAACCCATGAACAGTCATTCATAGGTGGCTGGGGAGGCATATAGCTCTGAGGCTTCCAAGATAGCCATTGTAAGACCCTATTATTGGTGAGACATTTAAAAAAAATTCTACTTGCTCAATATAGTTGACCAACAACAAAGCAAATTACAGATACCACAGCATGGTCAATCAATGTGTTATTTTGTGTTTGTGGTGGGAATTTGCTTACAGAAGCAGAAATGACTCAATGACAGCTACAACAACAAAAGATCCACCAAGCATACGTTATAGAGCCCAAAACACAAGTTTGCAAGTGACAGATATGGTGTAATAAGCATGGGCAAGTGACACCACAAGGCAGTCTCTCCTGTGTTTAGCCCAGAGAGGAGTATGGGACATGGTAATACCAACCCGCAATATTGTCTATCTGCCTGCTTGTCTTCCTAACTGCCAGCCTGACTGTCTGTCTGCCTATCTTCTATCCATCTTTCATTTTAGTTTGATCTGTCTTTGAGAAAGCTTTTTTTTTAAATTTATTTATTATGTATACAATATTCTGTCTGTATGCCTGCACGCCAGAAGAGGGCACCAGACCCCATTTCAGATGGTTGTGAGCAACCATGTGGTTGCTGGGAATTGAACTCAGGACCTTTGGAAGAGCAGGCAATGCTCTTAACCTCTGAGCCATCTCTCCAGCCCCTTGAGAAAGCTTCTTAAGGGTTCACGTATGTCCATATCTTTCATATAAAAGCCCTTGAAGAAGTTAAATTGGAAGGGGCTGTTCTTCAGCATTGAGATTTATGAGCAACACAATACATTGATGCTCTCTTAGTCCCTCACTGTGCTGCAAGTAACCTGAAAACATTGGCAAGAAGAAAAACAATTCAATTCCTTTGGGATTTCTGTTAAACTGAGAAAACTGAGGAGTCTGGGTGGAGGCCAAGCAGAGGCATTTTCTAAGCCCATAAGAGGATGAAACACCTAAAAGGCAGTGCACCATAGACCAAGAGTCCTGGGGAAATGTCATGACAAATTCCCACCTTTCCTTTCATTTGTGTGGTAATCAAAACCAGGGCTGTTGTTATACTAGATGAAAGAACAAATCATTTATAGTGTGGCCATGTCGGGGACCCCATGCCACCATTCTCTATGACAATCCTCTTTCCAAACGACCTTGCTAAGTGCTCTACAGTCTTTACCTTTAAACCCTCAGAATGAGACAGGGACATCAGATGTATTTCCCTCTGCATAACACATTTAATAAAGGGGTGGTCACTGCCTCAGTGCTATGCACAGGAGCCTGTGTTTGATCAGCATCGAGAGCTCCCTGATCGATTTATGATGCCTGCCATGGGTGCTAGGGATGACAAATGGCAGTCCACATGATGAGTTTCACCACTGCTGAATAACTCAATAAATGCAGCACACTGTCTTTGGCTAAGCCTTATTCCCTTTGGCCAACTGAATACACTCTGCAGATTCTGCTTGAATTAGATATATTTTGGTTCATTAAGCTTCCTTGGGTTACCAATTAATATCTTAGGGCATCATTAAAGTCATAAAGCAACATACAAGGACAACTTATTATATACCTATAAGGTGCTTTTAGTGTTGATTTTAAATGCCACCATTGTCCTACTGTGAACAAAGGGAACACTGATCATACAGGCACATGATGTGGGTAAAGCAGCTGTCAATGCAAGATCTCCTAAGGAGTGGCTGTCATTCCCTGGACAGAACTATATACTGATACAATAAAGACAAGTAGGGAAGTAAAGGGTTAATTTTGTACTGGAAGACTCAAATGTGACTTTTCAAGAAACTAGAGCTCCTTGTCACAAAGGGTACAGTCTGAAAGAGGCATGGCCACACTAAACATGTGTAGAAGCTCTTGACTGTTACCTGGATGAATTGCATCAGGAATCCAAGAGGAGGGCCTGAGCGTTTAAGCAGCATCCAGCCCTTGGTTAAGAGTTGAAAATTCCCTGTTTTTTTCTTGGTGGGAGTCATACGGAAGTTATATGATTTATTTATTTTCTCTTCTTTTCTATTTTTTTTCTTCTTTTCTTTTCTCCCTTCCCTTCTCTCTCCTCTTTTTCTTTTCTTCCCCTTTCTTTCTTTTCTTCCTTTCTTTCCTTATTTCTTTTTAGATAAAATCTCAATCCCTGGTTGTCCTGAACCATGCTGTGTAAATCATGGTTAAACTCAAATTCACAGTGATCTGCCTTCCTCTGCCTCCCAATTGCTATGATCAATTATTTGCTGCTAAGTGAGCACCTCAGCCTGGGAGCCACAAGTAAGTGTGGCTGAAACTCCAACCAGCTGTTTTCCTACCAGGTGTTGGGCACCAAGTCCAGGCCCTCATACTTGCATGACAAGTACTTTACCCATTGAATTTGTCAATTTTGTGTGTGTGTGTGTGTGTGTGTGTGTTGTCAAATCTTTATGTTTTCCATGTGGGAGACCCCTGCAAAAGGCAAAAATATTTTTTCCTCAACAAAGCTTCAAGGTAAGCATTATGAATAAAACAAACCCATCTTCATGAAAATAATGGGTATTGAATCAATCAACTACTTTCTAATGCAGTGGCATCTTAGATTCTCCATTCTTTCCTGGGCCGGGGGGGGGGGGCTGTTAATAGTGAGTAATCTTTCACAAACATCTAAACCTATTCTAACAGAGATAGAGCTTTTCAAAAATGAGGAAATTTGTGCTTCTCTATTTTAAAAGATGAGAATTTGCAGATGTGGACATTTGGATCAATAGAGTTTGTGAACATAAATAAGTTTGAACTTATCACTTTCGTCTGCTCATCTTTCTTGGAAGATGTTATTTGGACTTAGTAGATTGGGGCTGTCTCCTTGAGGTTCACAAAAGAGCACATAATGATACCATCTGCTCTGCTGTAAGCAAGGTGTTGGTTGGTTGCCTGTTCATTCTCTCGGGTCCAAGTGGAAAGGATATGAAAATAAGTTGGGCACAACAGGGCACTCTAAGTGTCAGGAAGGAGACAAACAAGAAACAAACAGGGGAGTTTCTATAGTGACCAGTTGATGGGTCCAGGAATCCATTATCCTGCATTTACAGTCCCTGAAATGTTCAGTGCTACAGCAAAAGCTTTCTCTGTTCCTTGCTTGGGTACATTAGAGAGATACTTTGTTGCTTAAAGTACAAAACCTTGTTAGCTGAATAACCAGTTTGAATCTGTACAGTGATTTATTTAAAAACACAGTTAAATTTGTATTGAACATTTAAGAAAACAGTTTTATTTGAAAGTTCATCCACAAGAGTGCTTGAATCAGCACCTGATATTTCCCCTCTGCTGATAGGGTTGTTTATTGTTTAATTTAGATTGTGTTCCAAACTCTAAACCGAACATATTTGCAGACTGTTTTCTGGGGGACAGAGGCATAAAGTTCAATTGTGCCTGGGTCCTTTACTTGAGGATGTGAATGAATCAGTTTTCCATCTTAATGACTTAATTTCTATTACTGTCTAATCTAAACATTATTGTCATTCATGGTTCTAATCAGAACTTCCCCAAAATGCTGAGCACTTATTGAATGAGTCCATTTATCCTTCTTATCTGTATGCTCATGATACATACAGGCTCTAGCTCATTCCCTCTCATCAATATATATTTGATAATTCAGGACATATAATGATGAAAGGAGGATGGGTATATGACTCCACAGGTAAAGTGTTTGGTACAAAAGCTTGACAACTCAAGTTTGGATGCCTAGCCCAGGCAAAAGCTGAGGAAGTACTCATGATCCCATTGCCATGGAGGCAGATCCAGTGGGGTTTCTATGATTTGTTGAGATGCGAGGTTGGCCAATTACTGAAAGCTAACTTTAGTGACATGCTGTCTTAAAAAAAAAAAAAAGAAATTATAGCCAGACCTTGGTGGTGCAGGCCTTTTATCCCATCATGCGGGAGGGAGGCAGAGGCAGGTGAATCTCTGTGAGTTAGAGGCTAGCCTGGTTTACAAGAGCTAGCTCCAGGACAGCTAGAAATGTTACACAGAAAAACCCTATCTTGAAAAACAAAAACAAAAAAGAAAGAAAATAAATAAATGAAAATATGATGGAGAGTGATAGATGAAGGATGCAACAACTATCTAAAAGCAAAGCTTGCACGAGAGAGAGAGAGAGAGAGAGAGAGAGAGAGAGAGAGAGAGAGAGAGAGAGAGAATTTTGAAAGTATCAGGATTATAAGAAAAACAAGTATTTAGGTGTGATGATTTGAATGGAAATAGTGCTCCCATAGATTCATTGGGATTGGCATTGTTGGAGATGTTGCCTTGTTGAAGAAAGTGTGTCACAGGGAATGGGTGCTGAAAGTAGGCCTGGGGACTCCCTCTCTCTTCCTGCTGCCTACAGATCCAGAGTAGAACTCTCAGCTTCTCTCTGTGTGCTGGCTTGCTTCCCACCGTGCTGATAATAGATTAAACCTCTGAACTTTAGGTAAGCCCCAATTAAATGCTTTCCTTTTATAAGAGTTGCTGTGGTCATGGTATCTATTCACAGCAATATGAAATTCTAACAAAGACATTGGAGGAAGAAAGCCTTTGAACTTTAGAGTAGAGGGGAGGGCTTAATAAAGGTTAGGAGAGCATAAACTTTAAAAGATAAAACAGGTACTTGTGATACTGAGGAAACCAGAAGATCAGTATGAGCTTTGTCATGCTCATAGGTGTCACAGGTAGCCCTATATACCTTCTTCCAGAGGTAAGGAAAATGACTCTTTTTAGATACAGTGTTTAGTAGATTCTAGTTTTTGTAAATGTACTGAGTCTTAACAATTGGTTAATGACTTCCTCCTCCAAAGACATGGAAGAGAGAATGTTGATGTTGCACAAGTAGAGCTGGAATCTGTAACCAAAGGCATATCTTCCCACTGGACTTCCCATTTCAGATCAGCCACCTCCATATACCATGAAGACCATAAAATAGATGGTACGAATTGTTAAATGTGATTGGTTTTATTATTTTATTAGGCACTATTTTTGTCTGTACACCTTACATAAATGGTATGTAAATCCCTTCCATCCAAAGGCTCCGTGAAAGACAACATGGAAAAGGAGAAAGCCATCATTCACTTAGTGCCTGCAACAAGATAGTATGAATTCCAAGTATTCACTTTTATAATTTCTTGTGCATCACTGAATTTCAGACTAATCATAACTTTTATTTTTAAATATGATTAATCAAATTAATGTCGGATGAGAAACAAATACATGTAAATGTAGGGGCATGGAGTAAGAGCCCAGTATAATTAACAGCTCACATTAATCACTTTACAAAGTGTACCACAAAGTTTTGTACATTGGGTGTCAACTAACACTTCTTCCTAATGTACTCTTCAGACTCATCTGGCAGATCCCTTTTTCTTCCATTGCCTTTAGAAAGCTTACTTTTGGTGTACTTATAGTGGGTCTTTTCTCTCTCTCTGTGTGTGTGTGTGTGTGTGTGTGTGTGTGTGTGTGTGTGTGTGTGTGTAGGCCATAGGGAAATCTCAGATGTCTTACTCAGGCACTAGCTACCCTACTCTTCTTCCCATTATTTCCCACTCCTTCTTTGTCTTCTTTTTATGGCAATAGCCATCATAGTCCTTTTGTGAAAGGACCTTTGTGATAGAGGTTTGTTGAAGAAAAGGCCTGGGTCCAAGGTTGGTCTCAGTCAGAGTCAATCCCAGATCTACCAGATGGAAGCTTTCCCTAGTTAGGCTATCACTGCCTAAGACAGGCAATCCAACAAGGGCTGTCTGTGCTGTGAAGAGGCTATGTACCAGTTGTCTTCTCAGTTCATAAAGAAGTCCTAGTCTGGTTCTGACAGCCTCAAAGATTTTTAGACAGATGCTGTTTTTCAATCATGTTGGAAGCCTGAATAAGTTGGGTTTTGATGGCAGTAAAAGATGGAGAAGTGGCAACACCAGTAAATTCACTCACTAGCAGGAAGCAAAGATGAACAACCACCACTGCTTTCTCTTCCACCTCTTTATCTGTACTACAACAGAAGATGCTGTCCACTTTGGGTGTAGTCTTCCTCTCTTAGGGAAACCTGTCTGGAAATGCCCACACAGGCAAGTCCATAGGTCTCTCTCTGAGTTAAAAATTCAATCCAAATGACAGTCAAGATTAACCACTAAAATAGAAAAGATGGAGTTAGAGTTTGTGATAACAAAGAGTTTCTTTTCCTCAACATGCTCCAAGTCAGAAGCTGCTGTTATGAATTCTTCTTACACAGGTGTGACAGTGTACACTGCCATGGAAAATTGATACTCAGTGTAGTCTACACATTAGTGAAATATTTTGAACATGACCTTGTCTCAAAATTAATCTAATTGGGAAGTATTTCACATTTTGCATAACTGATGTGACTTCTGTCATGTTTCATTTGATGTTGACACATATTCCTAACAGCAAGAATGGGATATGAAATTGAGACACCAAGAGATGTATACTATCATTGGCATATCCTATGCCTCCTTGTCTTAATACATTGGGAAATATAAGCAGATCTGCATCTTCTTGGCATAAAAGCTAAGATACTGAAAAAACGCAGAGACTCCAAAAGCACTCAGCTCCCCATATTCAAAGAATCCTTATCTATGTATTCAACCATTAAAGGAAAATATTTCAAAAAGTTTGTGCTGAACAGATACACACATTTTCTTGCCATCATACCCTACACACTAGGACACAACAGCTATTTGCTTAGTATTTACATGTAATAGTGGTTGGAGAAGAGGCCACTTGCTTGTTTCCTGGCTGCCCAGACACCAGAAATAATCACACAGAAACTGTATTATTTAAATCTCTCCTTGGCCCATTAGCTCTAGTTTCTTATTGGCTAACTCTTACATTTTAATTTAACCCATTTCTATTAATCTGTGTATTGCCCATGGCTGTGGCTTACCAGTTAAAGTTCCATCTGGTGGGGCTATGTGGCTTTTCTCTGATTCTGTCTCATTTCTTTCAGCATTCCATTTAGTTTTCCCCAATTAACTCTGTTCTCCTACAGCTTTTCTATAGGCCTAAAGCAGTTCATTTATTAACCAATGACATTCACAGCATACAGAGGGGAATCCCATATTAAAATTAGTATTTTAATCAGTTTAATGACTTAAAGTATACAGGGGGGAAGTTCCTGGTTATATGCAAATACTATGGCATTATGGAAAATGCACATCGTTATATTTGAATTCTATTTCCTGCTGCATACAGCTGGACACACAACAAAAGATATTTGGTTAGGAGAAGGTACTGAGACACCTTTCCTAGATCTTAGACATTTCCATCAGTTAATTTGGGTCCACTGAAAGGAGAGGTTATTGTGTGGACTTTGCAAGGTGCATTACTGGGATTGTGGAACTTTTGCTTGGAAATGACATCTTTAGCCAAGGAACTTAAGAGGCAAGGGATATGTTTGGTTCATGGCTCAAGAGGGATACTCTCTATTATGTTGGGAACGGCATGGCAACAGGAGCACGATGCAGCTCATCCCATTGCATCTTCAGTTTGGGGGCTGAGAGTGAATGGATCAGGTCATAAAAACAGAAGCCAGTCCCCAGTGAAGTACCTCCTCCACTAAGATACGTCATCCTAAAAGTTCCATACCCTTCCTTACATCACCTAGGGTTCACATGTTCAGGCACATGAGCCTATGGGGAAATTTAATATTCCAACCTGAACAGTATATTAAGAAGGGTTATGGGAACAGGAAAACTGGAGAGATAACAAATGCATTGTGCTCCCCTGATTTCATTAGAGAGTCAAAAAGAGATTAGGGTTCACTCTGAGCAGTCCACTCTTCTGGGTAGAAAGATCAGGTCACCTGCATCTGAGGCATGCCCAGATGTGAAAAACATGAGAAAATTGGATGTCCAGGTCAGCAGGAGCCTCACAATGCTACTGGAGCTCCAGGTTAAATGGAGCTGAATTGAGCTGTTTTTGATAAATGCGTGGAACTAAGTTCTGCTTTATTCATTTTAACCACATTTTCTGGGAGAAAACAATTGATTGCCCTTGAATCCTCCAGCTCCAGTTGTATCTTAATGGAGAGCCTTTCTCAGGCATCACTGTCTTTGCTTTTCCCCAGGCCCAGCACAGTGCAACCAGAGGGCAGAGTCAGGGTTGCCTGTCTCTGGGCTAATATTTCTACTCCTTGTCTTCTCTTGTTTGGCTGCTGACTGTGAGTGACCTTGGGTTGAAGTCCCTAAAATTCCTCCATGTGTGAAATGTGAAATATGATGCTTTTGACCTAACTCAGGGTGATAGATGACCCTGGATGCTATACGGTCTAATGAGTTAACATTTACAAAATGCTAGGAGCTGCTTGGGAGAATGGCATGCTGGAAGCAGAGAAGATCATTATTCATTACCCAGAATGCATACAAATAAAAATCAGAGTGTTTCAGAATGAGAAGCTGGATGCAGAGAGCCGTGTCTACCCTGTGTGAGAGACAGGCAGGAGATTAATTCAATGTATAAACTATTTTAAACCAGGCAGTTCCACTCTAATGAAAAAGAGGCCTGAAGACTATATTTTGGTCTGGCGGTCACCGCAGAGCTGCAATGTCAAACTTGTGTAATTCAGTTCTGCTTTTCCCACTCAGCCTTACTCAATGTCTTTGGGCTATGCAGTCTATGAGTTTTGGAAAGAAAACTAGGCTGACACTAGGTGTAGTGACATGAAGAACATAGTTCTATGTATCTTGTCACTCATCTTAGAGCACTCACAGGCTGTCCCTCCAAAATCAGGTGACTGATTTTATAAACAGTACTGTTACTTTCTACCTTTTGTGTCTTTTCTCGTGGGTGTGTGTGTGTATGTTGGAGTGAATACAGGTGTATATTCATGCCTGGGTCTTCTTGTGGGTGTTTCATGTGTGTGTGCTAGTGTGCCTATTGTTTTGCATGCATGTCTGTGTGTTCTAGTGGTAGTGTACATATATGGTGTGCACATATTGGTGTACATGCAAAAATGTAAAGTGCTAACAGAGGTCATAGGCCAATCTCAGCAGTTATTACTGAGATGCCATCTGCTTCATTGTTTGAGACAGGCTTCTCACTGTTCTGGAGCTCACTGATTAGACCAGGTTGGCCAGCATGCTACAGGGATCCCACTGTCTTTGCCTCCAACATGCAGAAATTATAAGAATTTGCAACAGTACCCAGTATGTGGATTCTGAACGGTTGATCTCAGGTTCTCTTGGTGGTGAAACTAGTACTTTGCTATCTAAACTGTCTCCCCAGCCACTTTCTAATTTTCTAATGAGCTCAGAAGATCAATTTCTTTACTTCTATGCTTTGTTAATCAGATAATCACTATTAAAGAGTAACATGGTGATATTAAATGTAGGTCTCCTTTTAAAAGATTCTCTCTCTCCAATATATCTATCATCTATCTTTATGTCTATCTTTCTATTATCTATCAATTTCTCTACATCTTCCTACCTATCCATTCACATCCATTCATCTATCCATCCATCCATCCATGAATCCACATGAATAGAGAGAAATTGTTTCTGTAGGAGGGTTAGAATTTTTTTATAATTGTTCAGTATACAGATTGTGTCATTGCTCATGGTTTAAATTATTCTTTTTTTTTAATTTTGGGTTAAAACACATTGTCTATGCCAGTATTAACTCAAGTTCTGATGATAAAAGAAAGCTCCTTAGGGTTTACTTTGTAGACAAGAGAAGAGGCAATAATGGAAGGACTAGTTAGGAATACAGGCTGGCTTGGTACTAGGGTAACATGATGTTACATGAGAGCAGGATTTGCATGTTCATGTGTATGTAAGTGTGTGAGTGTATGTGTATGCACATGCACATCTGTGCAGATTCATAAGAAGGTCAGAAGACAACTTCAGCTGTCTTTTGGGTGCTGTCTATCTTGCTTTATTGGACAAGTTCTTTCATTGACTTGTAACTCACTCTGTAGGCTGGACTAGCTGCCTAATGAGTCCCAGAGATCTGCCTTCCTGTGTCTCCAGGGTTGATATTTTTTTTGAATAGGTAAAGATAATTTATTTCAATAAATCTTCCAAAAGCCTTACCTTGAACTGCTGTTAGTTAAATTCCTGTTTTTTTTTTTTAAATTTGTTTTGCTGAGAGCATAGTGATTTGTTTTTATTGTAAAGCAACAATAATAAAAGGCAACCTCTTGTAGTGTGTTGTGTAGTTAGAAGCTGAGGCAGCGCCCTTCCAAGGGGTGACTTGAATCCCATCTGCTTTTGTATCTGCTGTTTGGGTCGGGGATGTTTTATAACCCTTGTGAACTGGAGAGGGTAGCACTAAGCTTTTCTATGCCTGGTATTCACAGTCTCTTTCTTTTTTTTTCCCCTTGTTTTAGATTGTAGATTCCTTCTCTGTTTTTCTTTTTTTTTTCTTTTTTGTTTTAATTTAAATGTATGTCACTGAACCTTGGTTTTGTTTTGAATGTAGGCCTTAGGGGATTAAATCCAGGTATTCATGCTTGTGTCAGTGTCCAGCCTCAATGGGTTCAAATGTTCCAGAGTAGGGGTGTATGGATTAGAAATGTTAGACAGAAAAAGACAGAGGTACAAAAGAAATAGACAGAGGCACGGGATAGAATCAGGAGGGCAACCCAGTGTATATTGAAACTGCTCATGTTTGTTTTCATAGGATTTATATACCCAATCCAAAGGGGGGGGGCAAATGACCCGTTCACCAAAATGCAAGGAAGATACTAAGTGCTCATCTTCTCAAATACCCAAAGATCAAGTAAATACACCATTGGTCAAAACATTCTGTTAGTAGCCCACACCTTCAGTCAAACATCCTGTCAATAACTTTGAAGGAGCAAGAATAGCCTTAAACTCTGACCTTTGGTCAACGTGGAATGAATCCATATCTGTGGGTGCTGACCTGCTTGTATGACAATACTTTACCAACTGAATCATTTCATGTGAGGAAACTGCTTTGACAACCGAGCCAGGTCCAAGGAAGGCTTCTTAGAGGACATTTGTCATGCTCAAACATGAATGTGAATATTGTCTTGTCATATGTGCAGAGTGGGAGGAAATGAGCTCTGAAGGTAGGTGGCAGTTTGTGTGGGGCTTTAAGTGAACAATAGGAAGAGGATTTGCAGAGACTTGAAGGATCTGAAGTGCATTGATGTAGTATGATAGCCGGTTTGTTTGGGGTTTATGTTCTGCCCTCTTCCACAGTTGTTAGGTCCCAAAGAAAATCACACAGAGGTCTCCATAAGTTATAAAACTGATTGGCTTATTATCTCAGACTTCTTGTTAACTCTTATAGCTTAAATTAACCCATTAGTCTTATCTATGTTAGCCACATGGCTCAGTACTTTTTTCAGCGGGGCAGGTCAAATTTTGCTCTTTTGGTGATTTGGGCAGGACTCAAGGAATGGGCCTCCTTCTTCCCAGAATTCTCCTGTTCTCATTGTGCCACCTCTACTTCCTGTCTGGTTTTCCCACCTATACTTCCTGCCTGGCCAATCAGTGTTTATTTAAAACATTATTGACAGAATACAGACAATTCTCCTGCACCATATTGAGATGTTAATACAGATGACTCAATCAAGAGAGTAATGAGATCTTCTTTAGAAGGTGTCCATCTTTCCTGATTTCCAATGATGGCTCCATTTATGACTATGGCCATGAAGTTACTGATACTGCACTTCACTCATGTGAAGGTTTGAGTAGCACATATATAAATTAATGTACATATATACTTTTGTATACATATTTGTGTGTACATGTTCTTGCATTTCTATGCATGTGAAGGTCAAGCCTAGAAGACAGTATCCATTCCCTTACTCAGATACTATTTGCAAGGGCCTATGGGCCTGGAACTCACCATGTATGTCAGACTGGCTGGGAAAAGACATAAGTGCTGCACTTACCTCTACCCATTCAGTCCTAAGCTTGCCAGTACATACCACCTGACCTGCTTGTTTTCACATGAGTTCTGGAGACCCAGGTCCTTGTGATGCCAGGACAAGCAATTGACTGACCCACAATCTCCACAGCACTTGAGTGGTACATTATAGTCACTCAGTTAGAGAAAGCAAAATCAGAAGCAGACAGCACAGGTACTATCCAGGTGACAGACATTTCAGTCACCTTAGGAGAAAATGTGGCTACTATCATACAGATGATAGGGAAGTTCAGAGGAGCCCTCAAAGTTTAGTGACTAGTCCCACATCACAGAGTCAAAAGGGGATAAAGCCAGATCCAATTTCCAAGTCTTGTAAATGTGAAATTATAGTTCATTTTCATCCTCATTTTTAGCACTAATTCATAATATAGCTCCATTTGAAATGTGGGCCCCTGGTTTAATTTCTGACACAACTGGCTGTGAGCTTCCTATGCTGGTAAGATGGAAGAATCAAGAACCACAGAGAGGGAGGCATGGGGATGAGGTAGCTACTATGCACTCTGTAGGAACCAGTCTGAGCCATGCTCTTAGTTACCTCACATACAGATCATCAGCTTTAATGTGCCTTGCCTACTTAATGCTATTTGATAAGGCAGCAGCTGGCATTCTTTTCATAGCAAATGCTAAGTCAGAATGTGTCTGAGCAAGTAAACAACTATTCTCTGTCCAGCATTAACCCTGAGGGACAACCTAATCCATGGCTTGCTCTTTATCACCTATCGACTCATCAGACTAAGTCAGGAACAGGTGGACACATGGGTGCACCAAAACCAGGCCTATGATGTCATCAGATACATTAGAACAGCAAATAGTGAAAAGAGGCACACCCATTAGAGCCAGAACAATCAGAAGTTTCCAGTAATTCTTTGTCTCATAGGGAGATGCAGGACTCTCTAAATGAGGTGAGACCATTTCTCAAAAATCTCAGAAAATTAAAATAAGAAAGGCAAGAACTCTTCACACTGGTAATCGGTGGTACCTACCAGCAATCATCACATCACCTTATTCATGTGTCATGGCATTAATAGGTGTCCTAGTTTTATTTCTGCTGTTGTGATAAATACCTGTAAGAAATGTATAAAAAAGTTTATTTGGCATATACATCCTAATCATAGTCTATCATTGAGGTATGTCAGAATAAAAACCTGGAGGCAGGAACTGAAACAGAGACCCTAGAGGAATGATGCCCACTGTACTTACTTCTTATAAAACCCAGGATCTCTTGTCTACTGGTGCCAACAGAGAATTGGACTCATCCAAGCCAATCGTTAATCAAGGAAAAGCCCTATGGAGTTGACTACAGGTCACTTTGATGGAAAAAGCATCTTCTCAATTAAGGTTTCCTCTTCCCAAATGACTTGGGTTTCTGCCAAGTTGACAAAAAAAAAAAAAATCTAGCAAATCAAACAGGAGAAAAGTGACACATTCCTGTATCCCCAGGATTTATCTAAACACCATTCTTGTTTGAGTTGGCACAGTAAGCCTGAACCAACTCTGCATCTTCCACCAGCCCACTGCATTGGCAGCCATGAACCTAGACAGCTTTGATCAGCAGCAGCATTAAAGACTATCAGTGTAAATTATTCCCTGATTCTCTTCTAGTCAATGGGATGCTTTTTCTGGACTAGTTAGAAACTTAACATGCTAGCTGGCTTATCAATCATCTAGACAAGGGCCACTCCTACAATAGTGAGCTCATCTCAAGACATGCTAAAGAGGTGAATAGACTAATTATCCCTTTAAAGAAAAATAATGTGATTTCCTTCCCATAGTTCCTGCTACCTAGAATGGGTTACAGGGACACAATAATGCAGCTCTGTACATCTTCTTCATGTGAATTATTAAGCATACTTTTCCCTTTTCTTCTTTCTGTCTCTGTCCTACATCTGCTTTCCTAATACCTTACCCTGTGTCAAAGGTCCCCAACCTACCATGTGACTATGTGGCACCAAGCTGCTGACCTCCATGCCTTCTTACATTAAATGATGTGACTTTCTTCCCCCTTCACTATTCGAATATCCTTCATGAAGTTGCTAAAATTTACAGTTTGCCTGCCTGGGGAATTTCTTTTAAAATAGTAATAATGTCCTTGAACTGCTGTTTGAATCCATTCTGAAATTCTTTTATCATGAGTCTAAAAATGCCAAAAGGGGAACCAGTTTAACCTCTATTATTTAGCAACCATGAAATAAATGATATTTCCAAATTTCCTGTCAGTGCTATGAGTGGTTCCTCGTGCAAACACCTTACCTAGCCATCTGCAGTGATTATCTTGCAGCTAGCTCTATTATCTCTCCGCGCTGGCTCTCAGTTTGGCACCTTGACCACTTTGCTAACTATTTGTAGCTTACCAACCTCACTGCATAAAGCTCAATAATTGAGCTGACAGCTGTTATACACCATCCAATAATTTGATTACTAACTTATGGAGAGCACTGTCAGAGAATATTTAGCTAACAAACTTTCAGGTGCCTCAATTTCTCACTTGGAGAAATGAGTTAGCAACCCAGATGGATCATAGGGTCACCCTTGACTACTGGTGGCCATCAATCCGCTTTCCTGCTGACTGTTCGGGAATCTGACAGTGTGGCTTCGGGCTTCTGTTGAAATGTTACCCCTTCTTCAGAAAGCTATAAGGAGGGATCCTGACTCTGCTGTGTTCCTTTTCAGAGCCTCCAGGATAAAATCTGTGAGGGCTGATTCTTCTCCAAGTTCTCACCATGCTGTCCATTGCATGCACACCACGTTAACCACTCTTCTAAATTAGCTTCTTTTCCCCAACAGTTCATGTCAGTATCCTGTTTCCACCCTGTATCTGAGACTTCTGAGAATCCATATTAGTGATTAAGATTGAAATAGAATAACGTGTGCCTTCCATTGGCTAAGAATCTGTAATCAGGAGGTATTTTTGCATTGAAGCAAAATTATTAGCTTATGAATGTATTGATATTCAATAAATCTTGACATTGTGAAAAATGCAGATATGCCTGTTAATGTTTAAGACACAGCTAAACCATTCCTTTTTTGTGATAAGAGATGAAATTGAGGGATGAGTATCAACTCCCAGCATGCTTTGTAGGCAGAACCTACAGCTTTGCAGATGGATTTGTTACCAGGAAAACCCCCTCTCTAAGCCTGAGAAACAGCTTTTTTTGGTACTAAGAGTTTTGTTTAAGAAAATATACCTGCCTATCCAGGCACACAGGTGTCCTAGAAAGAGCCTACTGTTGCAAAACACATACATGATGGAATAAAGGACATTTATTTGAGCCATGAACATAACCCATAGACTTGCTACTCACCCCCAGTCCACTGCAGTCCTCTGCAATCAATTTTATGACCATCTTGAAAGAAATAGGGATCTTTTAAAGAGATATTTGTGTTCGCCTTTTGGTAATCATAATACAGGATTAATTAGGGTCCCCTCTTGGGTTTCTTAGTCACTGTAATAAATTAAGAATGAATACAAGCCAAAGTTCAAGGATGATTCTATTAGAGTTTAGAAAAGAAAACAATCCAGGTAAAGGAAAGACCTAAATTTCATCAACTGTCGAAAAGATGGAATGGAGTAGGGAAAAGAAGGGAAAATGTACATGTCATTTAAGCTGCCATGTAGGTCAGACATGTGTTAGACAAGTAGCCATATTGTGGAAAGGGAGGCCTTAGAGAAAGAGTAAGGTAAGGAAGTTTGAAATGTTAGGACAATACAGTTTTAAAGAAAGCATGTTTAGGAAAGGCAGAAGAAAAGGAGAATCGAAATCGTCTCAATGATTCAGAGAAGTATGTAGATTTACAAAATCTGTTGCAGACTGGATCTCAAGAAATGGAACTGTCCTAGGAGTCTCATGCAGAGACACTGAAAAAGATGATGGCTTGGAGCCAACCAGAGAGACAACATGGTTCCCAGAAAGACGTCACACAGTTCTGAGAACATATCAGAACATCTTTCAATAGAGCCTGGAGCTGAGACAGTGGATGTGCTAATAAAGAAACATTTTATCCCTTCCTGTTTCCTTCACCCAGGTGCAGTGTTGGTAGCCCTCTGCCTCAGGAAGCTAAAATGTCAGGCCAAGTGGGCAGGATCAAAAACTCTATACCTGACTAGATTCATCAAGTTTGACACAGATGACTTTCACATTTTAGTAATAAAACATAGTTTATTATTTATTTATACAATATTATTGTTTTTCTTCTTTATATTTTTCTACAAAATATTAGGAAGATGACTGGAGAGATGTCTCAGCAGTTAAAATCATTCACTGCTATTGCAGAAGATAGAAGTTAAGTCCATACCCTGTAGAACTCCAACCTAGGTACCTGGACCGTTTCTGGTCTCTATATACATCCTCACATGCATACTTTCATAACCCCCTCCTCCACGCATGAATTAATAAAAGCAAATCTTAAAAATTCTTTGTAATAAGACATCATACCACAATTTAATACGTGTTAATCAAACAAAATTAAGTTTCTGCAGTTTGGCAAAGGGTCCCATTTTTTTTGCCTTGTTACAATGTAGAGAGCTTTTAAGTTACCATACCTGTATTCAGCACACACTATCGTGTGTGTGTCTTCCTATGTATGCAAGTCACATGGCACATGCATATTGTAGAGGCCAGATGATAATTTGATGTTTCTTCTCTCAGGGTGTTGTTTACCTTGTTTGTGAATACTCTATCTCACGGGCCTAGAACTCTCCAGCACTGGGATTATTTAGCACTTGTCACTTTGAAACTTCACATTGGCTGTCAGAATCAAACTCAGGTCCTCATACTTGCATCAAATACTTTGATTGAACTACTACCTAAAGTGTATTTTTCAGCTACCATCCAGTTCTTATCTTCCTGTCACACTTACAGCCATGCAAAATTTCATCTGCAGCATCACTCTGCCTACCTTGCCCCTGGGCTAACAAGTAATGAAGAGGAATGTGTTCTCGCCAGCATCAGCCCAGTGTTCTCAATGAAAGTCAGTTATGACTATACAACTCTTGTCTGTACAGTGTAGTCAAATAAAAAATGCCTACAACCAAAGGGCTTATTAGCTGTCTTCACCCAAGTACTGTATTAAGCATGCTTTCTCTTCTGTTACTTTGTACTTCTAAACCAATTTAGCTGGGTAACATATGTGTGTGTCTGTCTGTGCCTAAGCATTGAGTAAGACTCTGTGTGTCACAATGAGCTATCAACTCTATGGTTAAGGCATTTCCCAATCCCAGACTATAGGTACTATTGATTTAGTCATTACTCTCTGGATTTCTCATTTTCTGGTTTTGAAGATTTGCTTTGCCCAGCATTTGTGATAATTGTGTTGATGAATTTTAAACATTGTCCTCAGTCAACCCTGTACTCTTTCCCAGACAGGGAATAGAAAAAATAGCATTGTTTCTGTTTTTCAAGGATGAGATTTTTTTTTCAGCACAAAGAAAATCATTAACTGTCCAGTTTGTGCCTGACATTTGACCACCTATTTGCTAACAGTGTTGGTAGAGAATGTGCTATACATTCTGCCTTCTTTATCTTCCTAACAAGAAATTACTACAGTGTTAATGGTACCAGGAAAAGATTGTTAAATGACTGTGTTTAGATATCATGGGGTAAATTTGTAATACCATTAAGGATTATCCTGGGAATTCAGGCAGCTAGATGGTTTCTGCTGGCTTTCTGTGGAGAAGTCTAACTCACAATATCATTTTCTGTTTTGTGCTGATTAACTATCCTTCCCCATTGTACACATAGTCCTTTGCCAGGCTTACTTATCAGATGTGAATTCTTTTCTGTGATGCAGGGAACCTCCAAGACAATTAGCAAAATGGTTGTTTACCCCTAAAACGGTCATGGCACTAGTACATCAGGGGCCCATTTTGTCTGGCATGTTGGTAATAAAGCATTAAATAAGTCTTTGTGGAAGATTATTTTTGTTTCTCTCACTACCCTGCATGATGTGTTAGTGGCTTGACTTACTTGATATCAGAGACAACCAAAACAAATCTTCCTTCTGGAGAATATTATGCTGACGACCACAAGTGGAAAATACATTTTTCTTTTCTGGAGGCCTCAAAGACAGAGGATCAGATGTCTCAGATATTACCAGCTACCAAACATCGCATGAGGCAAAGCACAATATTCATCTACTTTAGACACAATTTCATGTAAAAATTAATTTCAACCAGAGTTTAAGTATAAGAATTTGCAAGCTAAATCAATACATATGAATTTCAAAGTGTTATTGATAAGAAAATAATACAAAACAATGAAGAGCTGAATCCATTTCAGATTTATTGGCTCTTATTGAAAATGAAGGAATAATAAGTTCAAAGCATATATTCAGAAAGCACAGATACCTTGAGAACAGGGAACTGAAAATATGTATAAGGTTATAATATCATATATAATCATATGTTGCTAATATTTCCAACAATAAGAACCTAGAATTAAGATTACTGTCATCATTCATAATAGGACATGTAAATGGAGGCTGTTCATTCATTCCTGGCTGCTCCAACCTGAAATAATTACACAAAACTGTATTAATTAAAATACTGATTAGATGATCACTTAAGTGTATTGCTAGCTAGCTCTTATATCTTAAATTAACACATTTCTATTATTTTATATTTTACCATGAGGGTTGTGACCTACTGGCAAGTTTCCAGCTCACATCATTCTCTTCTGGCAGCTACATAGCACTTCACTGACTTGCCTACTTTCTCCCAGCATTCAGTTCAAATTTTCTGCCTACCTCTATTCTATCCTATTACAGGCCAACACAGCTTCTGTATTCATTAGGCAATAAAAGTAACACTTATACCGAATGACTTCCCACACTATTTCCTCTTTTTTGTTCAAATAAAAAGGAAGGTTTTAACTTTAGCATAGTAAAATTACATATAACAAAGAAAGTATCAAACAATAATTCCAGTTACAATATTTATATCTACTTTATCTTTTATCATAACTAAAAAAAACTATAA
>NW_026068053.1:2119452-2139787 GCF_014885135.2 Alexandromys fortis | reverse complement strand
AAAAAAAAGCAGAACCTCTTTTCCAAAGCAACATATCCTTGGTCTCAAATTTTGAAGTCAAGTTACTATATATATTGGTTTAGCTTAGCAGTCCCCAGAATTAATACCTGTCTGAAGTCAAAAGGTTCAAAGAAAGTACAATAATATGTATAATCAAGAATCTCTGTATTTTCCATCTTTACTAGGCTTATTTTTCTTTATTTTTTTCTACAAGTTTAATATTTATTTTATAATCTTTACTCCTTTAATCTATGTTTGCCTGCAATCTTTTATATTTTAGCTGTCTATATTTTTTTTCCTCTGTCTCTCAAGCCTACATACATTTATCCAACACTGTGACCTATTCTGAAGTCTTTTTTATCTGAATCTGTCTTTATTGCATATTTATAATTATTTTCTGACCAGGAGCACTTTAAAATGATAAGCAGTGTGGTTGCCACAGCCCTGGATGCTAGCTCTATTTTTCTCTGTCTTTCCGTATAGTGGAGGTTACATTACCACCAGCTCTTTGACTGCCAGGGAAGAGCTACACTTACCACTTTAACTCTGAGAAGGAGCGTGTAGCAATAACCCTCTTTTTCTGAGTAGAAGTTAAATCTTCCATGCAGTATACTCTGACTGGGAAATATCTTTGTGTATGGTAGTGGGAATCTGTCATGCTCTTCTGGATGTGCATTCCTAGCAGACCTGATTCTGCGGCCTGGCCAGGTGGCGAACAATGAGTCTTGGGCATTGTCTCAGCTACTTTCCTCCAAACCCTGAGTGAGCACACAAGCATCTGGACCCGAAGTGGGTGGCAGGCATCAATCCTAAACTTTTTAGACCATGTTGGCATGCCATGCTGTAGACAGAGACTTCTCATTTGTTCCAGCTCCTCAAACCTGAAATAACCACTCAGAAACAATATTAATTAAAATGCTGCTTGAACAATCACTTAAGCGTAGTGATAGGTAGCTCTTGTATTTTAAATTAACCCATTTCTACTATTTTCTATTTTACTATGAGGCTTGTGGCCACCTGCAAGTTTCTGGCTTGTGTCTTTCTCCTCTGGCGGCTACATGGCATCCCACTGAGTCCACCTACTTTCTCCCAACATTCAGTTCAGTTCTTTTGCACAGGCCAAAGCAGCTTCTTTATTCATTAACCAATAAAACAACACATATATACAGAAGGATTTCCCACACCAAGGGCATTTTTCCAAAATCCAGAGATTTCAGAAGGCACAGAAATAGATTAGATAGTAATGTGCTTGCCTTCAAATGTCAAGCACATTTGGATCACAATGCAAACTCTATGACTTGTGCAAGTTACATAATCTCCTATTATCTTGCCTTATTCTCTGCAAAATAGGAATAAAATAGCAGAAAATAGCTCATACAATTTTCATAAGGATTAAATGAATAACCACTTCTCTGTTTGCAATACAAATAAACATTTCACTGGAGAATGAAACTGGTTTAATGGATAAAGATTTTGCTGTTCAAACTTAAGGAGCAGAGTTTAGATCCCTAGAACCCACATAAACCTTGGATAAGGTGGATCTCAAGGGATCACTGTACAGTCAGTTCCAAGGAAATGGTGAGTTCTGGGCTCAACAAAAAAACTAGTATAGCAGGAGGAAGATAGAGAACCAATGAGGAAGACATCTTAATGTCAACTTCTGTCCTGTTCCCCACACATGCACACTACATACATTCCTTTAACATGAATGATGAAAGGAGGAGGAAGGAGGGAAGAAGAGGAGGAAAGAAAGAATCAGGAGAGAGAGAGAAGAGAAACAGAAATTTCTTTCTAGGTTCTTTATTTTAGGATCAATATAGGTGCTTATGTTGTTATCTATCATTAATACCGAGACAGTCTTGTGAAGATTGTATTAGTGACAGAAGTAAAGCTTCCATATATGTAGAAAGCACAACAAGATTACCATGAGAGAAGGCAGTTTGCAGAGAAAGACAGCAAGCTCCTCCTCACTTTGGCTTTACCTAAGAAACAACAAGGGAGTTGGATAAGGTGTCCATTTAAATGACTCGTAATTGATCACCCGCTTCAAGGTCCAGTGCTTTCTGTGTTTTTCCCCTCAGCTCACTGGATCTCTCTGATCATTGAGGTGAGCTTTTCCCTATCTTAATAAACTCCATTTCTCTGACTCCCTAGTCAATTTTAATCTTTTTTAATCTCCCCTTGCCTTATGTCTGCTTTTAAACCTCCACTGTTAAATCCACCTGTTCTAGAATCCTAACAGAATGCATGATTTTCTTGCCTTGTCTACATTTCTCTTCCTAGCAACTGCCAAGATTACAGCTTTCCTGATCTGCTGTTTATCACTCAAACTCCAATAAGATGGTTCCTGAGTTTCTTTAAGAGTCTATTTTTAGTTTCCTTTACTGAAACAAAGTACAGACAAAGGAGAACCTCAAATGTCTTAGTAATGGACACACATACGTGTTTTGACTGCATAACCACTTGTCCTTTCAGAACTTGTGTTTAAGAAGTAGGCATTTGTTCATTCTTTGGCTCAGTCTGGTTTCTTTCTGCAGTTAAGTGTCTTCATACTGAAATATTTGATATCTGCTATGGAAAAGTTAGGCTTTACCTATCCTATCTCTGTCACTTAGCTATGGGGTCACTATAAAGTATTATTTTCCTATTTTTCAAAGAAAGTATAGCATGTTGAAATTATATGAAAAAGCAATATGCAAATATTAAGTAATATAAATATATATTTTAAGCTTATAATACTGTTATATATTATACAAATTTGACTATAAATATAATATAGGAATAAATGATATGTTATAAATAATAAGTAATAAAACTAAGTTATATATAAGTTACATTTAAAAGGAATGAATAATATTGGTTGAAAATTATCACTGAATTAGAGGCATCTGTAGACTTCATTTTGGTTATTAAGAATAGTCTTCAGTCATATATAACTGTGGAGAGCTGATTCATTGTCAATATATAAGTGCAAATTCCTAGAATCTGCTAATTAAACTTTTGTATCTTAGTCTTCAAATTATAATATATAAACATCACTATCCTAGAAATCAAATTAATGATTTATGCTGGTATTCTTCTTACATAAGTAAAGTATGTGATTTAATTATGTGTATTACTGACATGTCATGTCAAAAAACACAAGTGTTGCATAAAGAAAATAGGAGGCCAGGAAAATGTTCCACTACCTACTAAATTGTTGCAAAAGTAGAACCAATCAATGGTAGTGGTGACTTTAAAATTTTAAGACTCTTATAGACAAAGCTGGACAAAAAGTTCAAAAAGTATAAATGTCATTAATGCTACAACACAAAATCACTTTTGTAGGAAGATTTTATTTCAAATCATTTGGGAATAAGAAATTCCAAGACAGGATTTTTAAAGAATTTTGGATTCTTTGAAAATTGACATGAACATTATTTTATTCGAACAAATGGTAAGCACTTTCTTGTGGTTACTTTTCTGAAACAGGTTTCAGAGTGGCTGCTACCTCACTTTGTAACCAGGTGTGACCTAGAACTCCTGATCCTGCTTCTACCTCTAAAGTACTGAAATGACACAGCACTGCACCAATTCTGTAAAACAGAAAAATCTCAACTCTATAATCTATTTTCTGTCACTTCTATTTGAGTTGTGTTGGGAGGGCGACAGGGACTATGTACACGTGGGTGTGGTGTGTGTGCATGTACCTGTGCATGAAGCATGGAGAACGGTATTCAATAACCTGCTGTATCCACCTCTGCCTTTTTGCTTTGACACAGTAATCTTGTTTCCAAACAGCTGAGATTACAGGTATGGTTTGCGCCTGCACATGATTTTTTGTTTGATTCTAAAGATCAAAACTAAAATCCTCATTCTTATGCACCAAGTGTTCCTCTCTGCCTAGCCATTTCCCCAGTTCCTAGCCAATCAGGCAATGCCACCCATATCTAAGAGTAAGAAGGAAGACACAATGAATTTAGTAAAATAGTTTAAGAAAAAGGGATAGTGTTTTTAATTCAATAAAGGCATTTATTTCAAAACCTCCCAGTGCTGTCATTATCTTGGATTTCCCTGTATACTCATAAGTCTTGGCAGCACTGTATATTGCTCTTCAGGGGCCTAATGGAGGACCATATGTAACATGATGCTGTAGGGTGCCTACCTTCTTATTCACAGGACACTTATGCACATTCAGCAGCATTCCTGCACTGGGGAGTTCTTCCTAGACTTCTGAGCTCAGAGGCTTCCTTGGGGCAACAGTTCCTCTCAAGGCAAATCTATGTAATTAAAGGACTAGTTAGGGCTCAACAAAGCAGATCATAGATTGCTTTAGCATCCATATTTCACAGTGCACTTAAAAGAACTTTATTTAGCAATTTGGGAGGTGTTTGTTGGACTCCTTTTCTTTGCTTTACACTCAGGACCTAGCACAGTGCAAACTCACACTATCATTTTTCAAGCTGTTAAATGCTAACTTCATTTGCTTATTTGAATTATGCTTGGCTCTTTTAGGTTTGTAATGAAAAATAAGTACATGTTATGCAAGCAATAACCCCTGTGTATGCAGCCACAATCTTTCTAAACGGTTTATTATGCCACAGTCTGGTACTCCATTAAATATAGATTACAGAGGACTGAATAAATGAATACCAACAAGGCGTCACCATCCTTCTGTACATACCAATGCAAATAATGAATTGTGGCATTTCATGAAAATGGAAAAGTAGCAGAGTGGGTCATGTCTTATCTTCTGTTGCTTGCCCTCCAAACATCAGCACACACCCTGAGTTGGGGGAACAATGAGAAGATATTTCTGATCTGCTGTAACTGGATAAAGCACACACCCACACCCATTGCAATCTCATTTCCTTGTTCCTCACTGACTCTGGTGTTAGCAGGGTCATCTTGGACCTGGGAATTGTTCTGGTTTGCTTCTATGAGCTGTCTGCTCAGTGCAACCTACTGAAGGCACTGTAAAGGCTGTTTAAAAGGAAAGAAATTTTACCCTGTCATTATCCCTGCCTTCTACTCATTGCCTCAGTGAGTGCTTACCTCTCTCCTCTTCTGTGACTGAAACTCCCGAGCCAGGGAAGATAGAACAGTTACGTGCTTTGCAAATAAATAGACAATAAATATGTAGACAGATGTTTCTGTGGTCTTTCTTAATTCCCGACTTTATTCTGCCTAAAAGCTATATTATTTTTCAACTAATATTATTAACCTCTCAGCCTCTGTTAATTCACTCAGTTAATTATTATTTTATTTTAATTCATAAATATTTATTTGTTTTTGCCCACATATGGATCATGTATATATCTGCCTGGTTCCCAGCGAGACCAGAAGAGGGAACTGGGACCCTTGGATCTGAACTTACAGATGGTTTTGGACCATTATGTAGAATCTAGGAACTGAGTCAAAGTCCTCTGAGAGAGCACAATGTACTCTTAAACACTGAGCCATCACTCCAGCCCTTTAAACAAAATTTTAAACATTTAAAAGTTGCAAAAGGTGTGTGTATTTAGGTGTAAGTGTGAATGCTTATGGAAGTGGAGGTGTCAGATCTTCTAGAATTGATGCTATAGGAGATCGTAAGTCATCCAACATGGGACCTGGGAACTGAATTTAACTCCTCTGCAAGAGCACCAAGCTCTCTTAACTGTTGAAATGTCTCTATACCTCCATGCTACACATCACCCCAAACACTTTAAATGGAAATTATTTGAGAAGAATGCCATGGTGGTGTGAATTACTAAGGGTATGAATATGCTTTATTATTTTTTCTTATTTTTTTTGTCACTTGCCCCAGAAGATCTCACTTTATAGCTGTGACTGGCCTGAAACTTTGGACTGTCCTGCAATATTCTGTATGGATCAGGCTGGAACTCACAGAACATCACTTGACTTTATCTCCTGAATGCTGGGACTAACGGCATGAGAGACCATGTTCATGTCCAACAGTGTCTGATGATTGCCTTCACTTAACAAAGCAAGTGATGCCACAACTGCCTGTCTTTACTTACTGTTTTGAGTCTATAAAGGACTGTGGAGATTCTAGGTTTTTGTCGTTCAGGTCCTCCCCTACCTTTCTCTTCTCTCTCTCTCTCTCTCTCTCTCTCTCTCTCTCTCTCTCTCTCTCTCTCTCTCTCTCAAGTTAGGTATGATTTTGTACCACTGGAAATCAATTTCCTGCCTAAGTATCTGATATGAGTAATGAGCCTAGCTTTCTTGTGTTCTCAGAACATAAGAACAGTCTGTCTCTCCAATTAAATAGTGCCCTCTTCATGTTTCAGCTCTGCTGACTGCAGCCTGGTAGCCCTTTCATAGAAATGTAAAATTCAGACATGTGTAAAACGGTGTGCTGAGGTGAATTTTCCCAGAACAAGAATGAGCTACAATATGTCAGACACATTTTTCTAGATGGTTCATCACTTCCTCATAAAGAGGACTTAATAAATATCTAGGGTGCATCGATGTCTGACAAAAGACTGAACTATCAGCCATAACATGTGTGAATAAGGCTCCAAGTAACATATCAAGAGAAAAATAATTTTCCTTGATGGTTTCAGCATTTGAGACTTCCTTGTGAACATGGGAGACATTGGCTCTGTGAGGTATTTCCTCTAGCAAGAATCCTCCCCTGGAAGGTTCTACAACATCCCCAGACAGACCATCAATTCAAGACAAAGTGTTCAAATACATAAGTCTGTGAAGAACATTTCTCATTTCTATATGTTCAAATACATGAGCCTGTGAAGGACATTTCTCATTCATAGTACCACAGTATTAGATGCGAGGATGAGAGGCACTGAGCATTCTAGAGCATACAGTTTGCTTTAGACTCATGGAAGAGGAGAAAGAAAGCATGGATGTCTTCCATGCTCACAATGGATGTCTTTCAGCTTGGGGGAAGCTCAGTAAGCACTTGCCTTGGAAGCCTGATGTTGTAATAATAGGAGCGGCGGCGGGGCTGCGTCCCCAGCACCCCAGCCACCTGGCTAGCTTATGCCCGAAATAACAACACACAAACTGTATTCATTTAAACACTGCTTGCCCATTATATCTAGCCTCTTCTCGGCTAACTCTCGCACCTGGACTAGCCCATTTCTAATAATGTGTGTAAGCACCCCAAGGTGCACTTACCAGGAAGATTCTAGCCTACGTCCATCCTGGATCGGAGCTGCCTGGGAGAGCGGGAGCCTGGTGTCTTTGCTCCAGAGAGCAGAGCTATCGGGTCTCCGGGAGCAGAGCAGAGTCTGAGCTCACTTCCTCTTCCTCCCAGCATCCTATTCTGTTTACTCCTCCCACCTATGTTTTAACCTATCAGGGCCAAAGAGTTTCTTTNCTCCAGAGAGCAGAGCTGTGGGGTCTGTCTCAGGAGTCTTACCTCACTTCCTCTTCCTCCTGTTTACTCCTCCCACCTATGTTTTAACCTATCAGGGCAAGCAGTTTCTTTGTTTAATTAACCAATGAAATCAACAGATTGATATATGACACTCCCACATCAGCCTGAGAACTTGATTTTAATGCCCAGGTTATGTAAAAAGCCAGGTATGTTGCTACAAGTTTCTAATTCCAGATTTACAGAGCTGGAGATGGGTGCATCCTTGGGGCTCACTGTCCATATACCGCAGATTGCTTAGAGAGTTTCAACACAAGAATAAGCACTTTCTTAGTAAAGGTGGATAGTGTTCATAAGGAATAGCACATACAGTTGACCTATGACCTGCTAGCACACCGGTGCTTTTGTGTCAGCACACACACAAGAAAAAAGGGCATCTTTTATCTTTTTCTTATATATATTAAGAAATTAAAAATGATGTAGAACAAGAATTGAGACTGAAGATTCTTAATGCTTCTAAAGTGGTGACCCTGGATATTTGTGTTCTGTAAGCAATGTAAATAGATCTGGCCTAGGAAACACATTGACTGTAACAATTAATGCAGTAATGTGATGTGCAGCCTGAACTTTTCCAGTGCAGCAGTGGGTAGTGCCAATGCTGACTGCGTATGCCATCACATCAGGATGGCTAGGGTCCAGGATGGAACTCACAGAGAGAATTTAAGATGTAGTAGGCAGGAGGGTCAGGAACTGGACCTTGTGCTATACCACTATGCAAACTGCCACAACAATGTACTCCAAATAACTCTAACCCATCTGCTCTGATCGGCTAACTGACTACCATCTAGTACAGCAGTAGATTAGTCAGTAAAAAGACGATATAATTCACCCCTGAACCGTTCTCTGTTCCTCCCCTATGCCTATGGCATTCTACCCATGGGAGGAAACGCAAGACAAAAACAATCCCTCTGCTGGCAGCTAGGCCTCATTCACCTCAAAAGCTGGAGTGCCAGCCACTGAGCCTAGACAAGACTGTTCTGTGGATAATTCCAGGGAGATCTGAATTGTCAGAAGAGTCTAAGTAGAGCTAAAGTGAGTCCAAATACCAATCTCAGGACTTTCCCAGAACTGAAGGTAACTGGGAGGTTTAGACTATGTGCAATACATTAGGGTACCCATTGCCCACCAGGAAAGTGTACAGGCAAGCAGAAGTAGAGCTACATCCTCAGTAAAGAAGCCCCTCCCCCCATATTGTGCTCAGACTCAGTGAAAGATATCAACACAGCAGCTCCTAGAGAGAAGGCAAACCTAGTGCTGGTCCTGAGACTTTACAACTGTGGGACATCAAGCCCTACAGTCAGCATCGCGGACTGTTTCACACATGGAACAGGCCCCAGGGCCCCTTTTGCCCCTGCATTCCCAGTTCTGAGAAAACAAACCTGCTACACCACTCTGGCCTTTTTCAGTGTGGATTTTGAGCCTCAAAATCAAGTCTCCCATCAAGAACCTTACCAACTGAGCTAACTCCTCAGCCTCTGGCGCTCCCATTTTTGGTTGTTTGTTTTTAATCTTTATCTTAGTGTTCTTGATTAGAATAAACTTAGTAAAGCTCTTTTGTGTTATCCCAAATCATAAGAGAGAAAGACATTTGCCATGAAATCTGGGTCCACCCACTCATCTCTCACATCTGAAGTGTTTGGACTCCATCTCCAAACCCTATGAGAAGTTGCATGAGGAGTCCACATATTTGATTCATGTGTGTGACATGAAGATTCACATGTGCCTACATATGTGTGGAGGTCAGAGCACAACCTCTGTTGTCATTCCTCAGGCATAGCACAACTTGTGTTTGAGACAGGGCTCCTGATGGCTTGGAATTTCCCATTGTCGGCTCCTGGGATCCAGTTCTTTCTGCCTCCGGTGTTAGCATCACTGGAACTGCAGACTTGTGCTGCCACAGCAAGCTTCTCATGTGTGTTGTAGGGATCAGCAATCAGGTACACACGTGTGTAAGGTCAGAATTCTAGTGGAGTTATCTTCCTCACTTCCTAAAGGTTATTTTCAGACTTGGACTGAGTACAGTGAGGGGCGCAAGGTGATTGTGATGACACTGGATGCTGAGTCTCTTTAACAGTCACTATAGCATGTGCTTGCTACCCACTTTATGGTCCCACAAGCCATGCTCCTGAGACACATTTTCTTCTTATAAAACGGGTGCTGCCTACTCCCAGATGATTCTCTTCATTCCTCATGGCAAGTTATAAAAACCTAGACAACTTTGGTGATTGAAAGCCTTTCTGAATACAATAGAACAAACAGCTGAGCATCTTCTATATCCCAACACTATGTCAGACATTTAAGTGTGCTTTATACTTAAGAGAAATGCTCAGCATTTCTCCTCCCACCATGTGAAGATATTTAAAGGATGCTTGGAAGATGGACTCTGGTAGGTGAAGGCCTTCTGGCGAAGAAGCCATTATTTAGCGTCTTCACACAAAACTCTCTTCAGTGATCCACAATGCTGGTCCTGAAGGATTCTGACCTGCCACCTCCCTTCTCCCATCAGAGGACTCTGGCTTTTCATCTTTGGTTGTGGTCTTTTCCACTGTTGGGTGTGCATATGAGTGTCCAGGAAAACAGACACTTGTGTGTCCAAGTAGAAGCCAGAGGTCAGCAATTGTCTCCTCATTAGCTCTTCACCTTATTTTCTGTTACAGGTCTTTCACTGAAATTGGAGTTTGTCAGTTGAGTAAGCTGGGGACAGCAAATGTTTGACTCCTCCTGTCTCGACCCCTATTCCTGCATTGGGGTTCCAAATGTGTGCACTACCATGCCATCATTTATGTGATCTCTGTGGCTGAACTCAGATCCTCATGCCTATTCAGGCCACACTTTACCAGCAGCCGGCTCCTCAGCCCATCACCACTTGTCAAAAGTGCAAGTGGACATGCCAACAGCAGAAAATGAAGGATACACTTGAACAGATGTGGATGCATAAAGAAACAAATAAAGGACTTCTCTTTAAAACATACATATATGCACCAAACATATCTCTAGTATTAAAATGTATATATTTTATATTTAGGAACTAATGAACATGTCATAATATATAAAATTTTAAGTTACAAGATTTGTTAAGTATTAGTGTTGATTGATGGTAGCAGCAGGAGGCAGTTTTAACTTAAAAATTTCTTTCAAGTGTTTATGAATTGGCAGAAAATCTTCTGAAGTCAATACCTGCATAAATGAATGTGCTGTCTGTGTCTCCTATAGAGTCATTATACAGTAGTGTAACCGTTTGTCACCACAGGCATCAGAAGAGGAAACAGCAGGATTTTAAGTCAGGTACAGTTGCCGCCAGCACACGATCCTCCAGACATTCCTCCAGTGATCTTCCCATGTTTCCACACTTCCATGACAAAGTCCTTTCTCTTCTGGGATCAGTGGTCCACCTTGGCTCCTGGTAAGTAACCAGTTCCTTCAATCTGCTCTGAAACTCAATGTAAATGCTGGCACAGCATTCTTATAGATTTTCAGATTGAGACTGTAGTTAAAGAAATGATCATGTTATAACTGACCCCTGCTTAACTTACTTAACAAAAAGCAGAGTATCTTAATAGATATGAGACAGATAGATGTGACTTATTGGCTCAAAAACACAGTGTGTAAGAAAATGCTGCTCGTCTGACTAGGGAGCGTGGGATGTTTTGTCTTAGTTATCAGCATTCTCATTTGGCCCAGTAGGATGAAAAGCCCAATATTAATATTTCAGGAATGCTCAGAATTGAAATATAATTTTAGGGTTTTTATGTTATTGTTTGCTTTCCACAGAGGAGTCACACTGATTATTTCATGAATAGTAGAGAATGAGGCTCTTTCACATCTGCTACCATCTATGTGAGATGTGTTTGTTCTGAGACATAGTCTATGCAATAACACACCAGAGGATGAATTCATATAACTCTGTCATTTTTACTACAAAATGAGATTTTTAAACTCAGATATTTGGTTATTATATAAATCTAACTTTAAGACAACCTTGATATCTGGTTATAAATGCTTTTTAAAAGGTCAATTAGAGAAAGAATATCTGTTTACTTTTTAGAGCTTTGTGATTTGTTTCCTCTTCAACTTAAAATTTGTATAATTTTTTATTATTTTTGTGTGTGAGTAAATGTGTTTATGATGTGGGAGTCCCCTCTGTTTGTTATTATTATAATTAATGCATAAAGAAACTGCCCTGGCTTCTTGATAGGGAAGAACTTAGGTAGTTAGGGAAAGCTAGGATGAATGGTGCGAGGAAGAAGGTTGATGTTAGAGAGGGACACCATGGAGCTACCACCGCAAGAGATAGATGTGCTGAAAGTTTGCTGGTAGGGCCATGACCTCATGGCAATACACAGATTAATAGAAATGGGTTAAATTAAAATGTAAGAGCCAATAAGAAGCTAGAGCTAATAGGTCAAACAGTGTTTTAATTAATATAGTTTCTGTGTTATTATTTTGTGTTAAATAGCTAGCTGGGCGGCCGAGAGACAACAAGCAACCTCCCAGCAACATGTATATGTGCATGTTGGTATGCATGTGTGTACTCTCACCAATGAGTGCCCTGCCCCCGCAAGAAAAAGGCATCTGATTCCATGGAACTGGAGTTACAGGAGGTTGTAAGTCACCAGATGTTGGTGCTGAGAACTAACCTCCAGGCCTCTGTAAGAATAGTATACAATTTTAACTGCCAAGACATCTCAGCAACTCACTTTATAGCCTCTTAAAAAAGAACATTGGCTTGTTTCCATTCATCCTCTCTACCAGTTCAAGAAGACTCTTGCCTTCATTTAGTTTTTGGGTTGCTTGTCTTATTCCTGATAGAGTATCCATCTACATCTGACACCTCATGAGCCTAGCATTTCCTATCCACATTTCTTTTGGATTTCTGGTTTGCTTCACTTCCATCAAAATGGCTCAGTGAACTCTGCTTACAGAATACTAGAGCTTCTCTCCACTGTATCCCCCAAATCTTCCGTATTCCTCCCAGAAATCACTTCCAAAATGATTTCACCTCTTGATACCAAAGTTCTGTATTAGTTATTAAAAAAGCACTTTGAGTTAATTCAACAGTCAGTGACACTTTGTTATATAAACCTTCCTTTAAGATCTATTTTCTGGAGAAGATATAGACAGAGAAAGTGCTAATAATACTGTATGGATGGGTAATCTAGGGAGCAGAGGAATAAATGGCTTCCCCTAAATGGTGAAGTGGAAAGTATAAGATGCAATCCTCTGAGCAAAACCACACCCATTTCAACATACCAGTGTGTCAGCTTTCTAGAGGACACTAAGACCACTGACATACCCTAATAGAAAAAGAGGATCGTTGGCCCTTCATGTGAGATTTCAGAAATAGCTCCAAGATATTTGTGCACTGTTCTGCCATAATTGTAAGTGACTTCAAGGTGTGCTACAATGATATGTGCTGGAGAGGGGATAAATGAGAATGATTCCATCTAGATGGTTATGAAGAAGACACCTTTCCATGGCTGGAAAAGACTTTCCAGTGTGGCTGCTTTGCAGTCATCCACATTGTGCCAATAATCCCTCACCTGTGTTCTATACATAGGCCCAATAAAGTCATTGGTTCCCCCGAGGTGAACATTGGTAGAATTGCACTTTGTTTTGTCATTACAAGCTTTGGGGAAAAGAAGTCAATGCTGTTTCCATTTCCTCTGGAAGGGGATTCTCTCACAGAAGAATGACTGCTCCAGAATCCTTAGTAAATACTATGTTATCAAATCCTCAGAGAAGAACCAAAGGGCTCCATTCACTGCCAGTTACCACCTTCATGAGCCAAGCCCCAAGCTGTCTGCACGGCTACCACCGCCTGGCTCTGATCCAGGATTCTTTGACAATAAAAACATTGCTTTCAATCTTCAAATGGGAAATCAATGATTATGGTAATTAGTTCATCCTTAAGGATGGAAGCTTCAAGCATGGTTGGGCAACAGGTAATGAGCAGCCACAGCACATACCTGGTAGATACTCCCAAGCACATGCTGAATATAGACAAAGCAAGAAGTTGAGGCAAACATCATCAGGACTCACACTTGTTACCATTCTGCAACTCACTCCAGCCTGCACTGGTGGAACATTCAATTCATCTGCTTTCCAGCTGTCTTCAGACTGCTGGCTTATTTTAGAGTTTTTATGAGTTACCTTCAAGTTTCCATGCATTGGGCCACATTGCATACCCATACCCATACTGCACACATTTTCTTTCCCTTCTATTTATTTACAGTTTTGTATATGGACTTGTGCAGTATAGATGTGTATATGTTTGTATGTTCTCACTTGTATGTAGATTCTGAAGTTGAACTCCAGAATATATATATAATCAGGCACTCTCAATATACCCGGAGCTGCTAGTCTGGCAAGCTATATTGCTCCAGGGACCTCCCATGTCCTCCTCCAGCATGCAGGGATTACAGGCAGATTGCTATGCTCACTCATCTAGCTTTTAGTGGATGCTGAGGATCTAAACTCTGGTCTTTATACTTGTGCAGCAAGATTTTTCCTGGGTGAGCCAGCTTCAGAGGTCTTTCTTTCCCTTTTACTAATCTGTAACTTTCAATGATGTTCCCATGGAAACTTTTGAGGATCTTTGCCTTTGTGACAGCTATTATGGTCACATACTATACCTAATTTCAACAAAAAGTCCTGGCTGAGGATATAGTACTGCTGCCCTGGCAAGCACCTGCTGGAAATCAGAATAGACCACATGTCTTCCGCTGTAAAGTCATACACACACATACATACACACACACACACACACCTTACACACACGCTCACATCACACACACTCCACACACACAAACACACATACCACACATCACACACATACCACAACACAACACACTACACACACACATACAAAATCGTGAGACATCTTCTCCCTTGGAACATTTCTCATTTTCTTTGTACTTTTCTCTGTCCGTGACAACAACTTGAATTTCAACATTTAGCAGAAATTGAGAAATTATCCTAGTGACACCCTAAAGCCTCATGCATATTCACATAATTAAATAAGGCAGAGGGCCCAAGTAGTGCTCTAAATAAGGGCCGTGTGTGTTTCTCTCTGTGTGTGTGTGTGTGTGTGTGTGTGTGTGTGTGGTGTATGTGATTTGTATGTAGGAGATCTTAAGGTGTCTTGCTCTATACCTCATCTATTCCTTTGAAAAAGGCTGTCTCACTGAACCCAGAGCTAGACTAGAAGGCAAGCTCTGGGGTTTTGCTGCCCCTGCTCTCCCCACAGGCACATATAGCCATGCTCAGCATTTTGTGGGTGATTGGAATCAGAATTTGGGTCCTCATGCTCATGCAGCAGACACTCAGACTGGAGTAGCTCCTCAGCCCTAAGCTGAGTTTTGAGTATCTGAGTTATTAACAGCTTAAGAGTAAATTTTATAGATATTTTAATGTATGTCTCAGAAGAACTTCGTTTAAGATTTCTTAGTGCAAATAAGAGCCAGGAATAAAAGCAGCAACTCAGTATGAGACAAAATGCTAGTGTGTGCCCTGCAGAAATCCGGCTATTTGTTCTGATGTTCAGTGAAGCAGAATTCTCTCCAGCCCCAGGAGTAAGATCTGTCTGGTCTGGCTGACTCAGAAAACACCCAGTTTGAATCTTGCACATTCACGGTACTTCTTCCACTTGTTTTTTGACTAAAATGTTGTTTTCTTTTTTCAGTTTAGAACTTCAATGAGTGTTGTTTACTCAGATTTTCTGAGTGATGAATGCTGGAGCTGAGGGGACAGAGCCATGCCTGAGATGTGGAAGCGTGAGGATGCGGGTAAGGCAGCAAGTGGTGTCTATGTTCATGGCATGTTCTCCCTGGACAAGGTTCCCATAAGGCTGAGACCTTTATTTCTCACACTAGATCTCTGTGCTCATCTGGGGATCAGTCCTGCAAACAATTGGTGTTGTCTTCTTCACTTTGCCTGAGCCTTACCTGGCTCGATTCCATTCCCAACCTTTACCTTTGTACACATGTAATGGAGGGATCTTCATCACTTGTTCCTCCATTGGGACTGACACACTTTCTTCTTCCAAAGTTGAAACAGTTGACTGTTTCAGCTGATTCCACTGTTGGTCATCAGGACCAGTCAATGTAAAAGACACCAAATCAGGGCCAACCTCTGGCTGTCCTAACTGTATCTACCAGAACAACAGAGTTTTAATTTTACTTAAAAAATGCAAGTATTTTTTTAAATAAACTTACAGTGTTGGGAGAGAAGTTCTTTTTTATTTATTTTGGGACTCAAAATATAATATGACAAACTTTTACTAAGTTATACTGTATAGGATCCTGTACATGACAGGAAGCAAATAAACAAGAAAAGGTTTGTCTTGTCTACTGCATGGGAAAGAACGTGACCCTTACAGCGAGGGGGTAGGAGCATGAGGAAGTGGGTCACATTGTATCTACTGTCAGGAATTAGAGTATAGACTGCAAAACCTCAAATCCACCCGTAATAACATACCTTCTCCATGCACACTCTACCTACAGAAAATTTCACAACCTTTTAGAACAGTAAGAAAAGCTAGGACTAAGTGTACAAACACATAAGTCAATGGGGGACATTTAAAATTCAAACCACACCATAAGATGTGAAAACTAGAACTGAAAACTATTTTAAGGCTGGAGATAGTGCTACTTATAAGCAAGGTAGTGAAGTACCTCAAAGCCCTTAGGATAGGAACTCAAAATCATGGTAAATGTCTGACTCAAATCTGGATACAAAGAGATACATCAAAATATACAGTATTTTTGTATACTTGGCCATTTGTTTTTACTTAAGGATTCTACGCTGTGATAAGACACCATGACCAAAAATAACTTGCGAAGGAAAGGATTTATTTCACACAGCTTCTAGTCCATTCATTATTCAGGGAAATCATCCTTGTTAAACCAAAGTGAGGCATAATTTACAGAGATATGCCTAGAGGTTTGACTGATAGGTGATTTTAGACCCTGTTAAATTTATAGCCAAATTAGCTGTTATATCAGTACAGGGGGAAAGTTTATTAAAATGGAGAATTAATAATTACACAACTGTCTGTATAGCCTTAGAAAAGCCATGTTGCATATAACAGCGTGTGAGGCACCATATCAGAGGCTTGCAATCCTAGCACTGAAGAGGTTGAGGCAGGAATAAGGGCCTGGGCCTGTCATCGTATATACACACATACAAACAGACCTTGTTTCAAATAGAAAAGTTATATGTGTGTGTGTCTGTATGTGTCTTTGTGTGTGTATCTCTGTGTGTAAAGAAATAAAGGAAGAAAATGTGCCATTGGTCACTAATTAAAATAAAGCAGAAATGGTGACATTGTCACAGATCAAGCATCAGGTCAAATAAAATTATCTGGGCTAAAGTATGGCCCCATAGTAAAGAAGGAATTTCAGTGAATGAAACTGAAAGTGTATTAAGACCCCTAATTTAAGGCAAGATGCAGATGAATAAAATAGCTTGCTGCAAAGTTTTGAAGCAATTTCTAATTGTGTACTTGACATAATGCAGGTAACCATGGTGATCTTTAGATCTGTTCATAGAAACATAAAAATGAACATGTCTCCAACAATCTAGCCTTGACCTTGACACCATTCAGTGTACACAAGCCAGCTGGTAGCAGTCCCCACAACCCACTCCACACTCTTCCACAAGACTCTTCTCTAGATTATCCTCTGACAGAGTCTGGAGAACTAGTGCTGGTTGCCTCATTTCTTATTGAGCTCTTAGTAATACTAACATCAGGAGAGCCATTAGTAAAGTTCAGCACTGTACACAGCTCCCAACTCAGCCTAAAGAGATCAAAATCTGCATTATATTCCTTCAAATGCGTGAGTATATGTTCAAATATGAGTGTAATTGTGTGCAGTTGTATGTTCCACATGTGTCTGTGAAGGTTAAAAAACGGGCCTCAGGTATCTCCCTCAATGCTTCCCCACATAATTTTTGAAATGCGGTCTTTTCCTGCTCTGAGATAACTTACTCAGTTAGGCTGGGCCTAGGTGATCAATGAACCCCAGGCACCTGCATCCCCACCTCCCTGGTGCCACCACAGGCTGTTTGTGTGTGTGTGTGTGTGTGTGTGTGTTCACTAGTGTTCAAACTCAAGTCCTTTTCATTACAAAGCAAGTTTTTCTTTGCTTGCTTTGATTTGGTCTGGTTTTTCATCAATGAAACCATCTCCTCTGTCTCCTGTGTTTTGTCGAATGTAAATTTCACCATCCATTTACTAGATGCTGATTTCTTTATTATTTTAACTATGTGAAATCTGACTTACTACAAGGCAGAACTTTTCACAGTTTCAAAAGAGTTTAAAATTCCATATGGTTTATATGTCACTACTGCCAAGAATCTGCCCATGGGTTCTATTGAAAATTTTCTTGGTGAATATAAACCAACTTACGTCCACTTACCAGTGGATAGTACTTTCAGTTTTGACAACTATGGTTGCTGATTATAAGAAAAACAAGAAACCTCAGGAAAAGATATTTTTGAAGTGGTAAAACAGGTTAAAGAACAAGACCTAAAACAAAACAGAGGAATAAATATGTAAGATTCTTTTTGCTGGTAATGAGTGCAGGTTTTGGAGAGCTGGAAAAAAAAACACCATATATCAGTGTTTATTAAATATCAGTAACAGCTGTGGGCCTTCAATCATAGCTTTCGACAAAGTTGCATAGAGAATTTACTCTTTGTGGGTCATGGTCCCTTTAATGCATATTGTAAAATGTCACAACCACAGCTCTTGGAGAGGTCTTTATTGATCTTAATTCAGGAGCTTACACAGAGTTTTGCATTTCTTTTACCAAATATGTGTTGGCTGGAAGTACAACATACTTAAGCAGTCATTACACAGAGAGTTTTCCATCTGGTAGAATAAAGCTAACCATCTGAAAGGTCAGAATATCCTACTAATTTTAGAGAAGCAATAATTAGTAGTTTAACACTTCAAGATAAACTTTCCATTTTCCTCTTTGTGCTTGGATATCATTGGGATTACAAGTATTTGCAGAATAGTTTTTTTTTTTTTTTTTTTTGNTTTTGAGGCATTGATTTTTGAGCCTTCACTGATTAGGGTCTTGTTATGTTTGGAATATGAAATGTGTCTCCTCAGACTCTATAAATGGTACACTTGTTCCCTTGACAGTGGTGCCATTTTGTTGGAAGACTGTGGAACCCTTTTCAAGATGCGGTTGCAGTTTCTTTTGGTTGCCCTTCTTTCTCCTCCATTCTTGAAGATAACACTTCAGGGCCTGAGGACCTGAGTGGGAGCTTTCCTGAAAACCTTCTCCCTGAAGCCCAGTTTTCACAGTACCAGAAGGAACCAAGCAAGCTTTCAAAGGAGGAAGGCAACCAGTTGTTCTGCCCAGCTATTTCATCTATGAATCACAATAACCACAAGCATAGCATAATAACCTAAACAGTGTAATAATGACAAATACCTTGGTGGTAACTAACACCTCCCTAAATGGACTTGAGGTCTGCTCAACCATAGAGAAAACATGATCAGTACTGAAAACCTAGAAAAATACCCAGTGCTCATGAACTCATGACCTTGGAGGACAACCTACAATCACCACTTTATGAAGCCAGCATAATCCCTAGCTATACTCTTAATATTTGTTTTTATGTCCATGGTTAAGTGTAGTCCTCACACCTCATCAAGCAAACTTATCTTTTCAACAGATATCATTACATGAATTACAAAAATACAAATACAAATCTGGGGAAAGCATTTCCAATGGATACATCTACAGCATTCCTCCATCATGTAAGATCAGAGAAGATTGCTGAATAGTGGGCAGAAAGATCGTAAGGGCTAGGGTATCAAGGAGTTTACCATGAGATTGTGTCTGCTAGAAATCTCAGAAGCTACACCCATAAAATCTCACCAACATGACTGACTTTACATGACCTGAACAATGATGACACCAATAGACAAGCTAACGTTGAAGAAGAAAAACTCAAGAGGTCTCAATGCTAGACAAAGAACTATAGTCAACTAAGGAATACTGAGAACTAGAGAGATAGTCTTCCCCAATGAAGAGCATACCAATTGATTATACAATACCAAATGCTCATGCTGTATAATATAGACATTAATGTAACATATAGATTAAAATGGTTGTATTTATATATTTAGGAATGCACACACACACACATATTTAAAGAAAGAGCCTATACATTTAATAGGCTGCAAAGTGGAAGTAGGGTTACTTGGGAGCATTTGGAGAAAGAAGAGAAAGGAGGAAAATGTAATTACATCATAATCTTCTTTATTAATTTTTATACTATTTTAATTAAAAATAAAAAATATATTTTAAGAATAATGAAAAGGAGGCTAAATGGAAGATGTAGATTATTGCATCAGGTTCTCAGGCTATATTAGCCTGTCTCTGGCAGTCTGCTCTTCGCATCTTACCTCCAACAATGTGGAGAGGCCACCACCTCAGCACTACCTGCTCCTCACTGCTACATCTTCCTTACCATGATGGACAGAAACCAGGATCCAAAACAAACTTCCCCACCTTTTGTTTGTTCTGTCCAGCATAATTTTACAGCAACAAAATCGAACTAACACAAGTTTACACGATCCTTGTGAAAAACAGAATGAGCCAGCAGAGCTGGAAGCACAAAAGCAAAGAGGGAAGATAAAAGTTCTCCCATGAGCAAAGAATCAATGTGATAAACTGAATTACCCATTTTGGGGGAAGTATTTTTCTGGCACTTTTGTGTGAGTATCTAATGAGGGCCCCAGAGTCCAGGCCCAAGGTTCTTTTCAGGGCTCAGATTAGATGCTACAAAAAGTGATGGGAGAGTTTCCCCCGCCCCCTCGCGTAGGACGCGGCGGCGGGGCAGCGGTGGAAAGCCCAACTTTATTGTTCCCCCGGCCCACCTCCCGGCGCGTCCTCAGGATGCTGGGGGGGGGGGGGGGGGGGGGGGGGGGGG
>NW_026068053.1:2115991-2119338 GCF_014885135.2 Alexandromys fortis | reverse complement strand
TCCAGCGGGGCGGCTCCGGCCGCAGGCTAGGGTGGCCTCGGCGGCCCGGGGCGGCCTGTGCTGGTTTCCTGAAGTCAAATTGTGTTTGATCCTCCTGAAAACCATCTGCAGCAGATGATGAGAAAAGAAAATGGCATGTGATGTCGCTCCAAAGTCATCCTGGGTTTTGGATTTGTACTGAGTACTTTTTTTCCTCCTTTTACGCCGTTGGGAATACCCAGAGAATTCTCCGCCATCAGTGTAACTATGAACTTTGCTGTTGGCAGTGTGGCTAATTTTTGTGATAGGGAAACAAATTCTTTTAAATAAAAATAAATAAAAAATAATAAAAGTTTATTGAGCCACAAAAAAAAAAGTGATGGGAGCTTTTCTCTTAGGGTATCTGAAGCTAAATGAATGATTTCACTCCATGGTGTTCCAAACAAGTCTCTTTATTCTTCTGTTTCTTTTTTAATTTTTCTTTCCTACTTCTCAATTGTTGGGCTAAAATTATCTCAGGGCCTGTACCTCGAGGCCTGTAGGACAGAGAGAAGCCTGGCTGTAGTTTGAGGGAACTGAGTGAGGATGAGACAGCAAAATCTAGGTAGACGCCCCTACAGCCAAAGGGAGTGCTTGGCTGTCTCTCATTGGCTGGGGGTACCCCCACATCACATGTTGTTACTTAACCTATGTAAGCTGATGTTCACAGTAATAAACTGAGTTCCTGCTTTGACTTGGCTCCCTTTCACATCTGATTGTCCTGCATTATGGAGCTGTGGAACAGGGGATAGTCTACTCACCTTTCCCTGAAAAATAAGGGGTTTATAGAGACCTAGCAATAAATTTTTCCTAGCTTTTTCTCCTCTCGCATAAAATTTCTCTTTCCCTTGTGGGATTTGAAGCAATGAAAATAATTCAGAGTTACCTCTAATTGGTCAAAAGCACATTTCTATGTTAAGCAATAAGGAGTTGAGCCATTTACCATGGCAAGACAAGGGTTTCAAAATTTCAGGAGTAAGACTGGCCTGAAGGCGTGCCCAGTGACAAGCTTTGAGACATAGGTCTATTGTCAACAGACTGGCAAGCAAAGAATTTTCATACTCTTCTTAGGATGCTTTTGTAGCAACCTTGAATAGACATCTGCAACTCTGGCCTTATGCATAGGTGTAAAGTTTTAAAGTTATGAACAAAAAAAAAAAAAACTTTAGCCTAGTTTGCACTTGCACTGAGGTGAAAGTGAGCTAATTATGTGCAGTTAGTCTGAGCAAAATGAACACAGCAGGCATTTAAGTGTCTACAGTCCTTGTGGGACCATAGATCTAGTTATGAAGCTTGTCCTATTATAGTTTTATATATCAAAATTAAACAGTTAAATGAAAATTCATCTTCCTGACCACCCACAGATACATGTGCCCATAAGATTAAGAAGCAATTGTGAGATTACATAAAAACATCAAATGAGATTATGCACTCCAGTGCAGGTGTTGGGGATACACTGAGCTGCCTAGCAAATGTGAACAATAGTTTCCAGAGTCAGTGGTCTTTGCCTGAACAGGATTCCCTTCCTCTGAGGAATCGCTCCTTTGGCAGGGTAACATTTGAGTACTAGTTGCCAATCGTTGTTAACCTAATGTCCTCCAACAAGTGTCTTGTCCTGAGGGACAACTCCAGTTAGTTGTCTTGATTGTCTTTGGAATTCACCTCTGATTTCATGGAACTATATCCTGGTATAATGATTTAGATTCTTGGAAATGCTTCAAGAACATCCAAGACACATGAAGCTCTATTGTTGTTACAGTCCTAAATCTTCTAGTAACTATTATGTAAGCATCTTATTCTGGTACAAAGGACCTTACTGCCATCTGAGCAAATGGAAATGTAGTTAGCAAGGCAACCTCTTTTTATATTTCAGTTTTAAAGTGTCACATGACCTTTCTTCTTTCTTAGAAGACAGGACTATGAACACACTGGCCATGTGTTGGCAACATTGTACCTAATAGTCTGATAGGAGACAAAATGATGAACACAATGGCCACACCATAGTATTTACACTGTAAGACCTAATACTTTGATACTTTTTCCAGGAAAAGTCTTCTGACTCTGTGATACTATAAAAGATACTAGTTTCCTCCTAATTTCTGGTTTGGAATCCCACTTTTACTCCTTTCTTTGTTATTCATGAGATATTGTCTCACGTGGCCCAGGCCAGTCTTGGACACTATGAAGCTGAGAGTGATAATGAACTTCCAATTCTCCTGACTCCACTACCTGAGTACTGAGTTTACAGGCATATATCATCACATGTGGTTAGTGTGGTGTTGGGTATCAAACTCAGGGAATCATATATTTTAGATAAGCATTCTTCTCCAAGTTTTGAACCATCAGGACATTCAGATTGATACTCCTCTGAGGACATCAGCAGAGAAGCTCTGTTGTGAACGTTTAAGGGGTTTATCAGGTTGATAAACTACATTTTCTGAAGTAATTATTATATTCCCTATAACCCATTTGGGAAATAAAATACTGACGATAACTTTTTTAAAAATTAAAGGTAAGTTCACTAATATGAGTGTATGTTTCCTGCTTTTCTCATGAGTCAAGGATGGAACTCTTTGAATTGTGGAAGCTATAAAGATTACAAAAGATTTCAAGCAACTAGCTGGGCATCCTGTAAATCTAGTCATAAAATTAAGTCTACTTGCTTTCAGATTTTAATTCTATTACTCTAATCAAATAATAGCAGTTTGCTAAATAGATAATCACAAGAAAGTTTACATGAATCAATCTACTGGGATACTTTCCAATTATGAACATTTGCAATGTTTGTACTGGCTAACTTAGTCAACCAGAGTAACCATCTGCAAACTTCAAAAGCAAGCCACATACAGGACAGTACATAGCTATAAAATAACTTAATTTTAAATAAAGATTAAGTCACATAAGTGCTCAAAATTTTTATAAAAAATATGAATCGAGAGTTCCATCTGGACGGGTGAGTGTGTGCTATCCAGGGGCTATAGTCCCTGAAGAGAGCACAAACCCCCCTCCCCCAGCTCCTTCTGCAGGGCTGTCTTTCTTACCAGGAGCCAGCATCCCAACACCCCACCCCCAACCCTGCCCTGCTGTATGCTAGGACCAGTGCTCAACAACAGTTTTAAGCTCCTACTTTAAGCTCCTATTCTAAGGCTACCCACCCAGAGCAGTGAGCCTCAAGGTCCCCAGTAAGAGAGCCCGGCACCCTCAGCCTGGGCTCCAGGGGCTCCTGTGTTCTCCTGGATCCTGCACTGCCTGCCCCGTCCTTCCTTCTGTCCCTGGATCACTGGGCTACCAGGCGGCCCTGTTTAGGTGCTGAAGAGTTCCATCTGGAC
>NW_026068053.1:2108305-2112022 GCF_014885135.2 Alexandromys fortis | reverse complement strand
AAAAAATATATGAATCATACGAAATTATTCTAAACAAAACGTCACACAATCTTTATTTTTTGGTTAATTTTACAAAAGGTTAAGATTTCAAATCCCTGAACTTATGAAATGGCTCAGTGAGTAGAAGGATTACTGTGCAAGCCTGCTGCCTATTTCTGTATCACTGGAAAGTGGACACTGGCACAGTTTTCTTCACTTTTACAGGAAGATGGTAGGTAGAGATGTGAGTTCCTGACATGGCCAGCTATTCTGACACAGTCAGAGATGAAAATTAGGAGACCCTATTTTAAGATGGAATGTTAGAATAGACACTAGAAGTAATTTGTGCACTCACAGGATCACACACACATACACCACATCTATACCCCATATACCACACACTGTACTTCACTTTCATGTGCATAGTATAGCAATGCTGGAAGAGATGATGTTTTAATAAGCACCAAAGTTTTATTTATTTATTTATTATTGTTAATTATTATTATGATTATTATGTGTGTTTGTATGTGTGTTTTGTGTGTTGTGTGTAAGTGTGTGTGTGTGTGTGCGCACGCATGTGCAGGCATGTGTATGCCACAGTGCGTGGTGGAGTCAGAATAACTTTTCAGAGTTGGTTCCCTCCTCAGACCATGCATTCCAAGGATCATACTCAGGTTATCAACTTGTACACTAAGTGCTTTTACCTGCTGAGCAATTTCACCAGCCCCTCCACTTCTTTTTTTTTTTTTTAAAGTAAATGTGCTTTTGATATTGTTCAGGTTCTCATAAGCACATAGAATCTTTCTTGAAGTCTTCACAAATACACATCTGGAAAATTATTTTACAGACATTTTACAACTCTCTATAATCTTTTCTAACCTTTCAGTTTTGTCCTATTATTTTTATTTTCTAGAAAATCCTATAAATTCTACATTAATATAATATTTGCCTTTATTTTCATGAACAAAACAAATACCTTTGTACTTATAGCAACTTTTCTTTTTGCATTTTTATTCTTTTGTAATTTTATACATCAATTCAATGTATTTAAAGACATACCCCATGTTCTAACTCCTTTCGAACATACCCTCTAACCTCCCTAAGGGATGTGGAGAAATTAACCTGGAATTTATCCTGAAGCCTTTTCCATGACTTGTGACTTTCTGGGTACCAGAATCTACTTTGTCGGCTGTTGGAGGAGAGAAGCCACAGATGGTCTTATCTAGATGTGAACTTGCAAATTACAGCAATGACCAGACTAGCTAAATATGTCATTGTAAAAATAATACCATGGGTGTTGCAGGAGTAACCAACAACTTTCTAGATAGATTTTTAGCTTTTTCATACCAATGATGCATGTTATTTGTATACTTGTGTGTAGGTTGCCAGGTAAATCTAGTTACATATATTAAACATAATTCTTTATCCACACTAATTCTTTATCAGTGAATTTTAAACAGCCAATATTTGTGAATGGCAGATGTATGAATGGCAATTTCTAGAAGAAGTATACAGTTTTTTGTAGTATTACTTGTTAGTGTGCTACAAAACATGTTTATTAATCACCACAAATATTTTTAATCTGCCTAATGTAAGATACTGTACAAAAGAAAAATAATAAGATATTTTTGCCTTTGAAGATTTTACTTGGCTTGAAATCTAAACTAAGAGAACAGATTTCTCTCGTGTTTAACTTTCTATTCTGAGTAACAACATATCAAACCATGGGTATAGATATGGCATATTTTCCATAGAAAGTTTTCTATTTTCATCTATTTTTCTCACTTGCTTAGTGCCATATTGTAGAAGTCCTAAATGAGTGCATCCATAATATCCTACTCTAATTCATGTTTCTTAGTTAGATTGTTGGGCTTAATATGAAGTCCATTGGTGAATGGTGATACCACAGCAGCTCTTGTATAAGTTCATTTTCTTGTGTTTTTTTTACCTGAATTATTTTTATTTCAAAATGAGTTCTCTAACTAGAAGCTGCCTTGTGCCTTTGCCTACAAGATCAAATAGTGGACCAGTCAATTTTTTTCAGAGGAAAACATTGGAATTCACTTCAGTGGTTTTCAGTAATAATCATTTTGTCAAGAAGGTGATAACTTGGTGAACCAAAGAGTGTTATATTGAGGTAAGGAACAACTGTACAGCTGTGTGATTACAAGGTCAGGGTTCACAGTAAAGCAGCTTCATGATTAAAAGCCCTCCCTTGCATGCGTGTTGAGTACTCATGACAGCTGAAGTCTTGGAACTCTCTGCAGACAAAGGTAGGTAATCTCCTCTCAAAGCCAGGTTTCTCAGTATCCTCCTCCTGCATCCTGCTGTTTCTATAGAGCTAATATAGTGGCCATTTAAAGATTCTATAACTTCTAGCTTTCCTAGATATGTGATGCTCTTACCTCTTGAAATGCAGGTACCTCTCCCTCCTTTCTGAATGGGTGCAATATCTTAATTCTGAGGAAGCTGCTCTATAACAATGAAAAGAATGGTGCTTGGAAATAGTAGAAGAATCTGCTGTTGTAGATTTAGATATGGACAGCCCTTTATGATATATGGCAAAATGGAGGAGTGTATTATCACCTTCATTCACCTCAAAACACCAAGTGATATGATCCAGTTGACACCTCTAGGTTACTTTCTCCACTATGGCAGACTTGATGCTTTTCTGAATACAGTATGGAATATTATCAGTAGAGACCACCTTTTTAAGCAAGAAAATGCATCTTCTTTTTTCAAGTCTACTTAGATTCAAACTTTTTTCATGAAGATTATTTAGATATTATTCTTTTCATTCCTCCAGCGCCTCCTAAATTTTACCTAACTTTCTTTCTATATAACTTCATACTTCATTCTCTGTCATTCTCTCTCTTTTTCTCTCTCAAAGGAAAAACAAAAACAAAAGTCAAAAATCAAAACAACCTGAATCCCAATAAGGGGGATATCCCAAATAAAACAAATCATGGAGCCTTTTTGATGTTGGTCAGCTACTCTTTGGCATGAGGGTTATTGAGGGTATGGTTGATATATCCAGTGTCACTCCATTAGAGAAAACTAAACTTTTCCTCAACAAGAGACGTGAATTTCAAATAACTTCCTGATTAGTGGTAGAACTTTGTGTTCATTTCCCCTTCTCAGTGGTGAAAGTTTGTCTTGTTTGAACTTGCACAGGTCTTGCACTTTCTTTCACAAACTGTGTGAGTTTATATATGCATTTGTCCTGTCATGTCTTAAAAATGTGTTGTTATGGACTCATTTACCAATTCTGGCTCTTAAAATCTTTCTACTTTCTCTTCTGAGTATACTTCTGAGTCTTGAGGAATGAGGTTTAATAGAGACATTCCCTTTAGGACTAAGTTTTTCAAAGTCTCTCACTGTCTGACCATTGTCCAGTTGTGGATCTCTGTGATGATGACCATCTATTCCAGTAGTCTCAACCTTCCTAATACTGTGATCTTTTAGTGCAATTCCTCATGCTATGGTGACCCCAACCACAAAATTATGTCATTGCTATTTCCTAACTTTAATATTGCTACTGCTATTAATTGTAATGCAAATATCTGATATGCCACCTTAAATGGGTTTTACAGCCAACAGGTGGAGAACCAGTGATCTACTGCAAGAAGAAACTTCTCTGATGAAGGCTTTCTTATTTATTAGTTTTAATTCAGCATGATTGTTTCCATCATCCATTTGTCTGAAAATATATTGCTATTGTCTTTTATTAACAGGTAA
>NW_026068053.1:2103318-2106689 GCF_014885135.2 Alexandromys fortis | reverse complement strand
TTAGAACATAGGTGGGTGGAGTAAACAGAACAGAATGCTGGGAGGAAGAGGAAGTGAGCTTAGAGACGCCATGCTTCGCTCCCCTGGGCAGACTTGATAGCTCTGCTCTCTGAGGCAGACACATGAAGCTCAGACCAAGGATGGAAGTAGGCTAGAATCATTCCTGGTAAGACTGATGCTACACAGATTATTAGAGATGGGTTGACCAGGATATGAGAACTTGTGTGTTGTTATTTTGGGGCATAAGCTAGCCAGGCGACTAGGAGCTGGGGCGGCAGGGGTGTTGGGGATGCAGCCCCGCCACTCCTATTACAACAGAATGGTGCCCAGACGTGTGGACAACTGAATCCACTGAAAGCCTGAGAAAGCTTGGGAAAGAGTAAAGCATGTTTTCTTGTTAGCTTCTCGGGTCTACTCTGTTTGCTAGAGACAAGCAAGCACTCTCACCTAAGAGATGCTTCCTGACTCAACTTTAGCTGCAAAACCCTGCAGCTCATTAAGAGGTCCTGCCATGAAACACTTAAACGGTGTTGATGAAAAGCTGAACACAATGCTTTTAGGTTTTCAGCCGTAGCAGGAAAAAAGCTGCACCGTTTAAAATAGTGGCTTTCTGGGCTGTCCTGCCAGGGCAAACTCTGACTCTTATGCAGGCAGTTTGTGCGGTTTGCAAGCACAGGCTGCTGAAGCTCACTTGCTGGCAGGGTCCTTGAAATGCCATAGAATTGTGGCTATAAACATGGCTACAGCCAGTACCTCAGCCGTGAGACTGGAAAGCTAAGGAATCGGCTGGATCCAGCAGTCAAAGCCACGGCTTTAGTCCTACTCATATTGCTTGGTAAATTAAAGACTCATGTGGTCAGAAAAGAGAGATATACAGTAAAGAGAGATTCAAAGANCTGGGCTATTTGTTTTCTTGATGTTCAGATTTTGAATTATTTGCATATTCCAGGTATTAACTTTCTAACAGATATGTAACTTGTATATTTTATTCCTATTCCCTAAGCTGTGGCTTGTTTCAAATGATGGTGTATTTTCTAAGCGCTCTTGATCTTGACTTGAAAGTATTTTATTGAGGATTTTTGTATTTTTGTTTGTAAGATATCCTGGCCACAATTTTCTTTATTGTGAATCCTTTGTATGATTTTGGAAAGAGTTGGAAATGATCCTTTAGTTTGTATTTTGTGAAATTATTTAAATAGTTTTTGTTAGTTTGTTTTTGAAGATATTATTGAATTCTGTGCTGATCTGTCTAGGCCTGGAATGGTTTGTTTTATTTATTTACATAATATTCTCTTATTCATTTGTTGGGTTATTTGGTTGGGAGATTTTTAATCATTACTTCTATTTTGCCAGAATTTCTGAATCTTTTAAAATTTCTTATTTCACCTCAATTTAAATTTGGTCATATATACATATATGATTTCTCCATTTCTTTTAGGTATTAATGGAATATAGATTTTTAAATTATGTCCTTATGTTTCTTTTATTTTACCACACATCTGCCAGTTGTAGTATCCACTTTTACTCTCTAATTTTTTTGATTTATATTCTCTCTCTCTTTTATGATTAACTTAACTAAGTTTGGCAATCGTTTTGATTTCTTACCGAATCCACTCTTAGTATCACTGGTTTCTTGTATTGTTTTTTATTTCTTTCTATTCTGTTAAAATTTAGCACTGGGTTCATTATTCTTTTTGATCTACTCTCTTTGGGTATTTTTGTCATCTTTTTCTAACTTTTAATTATGTACTTAAGTTAGTAATATAAGATCTATCCAGGTTCTTTTTTAAAAAAAAAAATAACAACAAAATGCAGGTACTTAGGACTATGCACTTGCTTCTTGTAACCAAATTGTGTTGCATACTTGTAGTTGTGTTGTGCTTTAATTTTTTATTCATTTCTACAAAGTTTTTAATTTTCTTCTTGATTTCTTTCTTGACCATGACGTGGGATTCCCCTTTGTATGCTATGGATATGCTTTACTATCATTGGTTAGTAAAGAAGTTGCTTTGGACCTATGGCAGCATAGAAGAGAGCAAAGAAGCAATTCCAAGCAGAGATAAAAAAAGACGGCAGAGTCAGGGAGACACCATGTTGCTGATAGAGGTTTCTGTCCCACCCAGTCCCACAGCTATTCAGTCCCAAAGAAACACACAGAAGTTTTCATTAATTATAAACTGGTTGACATATAAGCTCAGGCTTCTTATTAGTTCTTACATCTTATATTAACCCATTATTCTTCTCTGTGTTGGCCATGTTGCTTGGTTCCATTTATCATTGAGGCATTCTCATCTTGTTCCTCTGTGTCTGAGTGATGACTGCAGACTGACCTTTTCTTCTTCCCAGAATTCTGTTGTTTTAGTTATGTTGCCTGTACTTCCTGCTTGGTCATCTCTCCTATATTTCCTGCCCGGCTATTGGCCAATCAGCATTTTATTAAATCAGTACAAGTGACAAATCTTTACAGAGTACAAGACCATTGTCCTACAACACTTCCCCTTTTTTCTCCTTCAAAACAAAACTCTGAATCTAATCTCCTTTGTTTAGCTTTTTTCCTTACCATTATCTATAACAAGTTATGGCCAACACTTTAAACAAATAAAAACATCCATAATCTATTTTTTGGTGGGGGGAATGTGGTATAGTTTTCTAGGCTACTTCCTGCTATTTGCAAGCACTAAAAATCTTATAGGGACCTACAGAAAATTTCAGATTATGGTCAAATGTTGACTGGAATATTCTGTGAGGTTTGATTATCTCAGACAGCAGTCTTGAGGCTGTTATGGACAGAGAATTCACAGGAAACTCCAACAGAGGTCCTCTGAAGTGTGGGAACATCTGGGCCATCTGTTCCTATAGCAGACTTTTCAGGGGTTCTTCCTTGATCAAACCTGATTTTACTTAACCAAGAATGAATCCACAGCTTCCCATTTCTCATAGAAACAAAAGCAAAATCTCTTCTCCAAAGTAACATATCTTTTGATTTAAATTTTGAAGTCAAGTTATTTTCAAAATATATATGTTGGATTAATCCAGCATTAATAATCAAAATAAATATATTTTGTCTTTTAGCAGTTGTTGCTCCTTCCTTCGCCATCCAAGAATCCAAAGATGACACAATAGCATAAAATAGCCAGATTCTCTGTATATTCTCCATCTTTGTTTGGCTTTATTTTAAACTGTTTCTTTTATTTTTATTTTTAATTTTTGTTTCTTTGGGAGAGGGTTTCTCTTTGTATCTTTGGCTCTCCTGGAATTCACTGTGTAGACCAGGTTGCCTGTGAGCTGACAGAGATCTGCCTGCCTCTGCCTCCCAAGTGCTGAGATTAAAGGTGTATGTCACCACACCTAACTACTCTCTCTCTCTCTCT
>NW_026068053.1:2099173-2100487 GCF_014885135.2 Alexandromys fortis | reverse complement strand
AACAAAACTCTGAATCTAATCTCCTTTGTTTAGCTTTTTTCCTTACCATTATCTATAACAAGTTATGGCCAACACTTTAAACAAATAAAAACATCCATAATCTATGTTTTGGTGGGGGGAATGTGGTATAGTTTTCTAGGCTACTTCCTGCTATTTGCAAGCACTAAAAATCTTATAGGGACCTACAGAAAATTTCAGATTATGGTCAAATGTTGACTGGAATATTCTGTGAGGTTTGATTATCTCAGTCAGCAGTCTTGAGGCTGTTATGGACAGAGAATTCACAGGAATCTCCAACAGAGGTCCTCTGAAGTGTGGGAACATCTGGGCCATCTGTTCCTATAGCAGACTTTTCAGGGGTTCTTCCTTGATCAAACCTGATTTTACTTAACCAAGAATGAATCCACAGCTTCCCATTTCTCATAGAAACAAAAGCAAAATCTCTTCTCCAAAGTAACATATCTTTTGATTTAAATTTTGAAGTCAAGTTATTTTCAAAATATATATGTTGGATTAATCCAGCATTAATAATCAAAATAAATATATTTTGTCTTTTAGCAGTTGTTGCTCCTTCCTTCGCCATCCAACAATCCAAAGATGACACAATAGCATAAAATAGCCAGATTCTCTGTATATTCTCCATCTTTGTTTGGCTTTATTTTAAACTGTTTCTTTTATTTTTATTTTTAATTTTTGTTTCTTTGGGAGAGGGTTTCTCTTTGTATCTTTGGCTCTCCTGGAATTCACTGTGTAGACCAGGTTGCCTGTGAGCTGACAGAGATCTGCCTGCCTCTGCCTCCCAAGTGCTGAGATTAAAGGTGTATGTCACCACACCTAACTACTCTCTCTCTCTCTCTCTCTCTCTTTCTGTCTCCCAAGCCTACATATATTTTAAAACACAATGTAAACTATTTAGAGGTTTTTATATCCATCTGAATCTATCTTTTCTATATAACTTACTTTTTCTGACCACATGAGTCTTTAATTTACTAAGCAATATGGCTAAGATTAAACTTCATGTTGGAGGTACTGATGGAAACAATGTTTATTGCCACAACTCTAGAGAGTTTTAAGGTTCCTGCCACCATCAGGAAGCATGTTGTTGGGCATTCATAAACATCATTTAACTATTTTGTGATAGGGCCTCTTAATAAAGAACTGCAAGATTATTGCAGCTAACACTGAGTCAGAAAGCCTCTCTTAAAGGAGACATACTTGACTCTAGAAATCAGAACCCACCTGACAAAATGTTGCTATCAAAAAGCCATACTTAACTCTGTTATTTTTGTGTCTAAAATTCCTTCCCAAACTCTC
>NW_026068053.1:2090206-2092477 GCF_014885135.2 Alexandromys fortis | reverse complement strand
AATTTACATTCAGCACTGAGTTGTTCAGTTTCCATGAGCTTGTATACTTTCAGCTGTATCTATGATTGCTGATATCCAGCTTTAATTCTCGGTAGTCAGAAAGGATGTAAAGAGTTGCTACAATTTTTCAACATCTGTTGAAACTTACTTATTCTCTTCATAATATGTGGAAAATTTTGAGTAAAACTTCACTGGCTGATAAAAAGAAAGTATCTTCTTTATAGTCAAGAGCACTTGTGCAGAATGTTGTATAGATGTCGTAAGTTCATTTAGTTTATGATATCATTTAGCTTCAGTATTTCTGTGTTTGGGCTTTGTCTGTATGAGCTGTCTATTGATTAGAGTGTAGTATTGAACTCATCCATTTTCATTGCATTAAAGTCAATATGATATTTCATCAATAGTGGTATATTTTTATGAAATTAGGTACCCTTTTATTTGATGCATGTATGTTAAGGCAATAACAGAGTCTTGATTGTTGTTTCTTTAATGAGTATGTGGTATCCTTACCTATCTCTTTTGATTAGTTTTGGTTTGAAGTGTATTTAGTGAGATATTAAAATGGTTATGACTGTTTACTTCTTATGGCATTTTTTTGGAATATTTTTTCACACTTTTACTTTACTTTAGGTTCTTTCAGTTTTACTGATACATTTACTGCTTTTCTGTATAGAATTTCATTTACATTTGTTCTAAATTTTACTTTATTGTGTTTAATTTGAAGTGAATTTTGTCTTTTTTTCTCGCTTTCAGAGAGAAACCTACTCTATAATTTAGACACATTAGTTTTGATTTTGAGTCTATTTTGTTGATAATAGTCATGCCTGCTTGCTTTATTGTTCCATTTACTTGGAACACCCTTTTCCCTAATTTTACTCAAAGACAACCCATACCATTGATGAAAATATGTGTTTCTTGAATGCATCACAAAGAAAGATTCTACATTTTTATCCAATTTGTTAGTTTATGTATTTTTATTTTGGAATTGAGACTTTTACTATTGAGTGTTATTATGGAGCATAGGATATTATTTTATTGTTATGTAGTACTCCTTCTCTTCTTTTGATGAATTATTCTGGAATCATTTATTCTTTTTTGTCATAGTGGTTGTATGATGTGGGAAGTCATTCTGTATATGTGTTGCTTTTATTGGTTAATGAATAAAGAAACTGTCTTGGCCTGTGATAGTGTAGAGTATATCTAGGCAGGGAAGAGTAAACTGAATAATGTGAGAAAGAAGGCAGTGTTGAGTAGAAGTCATGTAGCCTCACCAGAGCCAGACACCAGATAGAACTTTACTGGTAAGCCAGAGTCACATGGCAGTACACAGGTTAGTAAAAATGTGTTAAATTAAGATGTAAGAGCTAGCCAATAAGAAACTAATATTAATACACCAAGCAGTTATTTAATTAATACATTTTCTGTGTGGTTATTTTGTGAGTCTGGGTGGCTGGTAAACAAACAAGTGGCATCCTACTACAGATTGCCATGGCAACATGTGTCAGCTAAATCCACATAAAATCTGAGAAAGCTTGAAAAGAATTCTATATGCAATAGAACCCAGTTAAGCCTGGCTTAAACCATGGTTCCTTTAAGAGTTGTTTTCTGAATCAATGGTAGCATGAAAAAATGTGCAGTTTTGAAAAGGTAGCTCCCTGGGCCATGCTGTTGGTTTGAATTCTGGATCTTTCAAGTGGTCAGGCTATGGGGTATTTAAATGAGTTTGTGAACAAAGTGCTACTAATTCTTTAATGGAATCACAGACCTTCTGTGACCTGACCCTGGATATGGGGCCAAGAGAATGGTTCTCAGAGTCAATGAATGGACCTCCAATTGTTGGACTGTAAGGAGCCAAAAGCATAGCAAACTTAGCCCTAGTAATGTCACTTAATATTTTAAGAAGCACTCCTGGTCAGAAAAGGCTTTTAGATACAAAAGAGGACAGTTTCAGACATAAAACAACTATAAACAAGATACAGTTTGTTTAAAAAATGAACATATACTTGGGGTAGAGAAAGCAAAAAGATTATAAACTGTTTTAAAAAGAAGTAAATGGCTTTTAAGAAAACAAAGTATTTAAATAGACAGAGTATTGGCAGTCATAGATTAAAAGGAGTAAAGAAAAGTCATGTAAAGATGGAATATACACCGAGAATCTGAATTTTGTATATTATTGTGTTTTCTTTGAATTTTTGAACTGTGAATGAGCTAAGTACAGAGAAACATTTAATTGGATGGGCTGGATGGGCTGGATGGGCTTGATGGGCTGGA
>NW_026068053.1:2079717-2089917 GCF_014885135.2 Alexandromys fortis | reverse complement strand
AGAGAGAGCTTAATTTTTACACTAGCTTAATCCTTTAATGAGTCCTGGATAGATTCTTTATATTTCCTAACTCCCTTTAGCTAAAGATTTTGCTATAATGGAGATAATGCATTGTACACTGTTTGAATATGAAGATGATAAAAGCCACATCCACTGTTTAAGACCCTGGTATGTCTGTTTTGTCTTTTCCATTTATAACAGTTAATAATATAGAACTATTATCCCTCTTGCAGAAATGGTAGGAAGTCCCTAGTGCTAAGTTCAGGTCAGGAAACAAATTTGTCCAAAACTGTATTTGTGGTAACCAATCAATGAATGATTACAGGCATCTTGGATAACATTTAACAGTGATCTCTAAATTAAGAACTAGAATGGGGAAATGGTAATCAGGTCAGTAAAGAAAAGCAAGTGTGTATTCTAGGCAAAAATTTCAAAGCATAAAAATAGAGGGTAGAGAGATGTTTCATTTGATAAAATATTTGCATCTTAAGCCTGAAGACCTGAGCTCATTTCCCAGAAAGCACTACACTGTGGGTACAGCGACACACATTTACAAGCTCAGCCCATGGTAGACAAAACCAGGTAAATTCTTGGAGTTTACTGTTCTGCCATTTTGACCTAACTGGTGAGCTGTGGACCAGTGAGAGACCTTTTCTCAGAATAAGGTTGAGGGTGTTCCTACAAAAAGTACCTGGGGCTTTCTTCTGGCCTCCACACAAACATAGTGAAGGCACAAGTATGGATCTGTGTGATGCACATGAACACACACACGTGTCAACCCTAACAAAGGAGTTGGAACTGTAGCATAAGGCTTATTTTGGTAAGAAACAACAAAAAAAAAAGTACGATATGTGAAGACAACTGCTGAAATCAAAGCATTCCGATATATCTCTTGTACAATTTGCAAACTTTAGAAGTGTCTGAACATAAATCAGAAAACCACTTCCTGTGAAGTTTGTAGAAGCAGGGAAGAGGAGACCGACAAGTCCTGGGTTGCCAGCCAGCTGCCTCAACTACTTTACCAGTTCATGTGACTGACAGATCCTGTCTCAAAAACGTGAGTAGACAGCTCCTGAAGAAAGACATTAATGCATGTACTGCAAAGGATATATCTAGTGATCTTCTTCAGGTTTCTTGGCAACCCATTGAAGACAATAATCTCAATTTCCACAAAACCCTATGTATTCCTATTGTCAAAAATGCAAATCTCAATGAACAGTCCCTCTTTGAGAAGCCCACACCAGTAATCTCAGTTATCCCTTCTTTTGAAGAACCTCTCTCTTTCTCTTTCCTATATAATCATTTCTTTAGGAAACCCCAAGTGTGCATTATAAACATCTCAGTTATGAATTATTTTCTGCAATGAAGTCACAAATCCCAGGTTAGCCTAATTTGAGGGCCATCAAATGCCAAAACTTAAACTGGTGAAGGTGGCAGTGAAGAATATGTCTCCTGTCTCTGCCTTGACAGAACGATAAGAGTCTTCTTTGAGTTCTTTTTTATTTTGATTTTTGTGTGTTTTTTGTGTGTGTGTAAACTGAGGTATGTGCCCAGGAGTACAGGTGCCCACAGAGGGCAAGATAAGAGACCAGGTATTCTGGAACTGGAATTACAAGGGGATTTGAACACCTCACATGGGTATGTGGAACTGGACTCTCGTCTTCTAGAAGAACAGTAAGAGCTTCTAACTGCTGATTCATCTCATAGACTCACAGAGCCAGTCCCAAACTTTTCTGGAGTCTTTTCCCTCTGCTTTTCTGACACTAGTGTTCTTGATGAAAGAACACTTTGTAAAGAAAGCAATGCCACCAGGAAGAACTGTACAGGAGGTTCAGAATGGGCCAGGTCACAAGCAGCCAAAGTGACTCTGATCAAGTTGGAAGGAAAGGGGGTGATAGATTGCCTTGCACTTGGCCATTATCACTGCTGTAAAACTCAAATCAGCTCCTAAATGGTCAATTACCAGAGAAGCACACAAACAGGAGCAGCCAGGGAAGCAAAATTCAATTTCCCTTGTGCTCAACTGCCTGCCTTTCATTAAGCCCACTCTAATTTATTTGGGGCCCCAGGCTTGGGTTCTTGCTCTTTCCTGATTTTTATATATAAATGACAATTTCCTAATTCCCATTTCACCTTCCTTCTACTTTGTCAGTTCCTAATGGCTGTGTTATGACCTCGTGTAGCCTGGGGTGTCCTTGTGTGTCTATGGGCTGTGAGCACACTCATTTCTGTTCATTCCCATAAATGCATTTTTAGTAATTATCCAAGCACGAAATGTCTGCACCTATCATGGGAACTGATATTTCTGCACAGGAAAATGAACATGTCAGAAATCCAGCCTCGGTGAGCCTGATCAGGCATGCTGCATATGTGCACACATTCTTGCCATGCCAAATGCACAAATATGTAGTGATGTTCTTCTATATTCTAGTAAGTAGGTAAATAAAAACATCCCAGGAAAGTGTTTCTTCTCTTCATCATTGAAAGAATGTTCTTTCCTTCTTCTAGGCTTCTTCAGTAACAAAGAACTCATTAGAGCAGTTGTTTTCAACCTTGCTAAATCCTGTGTCCCTTTTATACATTTCCTCAGGCTGTGGTGAACTCCAACCATAAAGTTATACTTGTTGATATTTCATAACTGTAATTTTGCTAAAGTTATGAATCACAATGTAGATATTTCATTTGTGACCTCTGTCAAAGGGTCATTTGGTCCCCAAAGGGGTAACAACCCACCAGTTAAGAACCACTTTCATAGAGCCTAGTATGGAGCTGGATAGATGGCTCTTACATTAAGAGAAGTTGATGCTCTTGTAGAGGACTGGAGTTTGGTCCCCTTATACACACACAAACACACACACACATACACACACACACCTGCACACAGTAAAGAGTTGTGAAATAGAGTATTTGTTTAACCATATAAAGATGTGATAAATTTGTTTATTCTGTGTTCTGTGTTTAATGGTGTAAATATGTGTTGCTGTTTTGCCTGCCTAAGGCACCTGATTGGTCTAAAAAATGTGAATGGCCAGTATCTAGGCTGAGGGCAGAGGGACAGGAAGTGCTTGAGGGCTGAGAGAAAAGGGGAGCAAGCCAGCAGGAAACCTACCAGCCATATATGGAGGAAGCAAAAAAGCATGACAGACAGTATGTAGATGAGAAAAAAGCCTGGGTTAACACATAGATGAATAGAAATGTATTAATTTAAGTTAAAGGGAAAAGAGCTAGCTAGAAACAAGCCAAAGTTAAGGCCAAGCTTTTATAATTAATAATAAGCCTCCTTGTCATGATTGGGGGAATTATGGTCAGATCAAGCTTGCTAGAGGAGAGAGATTTTTTAAAAAGAGTATTTTGGATCTAGCATGCCCAAAGCAGTTACTATTGGACAACCTATTGACTGAGACTTTCAGTGAGGAGGTATGATTAAGTCCCAGGAAGGAGCTGACTGTTGATCACCTGTAGACTCCATACTCTACTTATCTGCTGGGAAAAGTCCACATGCTGTTATACTAGAAAATCAACTCAAAAGCTAAAACAGACACTTTAATAATTATAGAATATTTATACAAATAAACTTTTATACTAACAATTATATGTTTTATGAAGATAGAATTAAATCAAACATCTAAGACCACACAAACATGATCCAAGATTCCAAGCATACAGCATCTGCATGTACAGGCAGATTCCTTTCCTTAGAATAGAAATATGGGGCAGAATCTACCCTAAGTCCTGCATGTTTCCATGACTTGCTTGATTTTCTCCTAGCAATTAAGTGGTGCTGTGATGCCTAGCACAGTAGACACACAATTTCACATCTATACTTTGCTGTTAAGTCAAATCTCACTCCTTTCAGTCACTACCAGAGGGTGAGTCAATAAGATATGTAAGAAAGGTGGTCTAAATAGATGTTCTGCCCAAGGCCAGTCAGTATTGGGCTTCTGTGCCATTTTCTCCCATGGCGTCTCTTTACTTGAAAACACCACCTTTCTCATTATTCATCTCCCCATTTAAATGCACATTCAAGAAATTATTTGACATCAGTAACTAAGTGAAGAAGGCAATCAATGAGTTGAAAGTGAGGCTTCATTGTCTGATCACTCAAACAACCGTCATTTCTTTGCTTCCACTGTAAATTTCATTATCTGGCATGGCAGAAAAGCTTAACTACTTAAAAGTTTAGCTGCTCTTATCTCCATCTTTACACAACTTGCCGAGTCTGAAAAGAATACATCAGAATGCTCAGTATTAAATATTTGAAAGCTAAACTAAGTTTCTTCAGTCAGTTTATGTTGTTTTGTTTGTTATGTTAGTAGTCCTTGTGACATAGCCTAGGCTGGCATGCAATTTGGAGTGAAGTTCTTCTGTTCAGGCTCGCAAATGATAGGATCATACATGTTTGTCACCATACACAAATTTAAGTTTTTACTTTATCCATCCAACCATTTAATAATACGTCATAATGCCAAGACCAAGATTCATGCACATGTGAGTGGAAGCCATGTTAAGGATATGTTAGCTCTTTATCAAGTATCTTTACTTTTGTGTGTATGTAAGTGTGGAATGTGTGTGTGTGTGCATGTGTATGCAGATGTGTATGTTTGTATATGTGCCAGTGCATGTATGCATGTACACATGCATATGTGTGTTTAGAGGCCAACCTCAAGTGCTGTTCTTCAGGAACTATCTTCTTTCTTGATATAGAGTCTCTCACCAATACCTGGGACTCATAGATTAGATGACCTTGTCTGACTACAGACCTCCAGTGAATTTCCTGTCTATGAATCCTAAACCCTAGGTTTACAAACACGCACTACCATTTCTAGATTCATACATGGTGCTCAGGACTGAAATGAAGTTCTTTTACTTGTATGACAAGAAATTTATGGATGAGCTATCTTCTCAGCTTCAAACACTGTTCCTATAGACACAGGTTGTTAGTTCATTCTGCTGCCTTAGTCAGCCTCTATTAAAAGTTATAATGCTTAATTAATATTACTACTTCATCCTGTACAGTACTCTATTACATTAATTTTCACAAACTAAAATTAAGTTTCTTTATAAAGCTATCACACTTTAGATGTTATGCAATTATAATTTACTCTCAAAGGTATATTTCAAAACAAAGATATTGTATTTTTCTGACTATCTGATTATTGCCAAATTATACATATTCATTCCCCATTTTCTTGATTATGTTTTTGATTTATTTCAAGATGTCCATTCTTGATACCTACTTTGATACACAAACTATTTTTACCAGTTCTATAATGAAAGTCTATACTATTGACCCAAAGTGAAGGTAGGAGAATACAGAACTTCTTGCCCTACAACCTTTATCCAGTGTTCTTTTTCATTGATTCAAATTATGTTGTCATGTTTTGAAATAGAAAGAAAAGATCACAAACTATGTAATAAAAAAAAAAAAAACTTGAGTCTTGTCCCATGAGGAACAGAAGACGTGTGTATACAGGTATATTGCATGATTATATTTAGATTGAAGATCCATGCAAGTTTCTTATTACTGGTTTTTCACAAAGGAGGGTCTATCTATCTTCAGTTGAATCTGAGCTTAATGTCATGACAATTTTTCTTTGATCTTAAATTAATTTCAAGGGTTTTTTATATACAGCTCTCTGTCTCTTTAGCCCACCTTGTATTTGTCATCATATTAAAGAAAAAGTTATATTCGTCATTAAAGATCTTTCTGTTCCATGAGGGTCACATCCATGCTCACCCCTAATAACTGTCATACACTGGTCTCTGATACTAGAGGTTGTATTTTCAGTGTCATATGAGTTACACAGTATGTAATCCGTGAGATCAGTTTTTTTTTTGACTCATTATTAAACTTTGCTATGTGGAACATTTTTTTCTTGTTTAGTAGTATTATGATATATGGATATAGTTTTATTACTTCAATCCTTCAGGTGCCAAAATAAAATTGATTTGATCATTTATTTAGTAATTTCAACATTTGTGCAAACTAGTGTATAGTTTCATAAACTAGTTTGTGTTTTTATTTCTCTAAATCAAGGAAAATATAGTGTATTAGAACATAGACATTATTGTTCTAGTAGTACATACACAGAGATAGAGTTGATTGACTCTGCAAGACATGTTGTGCCCTCCACCCTCTGGAAGTATACATCTGGCCTTATCATAAATGTTTGCATTTCTGGGTCGTATGATAAATGCACATTTGCTTTTATAAAAAAACTGCCAAAGTGATAGGATAATGTTAGACTCTTATTAGACTGAGCTAGATGGAAGAATGATTGGATCTATTAAACAATAGTGATGCTAGATGTTCCTCCATACATTACTCATGATATCTCAAAATGTTGTAGGCACAAAGAATAACTGCCTTACTTTTATATAATACATTGATAAAAGGAGCCATGGAAAACATAAATTAATGGGCACACAAGTGGCTTTCTGATTTAAAATCCAATAGTAAAGATAGGAATTTTTCTAAATTGATTTATAGATTTAATAGAATTTGTCAAAATCCAAGTAGGGGATTCATAGAAATATAGCACAAATAAGGGAAAGTATATACTGAAGCAAATGGATTCTAACATCTGTGAGTGACACCAAAGTAATTAGAGTAGTGTAACAATTTTGAAAATGAATGATGGAATTAGATCATGCATGTTTCCATTTTATGATTGGATTTAAAACAAGAGTTTACACACTGTGTTGTATTAATGGAGGATCAAAGTCATAGATTAAAGAATGGCATGAGATGGATATTTCATGGAAAAACTCATGAAACTAAGGAAAAGGCATTAAAGCTACATGGAAGTGGTGACAATTTCGTCACAACCAGCTGACACTTCACAGAGGACGCTGATCCCAACTGTCTGCAGCACTGACCACATCAGCTGAAAGAAATGTCATGCCCATCAAAGAGGAGTGGGGCAAAGTGGCTTATACACACAATGAAATACAATTACACTGCTTGCAAGAAAATTGATATAAATGGAAACAATCATATTAAGCAAATTAAGACAATTGCAGAAAGATGGATATATGATTTCTCTTATTTGTGATTTCTAGATATTTTAATACTTTTTTAAAAATAATAGCATATTATATTTGTAATTCTATATAGATACAAAATACGCATATATACACATACACACATGTGTTATGAAAATAGAAGAAAATTGTCTAGGTAGACAAAAGGGGAGGAAATGAGCGGCAGTTGTATGAGACAAGGGAAGGATATACTCAATTCACAATATGTGGAAAAAAATCAGGCATCTGTATTTAAGGAAAACTATTAAATTTTTTAATATTTTTAACGACAATGTTTTATGTTGTGATTTTTTATTGCATTGGTTTTTTTGTGTAATAAACCATTTGTGGTTCTGTGAATCACAGCACCAGTTACATCATGAAGCCTTGCTAAACTCACTGAAATTCATTTAAATCAGGAAGTTTCTTTTGATACGGCATCACAAGAAATGTAGTAGTTTATGGAATGTTTATATAATCTTATTCTCAGTGAATGGGGATAGTTCTGTAATTCCCTTCTAGTATATCTGCTTTTGTTTTTCTTTTCAAATTGCACTGACAGGGGTTTCCACTCAGTGTAAATTCAAAGTAGCAAGATCGAACATCTTTCTTGTTCCCATATTTCTGGAGAATTCAAACCATTTCTCAGATAAAAACAATGCTTGTTCTGTTTTGTTGCTTTTTATATTTTTGAGAAAGTGATATATTTCTAAGACTTATTTTATAATATGTTCTTACTGTCCACATGTTTATCTAACAAATCTAAGACTCACTATATGAAAAAATATTGAAGAGAATAAGCAAATTTAACTAAATAATGGTTATGTTATTAAATAATAAACAAAAACCTGTCATGTGGGGGTTGTGTGTGTGTGCATGTGTGTTAAAAACAATTTAATTACAATCTATTGTAGAGTTTAGTAGTGATTATTTGGATGAAAGTGTTTTAACATCCATAGAGAGAAATCCAAGCCTGAGTGTATAGTATGGCTGGAAGTTTTCTAGGTCCCACTGGTCCCCTGGATTGTTTTCTCTCTGCCTACCTGTTCCCAAATCCACTTATGAAATAACCATTCTGAGGCTTAATATTAATTGCATACTCTTTGGCCTATTAGTTCAGGTTTCTTATTAACTTCTCTTGCATCTTAAATTGAACTATTTCTATTATTTCCTATTCTACCATGAGGTTCATAGTTTGTTACCTCTTCCTTCTTGTGCAGCTACATGGCATCTGCCTGAGTCCATCTTCTATTTTGGATTTCTCACCTTGTTATATTCTGCTCTGTCATAGGCCAAAACTGCTTCTTTATTAACCAATGGTAATAAAACTTATTCACAGAATACAGAGGAGAATCCCATATCAGTACAGTTGAGAGTTAGAGAGCTTGCCTAGCATATGTTCAACAGAACCTTGTGTTCAATCTCTTATACTACATAAAAGAAATAAAAAAAAGAGAAAAAAAATGGTAGAGGAGGGTAAAGAAGAGGAGAGAATTTCTTGTGTTACAGGATTTCATAGATTATAAAGAAAAGAAAATCTGAAAATCTACTATGGGTTACCTGTACATAATGTCATTAAGTGAAACAACAAGTAAAATGATATTTATATTAATATTTATAAAGATGTTATTGAACTAATTTTAACATTAATACACTACTTTTTCCTCCTGAAGCTCTATGATCCAGAACTTCAGAATTAAACTATTTGTTGGTAGGGCCTTTATCAACTAAATTAAATTGAAACCACCTGGTGGACTCTAAACTACTTGATTGTTCTTCCAAGACAGGAATTTAGACATGCTGGTGACAATCAGCGGTAAAGCCAACAGCACACTTAGAAGATGGCAGGCACGGATTAACTCCGGATAAGGCAGGAGATATAGAGATGTCACTTAAGTCCCATTCAAATATCTGACCCAAGGTGACATGATGTACATTAAGCAAGGTAGTAACTGCTATGGAAATGCATAGATAGGTATGATTTGATCAAAAGCCTATAGCATACAGATCAATTTTGAGAACGATCTGTCGGAAAATGCTGACTATCTTGATATGAGCAGGTGGACCACCAGTCAAGGACGGGTTCCTAATGTTTCAGAATGGCAAAACTGTTTAGAAGCATCACTTGGTACTTAAAAAATAATGCATCTACATGATGTCCTGCCACAGTTGCTGAACTATTTACTTTCAGAGTGGAACAATTGCAATGGTTTCTGCTGGTTATGGTAAGATCGTTAAAGAAGGATGAGTTGAGGAATCGTTGCTTGGTTCTAGGCAAACTTTTAACAGCACTATTTCCTCTTACCTAAGACATTAAAACACCGATTTGTATTGAAATAGTGATTGTTAGTCTTAGAAGTATGGGACATGAATAGAAAGCAACTAAGTAAAAATAAGTACGAACCTAAGCAAGAGAGCAGGTCTGAGTCCTAGTACTTATCACAGAGAACAATTAGGAGAGGCCCTCAAAAGCCCCAAACAAAGTGCTACCAAAAGAGAAGAATGCCAATCTTCCCCCAGCGATCTCAGCATTAAATATGTGGGTATAAATACTATACCGCTTCTCCTAATTATATATACAGTCACTGAAATTTTAAAAGTTTAGAGATTGGGTCATTACACATCTTATACTGACATGAAGTTATCATATCACAGCTGTTAAGTATTTACAATTAGAATAAAAATTGTCAAATGTTTCTTAATTAAAAATATAAAATCATTATTTTTCTTAAATCCTCCTAACAAAAGTTACTCAACATAAGAAACAGCCTCTGGGTAAAACCAAAATCAGAAATGAAACTGTCTCAGGAAAATGTGGTAGGTGTATGCATGTAGAACTTCACAAGAAGTTCTTTCTGACTCTTGCTTTCCTCTGTATGCATGCATGTCTAAGTATGTGTGGGAGGGGAATAGATCCATCTGTTCATGCATGTGGATGCATATGCTTGTGTATGCATGGAGAGGCCAGAAGCCGCCACGGATGTCTTCCTCTCAGACCTTTTCTGTGAATTTCTGTTTGTTTGTTTGATATTGGGTCTCTGAACAGAAATGGACCGATAGGGCCATACCGCCTAGTCTCAGGCTTGAGGCATCCTTTTGTGTATGCCTCCTCAGGACTGGGATTACAGATGCAGTTTGCTGTGCTTGCTTTTTTTTTTTTTTTTTTTTGAGGGGGTT
>NW_026068053.1:2072954-2075591 GCF_014885135.2 Alexandromys fortis | reverse complement strand
TACAGGTGGTGTTTGCTGTTCTTGTTTTTTTTTTTTTTTTTTTTGAGGGGGTTCTGGAGTTCTGAACACTCCCTAGTAGTAGTTCTGTCTTTTTCCTTTATTTTAATGCTGATCCTGTCCTAACATCCTGAAATGCCTGGAGCACAATGAGGATTGTGGAGATAAACCAAAAGTCTGTATTTTTGTCTCAGGAGTGGGGCATCAGGAATGCAAAGTCCCTCCATGTTTCTGACATGGTTTTTGAAGGTTGGAGTAAAAGTAGCAGAGACTGGAGCAGGTAAAAATGCTTTGGCCCCAGATTTTTATGAAGAGGTAAGAAGTGAAGCCATTTCACAGCTGTGAGTGGGTCTATTTCATATGTAAAAAGAATTACTTATCAGAGGATGGACTTATGATATACAGATAATGATGGACTAAGAAGCCACATTTGAGGATGAATTCAGCCTTTGGGAACATTCCTTATATCCAATCTCCAAGGACTATAAAGCAACAATATTGCAGCATGCTTGGGCACATCACCACTACCGTATTATTGTATGTGTGAGAATAAGATAAATTGCCCAAGTAGGTCGCAGGTCTCTTGTTGAGAAGACACACTGGGGTGATTTTTGGAGGTTCTTTCTACAAACTCAAATTTCAGGACCAGGAGCTAGTTTGGTTGTGGGTAATATGTTACCTAGGAAAAGATACTGCTGTACAATATTTAATACAAACTTCTCAAAATATTAGTCATGAGTAAGTTCAGCAAATTTTTGGAGAGTGATAAAGAAGAACTGAGGTGACACAGTTGTAAAATGCATAGCATGCATTACAAGTGCCTAGGTTTGGCTACCAGAGAACACACTGAAAATAAATAAATAAATGAACAAGCTATGCATGGTGGTACATGTTTGTAATCACAGTTCCAGGAAAACAAAGACAAACAGCCTCAACTCCTTGCAAAGTTCCAGGCTGAATGAAGAGGTATTTGACAAAGAAAGAACTAGAAGGTTGACCTCTCACATATACATATACACAAGTGATAAAGAAATCAATCCAATAGAATATTAATAAAGTGCAAAAAGTGAGCAGCAGAGAATAGAATCAAGTGATTGATGCACTGATATAAAGTCAGAGGCCCAGCTTCAGTAGAAGTCAGAGAAAGTCAAACCACAGCAGAGTCCAAGTCTCTTATGGATGACATTTTTATTTCTGAAATATCTATGTGTCCTTAAACTATTTTGGAAACTAATTGCTGTTTAGCAACTTCCCACAAAGCTATCTTAGACTCAAGAAGTTAAAAAAGAAACTTCTTAAGATTATGGTAATGTTGAAGGCCAGCTTGCTCCCCTAGACTTAGGAAAACCTATAGGTAAGCTCACTAAGACTCAGGAAGTGAATGCCTGAGAAGTCTCAGGAAGTTCCTGAAGCTGATCAGAGTAGAAGGTTTTTCCATTCTCAAGCTTTTATGAGCAGTAAGAACTGCTGTGGAGACAGAGACAAGCTGGGGGACCTAGAAGAGGCACAGACTATCCTTGCTGCCTAGATGACATTGTCCTGACTTTAAGTTGCTTTTAAGCCATGCTATGAGCTCTGGGGTCCTAGGGTTCATGAGCCATATCCTTACTTTGATCTGTCATGTATTCCCTTTCTGTGCTGAAGAGATATTTTCTCATATATCCTGAAAAAAACATTTCCATACAATATTTGTTGGAGAAAATGTTGAATTATTGTCATGAAAAATACATGTGATATGATTGGATAAGAAAATCTGGTGTGTGTGTGTGTGTGTGTGTGTGTGTGTGTATCTGTGTAAAACATTTTGGAAACTGTGATCTATACATATATACATACATACATGCATGCATATATATACATACACAGATAGGTAGATAGATAGATAGATAGATAGATAGATAGATAGATAGATAGATGATAGATAGATAGATAGATAGATAGATAGATAGATAGATAGATAGATAGGGGATAGGAGCAACAGAGGTAAAAAGAGAGGCAAGTGAGAGTAATGGGACCTAGCATGTTCAAATACATGAGAAACATATATGAAAATACTACGGTAATAGTCATTATGTTTAACAATGCTATACTAATACTTGTAAAACTCACATGGGAAGTTATTGAGAAAGTTACACTCAGTATTTTGTCATGTAAATAAGCATCATTATACTTTTATGTATTGATGTAGCCAACTGCACTTACTGAAGCATTCTTTCTGATACTGTCTTATTAGAAAGCAAAATCAAATTCAAACTGTAAATTCCACGGTGGCTGTCTATACCAACAAACTCAATTTAAAACTGTATGATAGGTCCATGGGTAGGTTGATCCTCAATTTCCTGAGAAACCGAAACACTGATTTCCAAAGTGGTTGCACAAGATTGCATTCCCACCAGCAATGGATGAGGGTACCCCTTCCTCCACAGCCTCTCCAGCAAAGGCTATCATCGGTGCTTTTGATTTTAGCCATTCTGACAGGTGTAAGATGATATCTCAAAGTTGTTTTGATTTACATTTCCCTGATTGCTAAGGAGGTTGAGCATGACCTTAGGTGTCTTTTGGCCATTTGAACTTCTTCTTTTGAGAATTTTCTGTTCAGTTCAGTGCCCCATTTTTTAATTGGGTTAATTAGCATTTTAA
>NW_026068053.1:2067690-2072362 GCF_014885135.2 Alexandromys fortis | reverse complement strand
TTCCTTTTCTCAATAAAAAAATAAAATAAAAAAATAAAAAGAAAAAAAACCTGTATGATAATAAGTATAATAATTAGACCAAAAAATTATAATAAAATTTTATTTTACTAAACAAACCTGAATCCAAATTGCAGTAACTCTTAAAAGTGTATTCTTGCAGATATCAATAAATGTATAAAAGAATCATAGAGAATAATATAGCTGATTAATATGCAGGGTGGGATTGGAAGTGAAGTGGGTGTATATGGAGGGAAAATGTCATAAACTTCTGGGAAGGAGTCAGTTTTGCTTATCCATAAAACACTCTCTAAATGCTAGTGAGCATAGGCATATATAGTTAGGCCACACTTACCCATGTCCAATTGTTTTTTTTTTTTTTCCAAATTTGAAACTTTGAACTCGTTATGCAACTCCGTGCTTTCTCTCACATTTGTGCCTGCTAACCACATCTCACATTCTTCTTTGGGCACTTCTTAGCCTCTATCATATGCCATAAGTCACAGAATCTACTAGGTAAATCCCTGAAGTGGAAGAGTGCATCATTTGTCCTATGTTCTTTGGCTTCTTTCAGGTGGCACAGTGGTACTGTTAAAGGCTGCCCTTGAGAGACAGGCAGTCTGCTGACACCTAAGATAAGCTATATCTACAGAGTTTGCCTGAAAAGAAGCATTACTTCTTAATTTTGTCATTTATGGAAATCACTGGATAAATTGATATTTACTTCATAGTCTCCTACATGCAGCTGTGTCATTTGATTGCTTAACTGAATCCAGTTTTCAATTTTATGTATTCCTTTGCCATAGACACATACATTGTTTTGGAGCATTTTCTGCATTTCTAGATACAAAATATCTCAGGGTTATATTGTGCATTATCTTGGCTTCTTTTTTGAAGAAATATGCTAGGCATCAAGATCTTTCTGATTGTGTAACTATAAGAAAAGTATAACTTTAAAAATATTAGAACTCCATTAAAATCAGCAATAAGGGGAATATAATCATAAAAATGTATTTTTTGATGGGTGGTAGTGGTGAACACCTTTAATTCTAGTACTCAGGAGGGAGGCAGAAGCAGGTGGATTTTTGTGAAGCCAGTCTCGTCTACAGAATTAGTGCTAGGACCATCACGGCTAAAAAAGAAGCCCTGTCACATAAAAAAAGATTCTTAATTTATTTAAATTTGTGTTATTAAGTACATAATTTATAAAGGTGTACACTTTAGCAGAATACCATATACTATCTAGACACTCGTATACTTGCATATGACACTTATATATTTGCATAATGTGTAAGTTGGGCAAACACTAATAGAAAGTTGGTGAAAGTCTGTATTAGAGATCTCACAGGGAGGCTCAACAAGGAGAGAAGGAAATTTTAGAAACACTGCATGAAGCAAGTTTCAGATGTCCAGCTTTTTCCACTACATTTAGAATATTTGTGTGGGCTGTAGTGATGCACAGTGTCCACAAAGTGGAGGGAAAGATGAAATAAAATAGTGGAGATGAGGAAGAACAAAGAGCTTTCTAAATGAAGCAAAATGTAAGGAAGGATGGAGAGAATATAGAGAAGGGGAGGAGGGCAGAAAGCAGATAGCTAACAAAAGAGGAAGAGGGACAGAAGGAAGGAGAGAAGGATACAGGGATGGAGGGAAGAATAAAATAGTAGTAGAATAGAAGAAAGAAAGGGGAGAGGGCTTATGGAATAGATCTTGGTAGTGCTTTGAGGGTTTCATAAGCAATCATCCATTTGGGGCAGGGAGAGTCATTGATGTGGAAGTGTCATATATCAATCTGTTGATTTCATTGGTTAAGTTATAATAAACCAACTGCAGCCCCGCCGCCGCTTCTTATTTCAACAAGTCATGTGGTATTAATTTCAGCAACTATTTCCATTTTGCTTTTTATTTACAGAAAACAGTAAGTCACTAAACTAGAATGTGTCAGATAAAGAAGAAAATCTCTATGGGATATCTTTATCATTTCAATGATAAAACACAGTTGCCAGAAAATCTAAAATGATTGTCTGTACTGTGAGATATGCAAAGACACAGAGTTAGGAACTTCTTAATGTGATAAAGATCTAGGTAATACAAATATCACAATAGAGTTCATATTTGAAATTTAATTATTTGATACCCCTGGGAATATAAAAATTTTGATAGGATTTTTAAATTAACATAAAAAATTCCCATATTTGTGATCAAACCCAAACTCATTTGGTCTCAGACATTAATCTTGTGTGCCTTCCAATTTAAAGTATACTTGACCACTAAAATTGCACCTCCATGGTGTGTTAACCTTGCCTGGAAGACACGAAACAATGCTTGTTCCCCTCAGAACAGTCATGGACAACAGATGAAAGAAATGAGATACAACCAAATCCTGACTTAGTGAGCCAACAAGTTCATCATGAACACAGGTGAGGCATTTGCCACAGGAACATTGTTGTCCAAAAGGAAGCTTCATTACTGAAAGTCCTGGTATGGTTGATGAAGCACAAAAGTTGCATTCCTGGAGCTCCCCATGCAAGCAACAACAGCTTATTTGAGCATGATACTTTCCCATAGAATCCATGATTTTTATGTAAATATGGAGAGGAATTGTGTGAATCTATGTCAGGAACTTCCTGATGTCTTTAAGGCTATGTTTCATTCCAGAGTTTTAAAAGTTTCATGTGTTTCCTGAGACTAACGCAGATCCCTCTAGAAGGGAACTTTTTAGTTGTAAGAAAAGAACTATTCAGCTATCCAAAACTAATATTCTTCTAAATCACTGTATTTAAGTATTTATAAAATGTGTCCATCTGTTTAACCTCCTCAATAACACAAACTTGATTATACACCAAAAATAAAAAGTCATATTTTATTTAAAAAGTAGTGCCAGATTCTTCCAGTAATCATGTGATTTCTAGGAGTGCTTCATTGTAAAATTAATATGATACATTTTATAGCCACATACTTAAGACACATAATCTTATGTGGAGTCTCTGATGTTGGAATGATTGAGTTAAACTTCATCCTCCTGATACACACACACACACACACACACACACACACACACCCATCCTACAGGTAACAAATGTGTTCTCCTAGTCTAGGTGTTTTTCAAGTAAGGGTCCATGGCTCCTGGGGCACAATGTGCCATCCAGTTCCTAAGAGACCAATACAGTCTATTAGTCAATGGAATGTTCAGGCCACTGTGTGTTTATCTATATGTTCAGTCTCTTCTCACTCTCTGCCTTCATTCCCTTAGGACTAACCAGATCCTAGTGGAACACCATGCTTTCTTCTATTCTTTGTACTCCCTTTGTTTCCCAAGCCCATGCTTATTCCTAATTCTCAGTTCTCAACTCTCAAGAACACATTTTACCAGGAAGCCCAATTGGCCTCATCTGGCAGAAACAACCATGAATTCCTTACCAGTCAAGAACTAGCCAACAGATAGTCCTAAGAACCAGAAAAGGCAACAAAAATTATGGAACAAAACACCTGTCTAAAAAGACAAGATAAGATATCAGCCTATAGAATTAAGAACATCCTAATCTCAGATGCCTAGATGCTAAAGTAAAAAACACAGCAACAGTCATGACACTACTACAGTCCAGTAACTCTTTCCAAACTAAGCCTTGAGAAATGCAACATCGCTGAATCACAAGGGAAATACCTCATAATAGCCTTCATGAAATGATACAGATCCTTAAAAAGGAAATCAATAAAACTCTTAAAGAAATCATTGAAAACACAGAGTGGAAGTATATTTTAAAAATGTTCAAGGCCTAAAAGTAGAAATAGAATTAATAATGAATACCCAAACTAAAGGAAACTTACAAATGAAACTTTTAGAAAGTCAAAAATTGAATCTCAGAAGCAAGTCTTACCAACAGAATACAAGAGATAGAAGAGAGAATCTGAGGCATTGAGGGCAATTTAGGAGAAATAGATACTTCAATAAAAGGAAATAGTAATTGTAAAATAATCTAAACTCAATCCTTTCAAGAAATGTGGGACACAGCAACAAGACCAAATCTAAGATTAGAGGAACAGAGGAAGGAGAAGAAACCCAAGTCAAAGGCAAAGAAAATATTGTCAATAAAATCAAAAAAATCAAAGAAGAAATTTTTCCTTTCAAGTTACAAAAAAGCATACAGAACACCAAACACATTATATCGAGAAGAAAATTCCCTTCCCCAAAATAATCAAAACACTAAATATACAGAACAAAGAAAGTATATAAAAAGCTGCAAGATGAAATGAACAAGAAGTATATAAAGACAAACCTCCTATGACAATTACACTGGACTTCTCAACTGAAATTCTAAAAGCCTAAAGCATGTACATATTTCCTACAAACTCTAAGAGAACAGAGATGTGAATTTAGAGACCAATACTCACCTAAACATTAAATCACAATAGATGGAGAAAATACAACATCCCATGATAAAACAAATTTTAAGCAATATCTATCTACAAATGTAGAGTTCACTAGAAGAAAAAACTCCCATCTAAAAAAGTTAGCCACACGCAAGAAAACACAAGTATAAAATACTCCCAGACCAGCAAATCAAAATAAAAGAAACACACAATAACACATACTCTCTCTCTCTGTCTCTCTCTCTCTCTCTGTCTCTCTTTCACACACACACACACACACACACACACACACACACACACACAC
>NW_026068053.1:2055101-2058482 GCF_014885135.2 Alexandromys fortis | reverse complement strand
ACAATACTCAACTTCATATGGATAAACAAAAACACAGGATAGTCAAAACAATTCAATACAATAAAGGATCTACCAGAGGTATCACTATCCCTGACTTCAAGCTCTACTGTAGAGCAATAATACTACAAACAGCTTGGTATTGGCAGAAAAGAAAACATGTGGACCAATGGAATCAGATTGAAGACTCCGACATAAATCCACACATCTATGAACACCTGTTTTTTTTTCAAAGAACCAAAAATTAAACAATCAAAAAAAAAAGAAAACCTCTTCAAGAAATGTGCTGGCATAACTGGATGTCAACCTGTGCAAGATTGCTAATAGATCCATATCTACCACCCTGCACAAAACTTGTCTGTTGCTTTTATTATGTTCAGGTAAGTTCCTTATATCCCCGATCCCTCCAAAACCTTTATCATGAAGGGGGGTTGATTTTTGTCAAAATCTTTTTCAGCATCTAACGAGATAATCATGTGTTTTTTATTTCTTTCAGTTTGTTTATATAGTGTATTACACTGTCAGATTTTTATTTGTTGTGCATCTCTAAAATGAACCCTACTTGATCATGGTTGATGATTTCTTTATGAGTTCTTTTATTCAATTTACCAGTATTTTATTGAGTATTTTTGCATCAATGTTTGTGAGGGAGATTGATTTGTAATTCTCTTTCCAGGTTGAGTCTTTGAGTGGTTTGGATATGAACTTAAATGTAGTCTAATCAAAAGAATTTGACAATGTTTCTTCTTTTTCTGTTGTGTGGAACTACTTGAGGAATGCTACTATTAGTTTTTTTTTTTTAAAGTTTAGGTAAAATTCTGCACTAAAACCAAAAGGTTCTGTGTATTTTCGATTGGGAAACTTTTAATGACTGCTTCCAATTTCCTTCTGGATTATCATTCTATTTGAAATGCTTTTCTGGTCTTTACTTTCACTATGATGTACCTATCAAAAATTGTACATTTCATTTATATTTTTCAATTTTTTAATCTTTTTATTGATTTTATTGAGCTATACATTTTCTCTGCTCCTCTCCCTTCCTCTTCTACCCTGTCCCATGGTCTCTATGCTCCCTATTTACTCAGGAGATCCTCTGTGTATATTAGATCCCTGTATGTATCTCTTAGGGTCCTCTTTGTTATCTATGTTTTCTACGATTGTGAATTGTAGGCTGGTTTTCTTTGATTTATGTCTAAAAGCCACTTATGAGTGAGTACATATGTTTGTCTTTCTGGGTCTGAGTTACCTGAGTCAATATGATGATTTCTAGATCTATCCATTTGCCTGCAAATCTCCAGATGATTATTTTTCTGCTGTGTAGTACTCCATGGTATAAATGTGCCACATTTTCCTTATCCATTTTTTGGTTGAGGGGCATTTAGGTTGCTTCCAGGGTTTGGCTATTACAAACAATGCTGCTATAAACATAACATGTCCTTCTGTGAAGGCGTAAGTCACGAACAAGGCCACACCAGTTTGGAGTTATGATTAATAGGGTGTTATTTATTTAAAGGGGAAAAAACTTACAGATCACTGTCCCAGACAACAGCCATCTGCACAACCAGGAAGGGAGTCTAGTCTCCAGCGGAGCAGGAAGTGAAGAGAGAGAGCAGAGGAAATAGCCTCTTTTTTAAAGGGAGAGAGACCACGCCCCAATGGGCTGGTATCACAGCAGCTATTGGTTGGAGGGGCAGAAGGACCTCCCGCAACACCTCCCCCTTTTTGTTTAAGTAAGAGAGTTCTAAACCTACTATGAAATTATATACAATAAGTACAAANAAGTTTTCCTTTCAAGTTACAAAAAAGCATACAGAACACCAAACACATTATATCGAGAAGAAAATTCCCTTCCCCAAAATAATCAAAACACTAAATATACAGAACAAAGAAAGTATATAAAAAGCTGCAAGATGAAAAGAACAAGAAGTATATAAAGACAAACCTCCTATGACAATTACACTGGACTTCTCAACTGAAATTCTAAAAGCCTAAAGCATGTACATATTTCCTACAAACTCTAAGAGAACAGAGATGTGAATTTAGAGACCAATACTCACCTAAACATTAAATCACAATAGATGGAGAAAATACAACATCCCATGATAAAACAAATTTTAAGCAATATCTATCTACAAATGTAGAGTTCACTAGAAGAAAAAACTCCCATCTAAAAAAGTTAGCCACACGCAAGAAAACACAAGTATAAAATACTCCCAGACCAGCAAATCAAAATAAAAGAAACACACAATAACACATACTCTCTCTCTCTCTCTGTCTCTCTCTCTCTGTCTCTCTTTCACACACACACACACACACACACACCATAAGATAACAAATAACAGGATAAAAAAATACTGCTCATTGATGACTCTCAATATTAATATTCTCAGTTCCTAAATAAAAATAAACTAACAGAATGGATATGAAAATAGGATTTATCACTATGACAAATTGAAAAAAATACACATTAATATCAAGAATAGACACCATCTCAGGGTAAAAGGATAGAAAAAAAATTCTCTAATGTAACCCACCATATAAGCAAACTGAAAGTCAAAATCCACATGGCTATGACTTTATTTTTTAATTGTTTTTATTGAGCTACATATTTTTCTCTGCTCCCCTACCTTCCTCTCTCCTCCCCTTCTACCCTCTCCCATGGTCCCCATGTTCCCGATTTACTCAGACCTTGTCTTTTTCTACTTTCCATGTAGAATAGATCCATGTATGTCTTTTTTAGGGTCCTCTTTGTTGTCTAGGTTCTCTGGGACTGTGAATTGTAGGCTGGTTTTTCTTTGCTTTATGTCTTAAAGCCACATATGATTGAGTATAAATTATATTTGTCTTTCTGGGTTAGCTCACTTAATATGATAATTTCTTGATGCACCCATTTATCTACAAATTTTAAGATGTATTTTTTTTTTGCTGTGTAGTATTCCATGGTATAAATGTGCCACATTTTCTTTATCCATTCTTCAGTTGAGGGGCATTTAGGTTGATTCCAGGTTCTGAATATGACAAATAATTCACATATGAACATAGTTGAGCACATATCTTTATGGTATGATTGAGCATCCTTCGGGTTTATACCTAAAAGCGGGACTTGAGGTAGATTGTTACCTAATTTTCAGTGAAATCACCATATTATCTAAAGCAGCTGTCCAGTTTACACTCCTACCAGCAATGGAGGGGTATTCCCTTTACCCCACATCCTTTCCAGCATAAGCTGTCATCAGTATTTTTGATCTTGGCCATTCTTATAGGTTTAAGATGGCATATCAGAGGTTTTTTTATTTGCATTTCTCTGATGGCTATGGATATTGAACATTTTCTTAAATGTCTTTCAGTCATTTTAGATTCCTCTGTTGAGAGTTCTCTGTTTAT
>NW_026068053.1:2052929-2054112 GCF_014885135.2 Alexandromys fortis | reverse complement strand
TATATGAATACAGTTTGTGTGTTGTTATTTTGGGGCATAAGCTAGCCAGGCAGCCAGCAGCTGGGTGGCAGGAACACAGCCCCACAACTCATTCTACACTACCCTGGTCTGCACTGGATGTTTTAGTTCATCCTCCAGAAATGCCTACTGCCAGTCTCCCTATTCACCTCCAGGAAGGAGTGCAAGCACTCAGGTCACTTCTATTTGTATGAATTATATTGTTAAAGTCATGCCCCCAAGGTGCTCTTAGAGATGAAAACTGTGATTATTATGAACCCCTGCAGTTGTTGTACTTACCATACTTCAAATCCTTTGCAAGAGGAAGAAAAGATTCCTAAAACTTCATGGAGCTTTCTTCCTGCTTTGGTATGATAAACTCTAATGGCCCTCTGCCAGGGAAACACATCCTCCAGCAAGGATGCACCTCCCCTTAACCACCCCAGGCAATGAACTACCAACTGGGGATAAAGTGTTTAAGTGGTGGATTTTATCAGTGACACTTTTTCTGTCAAACTACCACACCAGCCAACCCATCCATTCCAAGGAGAAAAAAAATTCACCTAAAAACTCCTAACTATTATAAACACTTTCTGCAAAGTGTCTTGACACAAAAGTAAGTAAGTAAAATCAGTCACTCTCCTTTATACACACAGCTAACACACTGAGAAAAAAATCAGGCAAATAGCAAATTTCACAGGAGCCTTAAATAATATAAAGTATTTTAGGTCCACTCTAGACTGGTAAGGTAAAATATTGTATGACAAAAACTTCAAATCATTGAAAGAAGAAATTGAAGAAGAAATAAGATGAAAAGATCCTCCATCCTCATATATAGTGAAAATGACCATCTCATCAAAAGCAATCCATACATGTAGTACAGTCCCCATTGGAATTCCAACACAATTTTTCACAGAGCTTGAAGGCACAATTTACAGTTCCATATAGAAACACACACCAAAAGGGCTAAGATAGCTAAGACAATCTATAATAGTAAAAGAACTGGTGGAGCTATCACCATCTCTGATCTCAAATTGTTCCACAGAGCTATAATCATAAAAAGAGCTTGGTATTGGAACAAAAGCAGACATGCTGGTCAGTGATGGCATGACTTCACACACAGCGGAAATCTTACTGATGATAAAATAGCAAAAAAAAGTACATAGTGTATAAAATACAGACTTTT
>NW_026068053.1:2046005-2046969 GCF_014885135.2 Alexandromys fortis | reverse complement strand
GTAAAAGAACTGGTGGAGCTATCACCATCTCTGATCTCAAATTGTTCCACAGAGCTATAATCATAAAAAGAGCTTGGTATTGGAACAAAAGCAGACATGCTGGTCAGTGATGGCATGACTTCACACACAGCGGAAATCTTACTGATGATAAAATAGCAAAAAAAAGTACATAGTGTATAAAATACAGACTTTTAAAAAAATCTTGCTGGTCAAAAATGTCTGGCTACATGTAAAAGAATTATAATAATTCCATATTTATCATTCTGCACAAAACTCAACTCTACATCAACCAAACACCTCTACATAAAACCAGATAAAGTGAATCTGGCCAAAGAAGTCCCATGGATACACCAAACAACCCAGGTTATTCCCAAAATCTATAGGTCACTTTCCACAAACTGACAATAAGTTCCCATTGCTGAAAACAAAATTTACACAACTCATTTAGTACATTAAACTTATTCCTACATAGAGGCTTCACCCTTACCTTCTATTATCTTCAGTACAGGAGGATACTCTGCGAGCTACCAGAACATAAATGTAAACACCAAGCTATTCACAAATTCTTGTACTACAATGGTGTCTGACTGCAAGACATGCTAGGAAAAGGGACGAAAGCTCGTGGGAGCAACCAATAAATTCTTGATTTGATTTAAACTCTACTCTGTGAGTTGAAACCCATATCTGACACTGCTTGGGTGACCAATACCTGAAATTAGATAGGCCTAGGCCAGGACATAGGGTAAAGCCAATACTACTGATCTACTATAATAATGTAGCAAAAAATGGCTCCTAATGACATTTACTATTATATTCTGCTATACTCATAGATCAATACCTTTCTCAGCTATCATCAAAGAAACTTCTTCCTGCAGCAGATTAGAACAAATACAGAGACAAACAAGCAGACAATATCCAGAGTGTGAGAGAAGTTAGAACTCTCAGCCCTAAATGGGATTTTTTT
>NW_026068053.1:2031210-2040138 GCF_014885135.2 Alexandromys fortis | reverse complement strand
ATTTCATTAATGTGGATATTATATCTATATCTTTTGGTTAGTTTGAATAAGGGTTTGTCTATCTTGTTGATTTTCTAAAGGAACTGAATATGTTTAAGAGATTCTTTGTATTGTTTTCTTTATCTATATTTTGTTGACTTCAGTCCTGAGTTTGATTATTATATACCATCTTCTCCTGGGTGAGTTTACTTCTTTTTGTTCTAGAGATTTTGTGTTTGCTCTTAAGTTGCTAGTGTGAGACTTCTCCAAATTCTTTATGTAGGATTTGAGTGCTATAAACTTTCTTCTTAGCACTGCTTTTTCAGAGACCCATAAGTTTGGGTATGTTGTGCATTAATTTTCATTGAAATTTTGGAAGTCTTTAATTTCTTTCTTCTTTGACCCACCGATAATTCATTTGAGAGTTATTCAGTTTCCATAAGACTTTAGGATTTCTGTAGTTTGTGTTTCTGTAGCTTCTCCAATGTTAAGTGTGGTGTATTATAGTCTCCCATTGTTATTGTCTGGGAATTGATATGTGATTTAAGCTTTAGTAATGTTTTTTTTTTTTTTTTACATCTGTGGGGGCCCTTGTATTGTGGCATAAATTTTCAGAACTGAGACTTCATCTTGATGGATTTTTCCTATGATGAATATGAACTGTCCTCCATCTCTTTTGATTAAATTTGGTTTGAAGCTATTTTGCTAGATATTAGGATAACTACACCAGTTTTTTTTTTCTTAGCTCTATTTGATTGGAAAATCTTTCCTCAACCATTTTCCCTGAAATAATGTCTGTCTTTAAAGTTGAAGCATATTTCTTGTATACAGCAGAAGAATGGATACTGTTTTCAAATGTATTCTGTTAGCCTGTGTTTTTTATAGCCAAATTGAATCTATTGATATTAAGGGATATTAACGACCAGTGACTATTAATTTCTGTTATATTTTGGTTTTTATGGTGGTGCTGGTAGTTTGTGTGTGTTTCCCTTCTTTGGGTTTTGCTGGTGTAAATTTATCTATTGTCTGTGATTTTGTGGACACAGTTAACTTCCTTATGTTGGAGTTTTGCTTCTACTACTTTCTATAGGTCTGAACTTGTAGATAGGTATTGTTTAAATCTGTTTTTGCCATGGAATATCTTGATTTCTCCAGCTACAGTAATTGAAAGTTTTGCTAGGTATTGTAGCTTGGGCTGGCAACTGTGATCTCAAAGTGTCTACAAAATGTCTGTCTTAGATCTTCTGAATTTTAGAGTCTCCATTGAAAGTTCAGATGTAATTCTGATAAGCCTACCTTTATATGTTATATTTGGCCTATGTCCTTTGCAGCTCTTAATGTACTTTCTTTATTCTATATGTTTAATGTTTTGATTATTATTTTTCTAGGGGAATTATTTTTCTGGTCAACTCTATTTGGTTTTCTGTAAGTTTCTTTTACCTTTATAGGTATGTTCTTCTTTGGGGTTTGAAAAACTTTCTTCTATGATTTTGTTGAATATATAATCTGTATCTATTAGTTGTAATTCTTCTTCTTTAATCCCTATTTTTCTTAGGTTCATTTTGTTATGGTGTCCCAGATTTCATGGTGTCCCAGATTTCCTGTTGTTTTTTTTCTTACGAATATTTGGGATGTACCATTTTTGTTCAATGATGAATCTATTTCTTCTATTTTGTCTTCTACCTCTAATATCCTTGTTCCATTTCTTGTATTCTTCTAAATATTATTACATCTGTAGTTCCTTATCACTTACCCAGATTTTCCATTTCCAGATTTCCCTTCATTTATGTTTCCTTTATTGTCTCTACTTCAATTATCAAGTCTTGAACTGTCTCCTTCAAAGATTTGACTTTTTTTTTCTTGTCTTTCTTTAGGTATTTATTGCTTCCCTCTGATTTTTGCTGGTCTTTTTAAAATTTTCTTTATGGGAATGTTTTTCATTTCATCTTTAAGAGCCTCTATAATCTTCATAAAATTATTTCAATCTCATTTACTTCTGCTTCATCTGCATTGTTATAATCAGGTGTTACTGTTTTAGGACCACTGGGTTCTGGTGGTGCCATATTGCCATTTATATTGCTGAATGTATTCATACACTAGCATTTATCCATCTCTTCTGCCAATTGGTATAAATGGCACTAGTGCATAAAGGGTCTGCTGATGTTGCCAGAGAGGACAGTCAAAAGTAAGGATGTTCCTGTAGCTGAGGTTTGATGGAGGAGTGGGTTTTGTGCCAAAACACCCAGTGGGGTGCAGCTGTGGTGGTACAGTGTGCCTGCAGTACTCATGGTGTTTTATTACAGCAACAGTATAACTAATACAGACATTGGGACCAGGTAGTAGGCTTCTGCTGTGACAGATATGACTGCTGTTTTATGAAATAAAACTTTGTGATTCTGGATTAGAAAAGCAGTACAAACTCTCAGTAGAACTTAATAGTCCACCCTAAAGATAGTCTGAAGAAAAGAGTTCTGAGGCTTCTGATGTGAATAAATTAGCAACTAAAATAGAAGCTGTTCTTGTGATATTTTGGTAGAGAATGTATAGTTAATACAGTCCAAATGTTACTTGAAGACAATAATACAGTTGGCATCATAGTCACGTGTTCTTCTTACAGGCCATCTATTTCTAGCTTGCATCAGTTCTTCATGAAATTATGCCTAAAATTTAATAATAAAAGCCATATTTTCCTTTAAAACCTATTTTTATTCATTTGTGTGTTTGTGGGCTGTGGGTTATGTGTGGGCATGCTTGTGCTACAACTACTGTGTGGATTTAAGAGGATAATTTGCAAGACTCATCTCAGTTCCTTCATGACATGAAACCTGTTTTTCAAATTGTCAGGTTTGGTGATAGTCACCTTCACTCACTGAGCAACTCTTTGAACGCCATAGCTTTGTAGCTTTAGATGTTCTTAAATACAATCCATTTTCCTGGTAAAGGCACAGACAAAGACATTGGTTTTATTTGTTTTATATTTTTAATTTTATTTACTAATATGAAGCAATAACTATATAGTAAGGAAGTGTGATAAACACAGGAAATCCCAAATTAGATTGCTAAAGCAGGCAGATCACTAGTTTGAGGGCAGTCTGGGCTACATGATGAGAATTATGCCAACCTGCATTGTCTCCTCTCTCTGCCTCTGTCTCTGTCTGTCTCCCACATATATGCATGTGCAGAATATGCCACAACATATCACTACTAGATATGTAAAATTTCAATCCATAGCAACAACTTTGTCATCTTTTGTCTCCTAAGCAGACTGCAGTTTAGCAAAGTTTCATAACTTCAAAGGGTAAGGTATAATCACCCAGATGTTCTTAATACGTGTCCAATTCAAACGTAATCATGCTGTCTGTCTTAGTTACAAATGGCTTCAAACTCCTTGGCTGATAAAGCTCACTTACCTTTCCAGCAGTAGTTCTCCCTCTCTATTCAGAATGCATCGTAACTTCACAGTCAAACAAAGTACGGACATGTACATTACTATTAGGTTTCAAAAGGCAACCTGCATAATCAAATTTGTTTTGAACACTGTGTAGAAAAAAATACCAGATGGTAATTTTTATCTGTAAAAGGAATAAAAAGTGTTAGATCTAATAATTGTGTAAACTGACCTTTTATTTCCTTTATTGTTAAAAAATATTTTAAAAGAGTACAAAGAGAGGGAAGGAAAAGGAATAAATAACACTGAGAATGCTTGAAAAAGATATAGGGATTGATTATTTTAAATTTACCTAAAATTTTACCCTCCCACACACTATTTTGACAGGGAGAAACCCCAGAAACATCATGTGAAACTCCTGTTGAGAAATAATTCTGTTATTTTGAAGGTGAGTTTCTACTGCTGAAGATACTATGTACTGTAGGCACAGTGCCCAAACAATTCAATCTGACTATTTACCAAAAGTTTCTCTTTTTTTCTTTTTTTTTATTATCATTATTACGAATTTTCACCTCCTCTCCTACTCCCATTACCCTCCCCCTCCCCTCCCCCCTCCCCCTCTCTCTCCAGTCCAAAGAGCAGTCAGGGTTCCCTGTGGGAAGTCCAAGGACCTAATTGTTTATGGCAGTTTTTCCCCTCCTGTTTAAGGTCCTCTATTGATTTCATATAATTCACTTTTGAGTCGATTTCTTCTAATTCTTCTGGAGTAGGGTGTACAATTCTTCTTATTTCGGGATCCCTGGATTCTGTTGATGTCATGTTGCCTTTCAGGTTGTTAGAGGAATTCTTGCATTGGCTCCTTCCCATCTCTTCCTTCAAATAGAGCCAGGAGAGGCCTGGTGTCTTGGCCTAGTCTTTGCTGTGACTGACTCTCTGGGTGTATATCCTCAGTGTAGAAGCAGGAACCATTCCCATGCAGATGGAACTCCTCAGCGCCAAAACATGGACGCCTAGTAGTCCAATGACCCGCAGACAAAAGGGGGAACTTGGAGGGCAGGGCGGGGTTGAGCAGAGCACAGGACACCCTGCAGCACAAGCTGAAGGTGCCCGGGCTCCCTTGCCGAGGTCCTAGAGGCCTGATGGATAGGCAGGCACTCACCGCTCTGGGTGGGTAGTCTTAGTGTAGGAGCAGAAGACTGTTCCTGAGCAGAGGACATTGCAAACAGCACAGGCTTGGGGGCAGGTTCATGTATAAGAAAGACAGCCCTACAGAAGGAGCTGGGGGAGGGGGTTTTGTGCTCTCTTCTGGGACAATCCGCCCATGGATAGCACACACTCACGCGTCCAGATGGAACTCCTCAGCACCTAAACAGGGACGCCAGGTAGCCCAATGAGCCGGGGACAAAAGGAAGAATGTGGCAGGCAGGGCGGGGTCCAGTGGAGCACAGGAAACCCTGCAGCACAAGCTGAAGGTGCCCGCGCTCCCTTGCAGGGGACCTTGAGGCCTGCCCAGTATGCAGGCACTCACCACTCTGGGTGGTTAGTCTTAGTGTAGGAATGGAGAACTGTTCTTGAGCAAAGGACCTAGCAGACAGCAGGGCAGGCTTGGGGGGCAGGGTTGGGGGCTAGTTCGTGTAAGAAAGACAGCCCTGCAGCAGGAGCTAGGGGAGGGGGGATTGTGCTCTCTTCCAGGACAATCTGCTCCTGGATAGCACACCTCACCCATCCAGATGGAAGTCCTCAGCACCTAAACAGGGATGCCTGGTAGCCCAGTGAGCCGGGGACAAACGCCTCACAGAGCCTTCTTATTAATTATAAAACTTTAACCAGAGTTTAGACTTGTCAGTAACTAGCTCCTATAACTTAAACTAACCCACATTTCTTATCTATTCTCTGCCAGGTGGCAGTATCTTTTTTCAGCACAACGTGTATTTTACTTTTCTCTCTCTGTCTGTTGATGACTACTCTAACTCTGACCTTGTTCTTTCCAGCATCCTTTTAGTCTGCTTTTCCCATCTACTTTCTTCCTGCCTGGTTATGGTCCTGTCAGCTCTGTTTTAAGCCAATTAGAACAACAAATACAATGTACAAGAAGGAATATTCCATTGCAGTTGTGAATCAACAGACATGAGCACTGAAAACTTGACTGAAGACATCTGGAAAAGGAGCAAATGACAGCTCTCTAACCCCAGTATTTCTTAATTGTGAAACAAGATACTTTACATACTTATATGTTCTCATTGTCAAAATGGGATTAAATGTTCATAAAGATGTATAACTTCAAGGATGAAATGAGATGCTGAGTGATAAGTCTCTGACCTTTTGTCTGGCAATAACACAGATAACTGTGCAAATACATTTTTTCCTTTCTTTTTCTTTTCTGTCTTAAAATCAGAGTTTGTTTATATTTCCCTCCTACATTCTAATCGTTGTTACAGCTATTAATCAGAAAAACTGAATTCATAGGGCTACAAATACAGCTAGTTGATAGAATTTTTGCCTTGTATGTACAAAACCCTCAATTTGATTTCCAGTACAGAGAATATATATGGTGGTCCAAGCCTGTAATCCTAGCATTCAAGAGGTGGAGGATGAGGAAATCAATGTAATATATTGCTATGTGGTATGTTCTAGGCCAGCTGTCTTAGGCAGTGTTTCTATTGCTGTTATGAAATAACGTGACCAAAAAACAACTTGGGAATGAAGGGGTTTATTTTGCTTGCACATCAGCATTGCTGTTCATCACTAAAGGAAGCCAGGACTCATACAGGGCAGGAATCCAGAGATAGAAGCTGATATAGGGGCCATGGAGGGGAACTGCTTACTGGCTTGTTCCCTATAACTTGCTCAATCCACCTTCTTACAAGACCAGCAATCCAAAGAAGGCACCATTCACCATGGATGGGGCCCTCCTCCATTCCTCACTAAATGAGAAAATGCCTTACAACTGAATCGCATAGAGGAATTTCCTCAAGTGATGCTCCTTACACTGATGAATCATATCCATGTCAATTTGATACAGAAAATCAGCCACTATACCAGCCTTGGTGAAAAACCCTGTCGCACACATACAAATACACACACATACACACACACTGAAATTTGGTCCACATCTTTTTGGGTCTTCCTTCCTAGTGTTGTGATGAAATGCTGTGACAAAATCAGCTTTGGAGATAAGAGTTTAATAGACTTACAATTCCAGATTTCATGCTTTTCCTGAGGGGAAGTAAAGGCTACAGACTCTTGAAGCAGCTAATCCTTGCATCTACAATCAAGAATGCAGTAGTAAATTGATGCATGCATGCTGGTGCTCAGCTCTCTCTCACACTTTGTTTTATTGTAGAAGATCCCCTGAGCAATGGTTCGGAGCATAATTAATCTGGACCTTTTTGTATCAATTATAATAATGAAAATAATTCCTCTAGACCTGTGCAGAGACCATTTTTTTCAGGTGATTCTACATTGTGTGGAACGGATCACACTCATCATCACCACTCCACAGGAAGAGTCTTGGAGTTCCATGCACTACCCAAGATAGCTCTTACTCTCTGTGCTGATTCGCATCATTTTTCATTGGCCATAGATGGAGTTCTTGATGAACACCATCATGCACATCTTCCTGGCCTTGTTCTTTCAGAACTGAAGAAGCAAATAATGAGGTAAGATGAATGAATTAACAAACCAATAGCATCATACCCATTTTCCAATAAGATAAAGTTGGAAAGATAATAAGAGCCCAAGATGGTTTATAATTACAATGAGACAATGTTTTTCAAACACAAGGCAGATGAACATAAGAACTCAATAGCCAGTGTGGCAACACACAAAAGAACTGTGTAATCTCAAGAAAGATAAAATCATAGTGTGAATAAGAAAAATGGTCATGAAGTCTTATCCTTAGGGGAGGAACCTTTTGTAACCAATTGCTGCCTAGAGAGGATAAAGTTAGTTTTCCTTTAGGGTGTGGTTATAGAAGGTCAACATTGTTCCAGGATATGGACACACACCCAAGAGTTTATAGAGAAGAAAAGTTAGACTAATTCTGAAAAATTAACACAAATTGTGTGGGTATGAAAGGGGGTGGCTCTGACAGGAATTGAAAGAGGAACGTTAATATAATCAAAATACAATATATAAAAGTCTCAATAGATTTATATCACATTTTAAGTATTCATTTTAAATGCTAACACTTAAAAAATATTAATTTGGAGCTTGATGGTGGAAGACATTGGCAGAAACCTCTGACCTCTATATATTTATGCACAGGCAAATACATAGGCATACACACACATACACACTATACATACACACACACAATATCATGAACTGTACTGACCAATACACTTTTCTACGTTTACATCAATGACAATTACACCTAGGACTAAATGCTTAAATATCATGTCGAACTTAGTCTTGTTGGTCATCTGTCCTTGCATTGTGAGTTGTAATTAAATAATCATATGGGTTATATATTGAAGATGTAAGTAATCACCCCAAAAGCATGCTAATAAGGTAGTTGATATTCACCACATTCCTTCCATTTCCAAAAGAAAATGATAGCTATTATTCAGATTTTGAATACAAACTCATATTGCCATGTTTCTTATTCAGCTGTTATTATGAAGAGTTGCTGATTTTGTCTCCCATCAGTGCAATGATTTATTGAGATGGTTTCATTTCTATCATTTCCTAAATGGGACATTGTATCATGACAAATCTGTGCACATGTTAATTGAGAACTTATTGCAAATATAATTAAAGCTAATGTCAGGTGCTGTTAGTATCATTATTATTATTGTCTTTATTATTGTGCAGCTGTATTTGAACATAACTTGATTCTTTGAATAACCGCATGAAGCAGGTATTATAATCAACATTATTAATAAGGCTCTTTTACCTTGAATACTTAAAAAGTTTTTTGTGTACCAGGAATGAAACTAGGCCTCCCACCTTTAGAATTGGTTTTATTTATTACTCATGAGACTTATCTAGTTTTTTTAATAGTCAGAATTAAATGGAGTATATGACATTTATAATATAGACTCCTCAAGAAGGTAAAGAAAATACATATAGAATTTACTCAAAGGTCACTCTTAATGAGCTATTGTATTTCCTTCACCCTCTGCAACAATTAAGATCACACCTAGATCACATTTGCAGTCCTGGAAGCCAATGGCTGGCTTAGCCCTAGAAAGCTTCTGTCTCTGCTTATCTTCTGGTCTACATCTATTTCATGAAGTGTTTTACATAATCTTAAAATATGAAAGCAGGAGCTGGGGATGCAGTTCAGTGTTAGGATGTTTGCCTAACATGCATATAGCCATGCCTTGATCCCAAGTGTTGCATAAAGCAGGCATGCTGGCACACCCTGTAATCCTTGCATCTGTAAGGTAGAAGGAGGCACTCTTGGGAATATACAAAAGCATTTGTTCAACTATGTTCATAGCAGCATTATTTGTAATAGCCAGAACCTGGAAACAACCTAGGTGCCCTTCAATGGAAGAATGGATGAAGAAAGTGTGGAATATATACACATTAGAGTACTATTCAGCAGTAAAAAA
>NW_026068053.1:1965297-2030170 GCF_014885135.2 Alexandromys fortis | reverse complement strand
AAAAAGAAAGAAAGGAAGAAAGAAAGAAAGAAAGAAAGAAAGAAAGAAAGAAAGAAAGAAAGAAAGAAGTATGGTTTTATCCTCAGCTACAAAGTGAGTTTGGGGGAAGCCTGGGTTGTTTCAAAATGTAATTAAATTATAAGTAAAAATTTAAAAGATGAGAGGATATATTAATTTGTTTTATGTAAGTTTTTATGCAAAACTTCAAAAATATGACTTTAATTTCTGATGTGGGCAGAGACAATTATGGTTTTAAACAAAAGCGCAGGCCTTTATTTTTTAAAAAAATGACCTTACTGTGACTTCACCTCAATCGATTTCCTACTTTTGAGTTTTTAGCACCTGCCTTAGTTTCCTTCCTGTTTCTATGATAGAGTTTTCTGAGAAAAGGGCAACTTAAGGGAGAAAAGATTTGTCTGGCTCTCAGTTTACAGTTGGGGTCTTTTGGGGGAAGTCAAAGCAGAAGGAACTTTAAGTGCTTACTCACGTTGTACCCACAATCAAGAACAAGGAGCAATAAATTGTTGTGTGCTAGGGCTTAGCCCTTAATGACTTCTCGTTCAATCCAGAGTCCACCTATGGAAATTGTGCTGCCAACACCCAAGGTGGGTCTGCACACTTCAATTGACCTAACTTGAAAACCTTGACAAAGTCATGCCTACAAGTCAAAGTAGTATAGAAAATTTCCACTGAGACTGTTTCTAGGTGATTCTAGATTTTACCCAATAGACAGTTAAAATTTACCATCACAACCACCTTCTTCCCTAGACCCTTTTTTTTTTTTTGGCTTAGAGATTGCACTTTTATTTAGGAAGGTGATAAGATAGCAAATTCTCATATACTGCTCAATATTGGTTATCTATTTCTGAAATACAGGTATGATGGATAATATTGGTTTTGTCAAGTTTGCTACAGTTGAAATCAATTAACACCTATTCTGCTGGTCACAGCTGTGGGAGATTTTTCTCACTTGAATCATTTGAATGGAAAGACTCACTCTAAGCCCAGGCCATACCTCTAGGATGTCAGCCTATATAAAATAACATACAAAAAGAAAACATTGTGTTCTTTACCTGGTATTGTCCCTGTCACTGACAAGTTTATTCTGTAGCTGCAGAGACATTATTTCACTGGTATTACAACCTACTTCTTTGGGCTCACAAGATCATCTAAACATCAGGTAAGACATCCAACCAGATAGACTAAATACCTACTGGTTTCTTGGCCTGACCATTGTATGGCAGTCGCTGTTGGATTAGTCACCCTAATAAATTCCATGATATATCCATCATATCAGTTTTGCTCCTCCAGAGCACACTGACTAATATAGATACCAGACATGATTCTAGAAAAACAGAATTATAATTACAAATTATTTGAGTATGTGAAATAGAATTTCCACTTTGCTAACAAATGTAGCTACTGAAGCCTGTCATAGAAGCATAGAATGTATTCTCTTGTGCAGAAAACTTCATTTACTCTCTCTCTTCCTCTTTCTTCTATCGGTTTTACCAACTTCTCTATATCTCCAATGCCATGCTTAAATTTCCAGTTATCCAATCAGATGTTATTACAAGGACCATCATTAAACAGAGCTGGAGGTACAGGGATTGCCAAAAGCCCAGGCGGTAAGAAACAATAATGAGTTTGGGGACATTCACAGCCCCAGACTCCAAACACTCACAAAACAGACTTTAACATAAGAGGTTTTTCCCTGATTCCAGCAATGTCGCCTAGATGTTAAGGTAATACCATGATGCTAAAGAGAACAAGTGTTTTATGATTTTATTTCAGGTAAAACATTAAGGGCTCTAATAATTCCCCTTTCTAAAGAGTCTCCTTTCTTTTCCTTCCTCCTCTCGACTGTCTTCCTTCCAACACATTATCATCATAATCATAAGTGAAAATATGTCTAAAATTTATTTAATTTCAAACATTTTATTTTTATAAGCTCCGGGAAGCCAATTGGACCTATTTAAATGAATCAGACTCGCCCAGAATAAGCATCATTTAATTATTCCCTTATCATTCCTGGTCTCAAGAACCCCTGGGAAATTCTCTCCTCCACACTCTCCGCAAATAACCCTTTATCTTCTATCTTGGGACCCTTCTCCCTTAATCACTGGGATTAAAAATTTTTCCAGACATAATTTTCTGCATTTCCAGCATCTTGCAAGGTTCAAGCTGCCAGACAGCCTGTTCTACAGAGCTTGGAAAAACACAAAAGTAATCAGCCACGTCAGGACGTGGTCAAGCATCTCAACTCTCTGACACCCACAAAATAAGCAGGAAGCAGTCACAAGAAACTTTACAATGCCCCATTCCCACCCATTAAAGTTACCAAACTCCCCAAATATTTATAATAAAAAAGGGTGAAATATAATGATTCATCCACATAAGGCTGATACTTCTGGGTTCTAGGGGCCATGCATGTGCAGACAAGCCCTCAGGTAGAAGTGCATAGTGGCTCCTGGGGATGTTAGAGGGCTCTATGTGATCTAAATGCAGCAAGAATTACATCATCTGTGTATGACTCAGTTAAACCTTTGCATTCATGCGTGAGCCCCATCATCTGTGTATGATATAGCCATGTCAATCCCCTGTGTGCATGTGCTAGGCAGCATTTAAAAGCTGGATGCACCATTTTCCTCTATCTCTGCACAATGACTTCCCCAGGCCTGTGCACACCCCCTCTAATAAATTCCTAAGTAGGTTTGTCGCATGTTACATATTTCTTTCTCACTCATGCCGCACCAGGAAATTGTATGTAATGATAGAATATATTTTATTATTCTCATTTATTTATTGTGAGGAACAAGAAAGTAGACTTTTTACTCAAAACTTAATTATCTGAAAAAAATCTCTGGATGAAGTGACAAAGGAAAAATAATAAGCTTTTTGGTAATATTAACCAACTTCAAGATCTGGTTACAAAGGAAAGGATGAATGACCAGCTCCAGTTTAGTACAAGTAGCCTCAAAGTTTCTAAGTGAGCCCTGTAAGAGAATCTTTTCTCAAAGAGACATAAAGCTCAAATTATGGAAAATCAAACATAAACATTCATTATAAAATTGGCTGGATTGCAATTAAAAAGTCAAGTTCCAGCTTCAGAGGATGCTGATAGCTAAAACAATGACATCTATGGTAAGAAATAGAATCTAGGCACCAAGAGAGCCATCATTGGGGTGAGTTTCTGACCCGCGGCAGCAGCCCTGGACACGGAACTCAGATGTTCCTCATCTCCCCCTATACTTCCTGGGCTTCCTGCAGGGCCTCTACTCCCCGCATACTGCCTCTCTCTTCCTATCCCACTCAGCTTGGATCCAGAACTCTTCCCCCTTCTGCCTCCCTTCCCTCTTCGGGCACATAACATCACCCAGCTCAGCCTGTCTGGGCACTGGGGCCAAAAACCTCAATATCAGTCCGAATACACTGAACCTGATAGAAGAGAAAGTGGGAAGTACCCTACAACAGATGGGCACAGGATGTATAATCCCAGCAGCACAGACATTAAGGGCAACATTGAATAAATGGGACCTCCTGAAACTGAGAAGCTTTTGTAAAGCAAAGGTCACTGTCACTAAGATAAAAAGGCAACCTACTGACTGGGAGAAGATCTTCACCAACCCCGCAACAGACAAAGGTCTGATCTCCAAAATATATAGAGAACTCAAGAAACTAGACTCTAAAATGCTAATTAACCCAATTAAAAAATGGGGCACTGAACTGAACAGAGAATTCTCAAAAGAAGAAGTTCAAATGGCCAAAAGACACCTAAGGTCATGCTCAACCTCATTAGCAATCAGGGAAATGCAAATCAAAACAACTTTGAGATATCATCTCACACCTGTCAGAATGGCTAAAATCAAAAGCACCGATGATAGCCTTTGCTGGAGAGGCTGTGGAGGAAGGGGTACCCTCATCCATTGCTGGTGGGAATGCAATCTTGTGCAACCACTTTGGAAATCAGTGTTTCGGTTTCTCAGGAAATTCGGGATCAACCTACCCCTGGACCCAGCAATACCACTCTTGGGAATATACCCAAGAGATGCCCTATCATATGACAAAAGCATTTGTTCAACTATGTTCATAGCAGTATTATTTGTAATAGCCAGAACCTGGAAACAACCTAGATGCCCTTCAATGGAAGAATGGATGAAGAAAGTGTGGAATATATACACATTAGAGTACTATGCTGCGGTAAAAAACAATGACTTCTCGAATTTTGCATGCAAATGGATGGAAATAGAAAACACTATCCTGAGCGAGGTAACCCAGACCCAAAAAGATGAACATGGGATGTACTCACTCATAATTGGTTTCTAGCCATAAATAAAGGTCACGGAGTGTATACCTGGTGAACCTAAAGAAGCTAAATAAGAAGGTGAACCCAAGAAAAAACATATAGTTATCCTCTTGGCTAAGGGAAGTAGACAAAATTGCCGGGGAGAAAATTGGGATCTTGGGGGTGGGGTGGGTTGGGGATAAGGGGGGACGGGGAGAGAAAAGTGAGAAGGGGAGGATTGGGGGAACTTGGGGAAACAGGAAGATTGGGATAAAGGAAGGTTGGATAGGGGAGCAGGGAAGCACATATCTTAGTTAAGGGAGCCACCTTAGTGTTGGCAAGAGACTTGAACCTAGAGTGGCTCCCAGGAGCCCAAGGCGATGTCCCCAGTTAGTCCCTTGGGAAGCTGAGGATAGGGAACCTGAAATGACCCTATCCTATAGCAATACTGACGAATATCTTTCATATCACCATAGAACCTTCATCTGGTGATGGATGGAGATAGAGACAGAGACCCACACTGGAGCACTGGACTGAGCTCCCAAGGTCCCAATGAGGAGCAGATGGAGGGAGAACACGAGCAAGGATGTCAGGACCACGAGGGGTGCACCCACCCACTGAGACAGTGGGGCTGATCTATTGGGAGCTCACCAAGGCCAGCTGGACTGTGACTGAAAAAGCATGGGATAAAACCGGACTCTCTGATCATGGCGAACAGTGAGGGCTGATGAGAAGCCAAGGACAATGGCATGGGGTTTTGATCCTACTTCATGTTCCGGCTTGGTGGGAGCCTAGCCAGTTTGGATGTTCACCTTCCTAGACATGGACAGAGGGGGAAGGACCTTGGACTTTCCACAGGGCAGGGAACCCTGACTGCTCTTTGGACTGGAGAGGGAGGGGGAGAGGAGGGGGGGGAGGGGGAAAGGGGTGGGAGGAGGGGGAGGGAAATGGGAAGCTGGGAGGAGGCGGAAACTTTTTTTTCTTTTTCTCAATAAAAAATTAAAGAAAAAACAAGAAAAATTAATCAAATAGTGATTCTGGTTGCAGCTACTCTATCAGGTGTGGTATTCTTACTTGAGCAGATTAACACATCTTGGCACATTGTATACAGCTATTGATCTAGCAAATGCCTTTTTCTAGGTACCTGCCCATAAGAATAAAAAGCAATTTGTTTTCAGCTGTCAAGGCCAGCAGAATACTTTAACAGTTTTACCTCAAGATTATATTAATTCTCCCAGGTCTGTGTCATAACTTAGTTAGAAGTGATCTTCATTTCCTGTCTTTTCCACAAAATCCCACACTAGTCCAGTACATTGATGATATTATGCAGATTGTACCAAGGAACAGGAGGTAGCAACCACTTTGAACTTGTTGTAATGTATATATGCATCAGATAATAGGAAATAAAACTCACTAAGATCCATGGGCACTCAACATTTGAAATTTCTGAAATCCAGTGATGTGAGGCATGCAGAGATACTTCTGAGCTGAAGGATGAGTTATTGAATCTGGCCCTTCTTACCACAAAGAAAGAAGTACAATATTTAGTGGGCCTATTTGGATTCTCCAGACAACATATTTTTTTACTTGGGTGTGTTACTCCATTCCATATCCCTACTGATTCAGAACCCTGCTATCTTTGAGTGGAGCCTGTAACAAAAGAAGGCTCTTCAACAGGATCAGGCTGCTGTGCAAGTTGCTCTACCACTTAGTCCATAATATGGGGTAGACCCGAGGGTAGTTGAGGTGTCAGTGGCACCTAGAAATGCTGTTTAGAACCTTTGGCAGGGTTATATAGGTGAGTCACTGAGGAGTTCTTCGGCATTTTGGAGCAAGGCTCTACCAGTATCTATTAACTATTTTTACCTTGACAGACTGCTCTTGACCCACTATTGGGACTTTAAGGAAACTCAATATTTGACAAAGGGCCAACAAGGTAACATGTGACCTAATGTGATTACTATGAGCTGGTATTAACTGACCATTCAAGCCATAAAATAGGACATACATAGCAATAACCCATTATAAAATGCAAGTGGCATGTATATATATAATGAAGCCTGAGCAGGTCCTGAGTCTATGAGCATGTTACATGAAGTCATTGCCCAAATGCCTATGAATTTTACTCCCTTTACAATATTATTTGCTCCCAAGAATACATCCACATCCTCATGGGGTATTCTCTATGATAGGTTGACTGAAGAAAAGAAGACTAGGTTCTAGTTAATTAATGGTTTTTCATGCTATATAGGAACCATATAGCAGAGGAAAGCTTCAGCATTATAACCCGTTTCTGGTACTGCCCAGAAAGATACTGTCAAAGGGAAGTCTTCACAGTTGGCAAAACTTTGGACATAACACATGGTCATGTATTTTGCTTGCAAGGAAAATTAGTCAGATATTCAATTATTTGCCAACAAGGGTTGTAATCAACTGGTCAAAGTCTTGGAAAGAACAAGAATGAAAAAATGCTCAAAAAATAACTGGAGAAGAGTATGTGGATCAATCTCCCCAAATGAGGACACGATCTTAAGATACCTGTGTTATATGCAAATGTTCATCAAAAGGTGACTTCAGCTGAGGGTAAGTTCAAAATCTAGTCAACAGGATAATCCATTCTGTAGACAGTCAGTCTCTTTCCATAGCCATTTCTCTCAGTATCCAATGGACCCGAGAACATAGTGACCATGATGGCAGAGATGGAGGTTATTCATGGGCTCAACAACATGGACTTCCACTCACGAAGGATGACCTCCTGCTAAGTGCCAGATCTACTAACAACAGAGACCAGTGCTTAACCCCAAATATGTCACCATTCTATAGAGTAACCAACCAGTGACCTGATGGCCATTTGGCTACATAGGAGCACTTCATTCATAGAAAGGACAACACTTTGTCCTTACTGCAGTAGATGCTTTCTGGTGATGGATTTGCCTCATTTGATATAATGTTTCTACCAAAATTACAGACTGCCCTTATCCACCATGATGGTATTATATGCAGTACTACTTCTGATTAAGGAACTCACTCTTTAGCCAGAGAAGTATGAGCGTGGACTTACACTCATATTGTTTACTGACTGTTCGTACCTTGTTCCCATTATCCTGGAGCAGCTGGATTGGTAGAAAGATGGAATGGCCTATTGAAGACACATTTGTAGAGCCAATTATGCAATAGACTGGGGAGCAGGGGCATGGTTCTCCATGGAAACCATTAGCTTGAATCAGAGTTTCATGTGATATGTGATATGGTTCGTCTCATAACCAGGATTGTTTGATCTTGGAGTCAGTAGGTAGAAAGGGGGTATTTTTCTACTAACTATCAACCCCAGTGACTCAGTAGGAAAATTTCATTTCTTGTTTCTAAATCTCGATTTCCACTACTCTAGAAATTTTGGTTATATACAAGAAAGCACCCCTGAGTAGAGACACAAATATATTCATTTGAAATGGAAGTTCAAATTTCTTCTTGTCCACTTTGGGCTTCTGATTTCCTTAAGCCAATAGTCTAAGAAAAAAAATATAACTGTTAGGCAGGGTGGTAAATTCTGACCACCAAGAGAAATTGAATTGCTTCTTTCCAATGTAGATAACAAGGATTATGACTGGTGTGCAGTACAGCCTTTTAGAAGTCTCATGGCATTACCATATCCTAGGATTAAAGTCGGTGGGAACCCCCAGTACACCTTATCCCAGCAGAGTGACAAAGGTCTAGATAAATCAGGAAGGAAGGATGGGTCACTCCCCCAAGAATAGAACTAAAACCAGTTAAATTGCTTGCAGAGATTAGAGGAAATGCAGAATAGATAGCAGGGAAAGGTGGTTACAAATACAAGCTAAAGCCATGTAACCAGTTGTAAAAATAAGGATGGTAGTCAGCATGAATAGTTTTGTCCTATTTAACTAAAAATGTGGTTGTGCATCTATATACATATGTTAGGTATTATTTGTTGTCCTCTATCTCCTTGTCATATAATGTGATATAAATTGAGATAATATCAGTGTTTAACATATATAAGTTATGAGGCAATAAATGGTTAAGTGTTGCTCAAGGAATATCTTTTTAAAAATTAATAATACATTTGTGGTTATAACACTTATATCAGGTAGATTTATAACCCTGTTAGTTATTCCTTTCATTTTAGAAATTATGGTCTATGAAGGAGATATAATTGTGTCAAGTTGGTAGAGGGTTGACTTGTGATGGTTAATTTTGTTTGCCTACTTGACTAAATCTTTAACCAACTAAGATCCTAGTATCTGGGCACATGTATGATGCATTGTTTTGACTAGATCATTTGAAGTGGGAATACCCACTGTAAATTTAAGTTGCACAGCCTCATTGCAACCCATAAAAAAGAGCATGAAAGAAAGAAATTTTGGCTTTCTGTCTGCTTATCCTCTCTTTCTCTGACGGAGGCATTCCTTTGCCGATATTAGAACCTGCTTCTTCAGTATTTTAACAGAAACTGAAGACCAGCTGAGACAAGCAGTTTCATGGTTATGAACTGAGTATCTTCCATTCTTAGCTTTTCCATAGGAAAAGCCATTATTGAACTAGTCAGACCACAACAACTATGGCATTCTAATAGAATCCATGTGTGTGTGTGTGTGTGTGTGAGAGAGAGAGAGAGAGAGAGAGAGAGAGAGAGAGAGAGAGAGAGAGAGAGAGAGAGAGAGAGAGACAAGTTAGACAGGATGTCAAAATACATATATGCATATTTTTTCTATTAATTCTGTTCCTCTAGTGGACCATGACTAATATAGCAGACATGTAAGCATAACCAGTTTCCAACAGGCTTTCCATGATTAACCACATCTGCATCTCCTCCCTCATTACCCATTTGCTGATGGCTGGGCACAGCTTGCCTTTGTAGCCCTGGTGCCTGAAATACTTGATGTTTATTGAACATCTTTATTGGGTAGGACTATGACTTTCCTTCCCATTTTGTAACACATGGGTGAATCTCATTATTGTAATACTATGTATTCTCTCTTATGCTTCCTTTCTCAAAATATTTCTTTCTCGTGCCTCTGTAGTAGAAAAAATAATTTCTTTCCTTTTGTACACCATGTGCTGTGGGTTCCATTTTGTCTCTTTAGACGCTGGTTCTGAGATTCCAGTTCCTAATGATGAAGTGTGTAGAATTTAAAGCAATATATCCCCAGATTAAAAACTCAAACCACCACCTACAGACCTCCTTTGCAGGGGTTCCATAGTGCTGTATATATTTCCTTACATCCTCCGCTATAAACTGAAGATGCTATTGCCCTGAGAAATGAGGGCAATCTTACATCAGTGTAACAGTTCTCTATTCCATCATCTTTGCTACCAAAATCTTATTTTGTTTGTTCTTCTATTTTACTCTGAAAACTCACGCAAAAAGTATAAGGAGGTATGGATGAATAACTTCAATGCATTGTTAGTTATAACAAAAAATACTGATTTCAAATAAAATCTAGGTTTTGTCATTGTTTACTATAACACCTCAATCATACTGTGCAATTCATAAACCAACATTTTCATATATAAATTAAGTCTTATAAGGCCTACCTAAAAGGATTGTGTGGTGGTGAATTGTGAATTAAATCATCTTTAGATTCCAGAATATATTATGAAATTGAGTATGAGTATGTATATATGTATACATGTACATATGTATGCACAGATATACATGTAAGGTCAGAGGACAGCCTCCATTCTTATTTTCTTGTTTTTGTGAGACAGCATATCTCCTTAGCATGGATCTTGCCATTAGTAGCTATTGGTCGGTTGCTCAACATATTCCAGGGACCCATGTTTCTTCCTCTCCCCAGCTCTAATGTGGTGTGGGAGGTCCTTCTGTCTATGTGTTACTTTTACTGGTTAATAAATAAAGAAACTGGCTTGGCCTATAGCAAGGTAGAACTTAGTTAGGCAGGGAAAATTAGACTGAATGCTGAGAGAAAGAAGGCAGAATAAGGGAAAAGCCATGGAGCCACCACCAGAGACAGATGAGCTGAAACTTTGGTGGTAGACCACAACCACATGGTGATGTACAGATTAATGGAGATGGGCTAAATTAATACCTAAGAGTTATCCAATAAGAAGCTAGAGCTAATAAGCCAAGCAGTGATTTAAATAGCATGGTTTCAGTGTGATTATTTCAAGTTTGAGCTGCCGGGCAGCTGGAAAAGAAACTAATGGCCCCCTGTACAACAAATTGGAGCTCCAATGTGGTCAACTATACCAACATAGAATCTGAGGGGGTTTGGAAAGGAATTCTAGACACTAAAAAACAAAGTTCATCTGCATTTCTTTCCTGAATGGGTTTTGCTCACTGTGGCATGTTATGGCTCCTTTAAGAGAAGTCTTACTGATTCAGCAATAGCAGAAAAAAAAAGCCACGCAGATTTGATACACAGCTCTCTGGGATGTGTTTCCAGTATGCACTCTGACAAGGCCCAGATATGGAGCATTAAATGGGTTTTGTGAGTAGAATGCTATAACTTGCTTAATGTCAACCTCTATGTGCCTATAAATGGGGCAATGTACATGAATCTTAGAGGCAGAGAACATCTTTGTTGGGAACATGTTTGTTTGACTGGGAAGAACAAGCAAGCTGGGCTGTATTTGCTGTAACAATGCTGCAACTTAAGTTTTTAAGAAGTGCTTAGCATTTAAAGAAACAATTCTGGTCAGAAAATAATTATAAATACAAATTTAGAAGGAAAAGACCTATAAGTGGATCACAGTGTTGGATAAATGTATATAGGCTTGGGAGAGAGACAGAAAAAGAATATAAACAGTTCTAAAAAGTAAAAAAAAAATATAAAAAGAAGTAAAAATGGTTTAAATAAAAGCAAAGTCTTTAAAGAGACAGAGTGCAGACAGCCATAGATCAAGAAAAGTAAAGAAAAATATGCCACATAAAGAAGGGAAATTCACAGAGAGTCTCATTATTTGTTTTCTTTTTACTGTGAAGGAGCTAAGTATTTAAAATATATACTTTAAAGATACCTTGATTTCAAAATTAGGGTCTAAGGATGTGTTGCTTTGGAAAAGAGGTTCTTCTTTTGTTTCCACAGAGGATGAGAACCTGTGGAATGATTTCAGACTAATGTGGCTTGATGGACCAAGACCCCATGAAAAGTCACTGTGAACACTCCTGAAAAAGAAACTACTTCATCCAACAAAAAGCCAGAAGCAGTTTTGAGAGAACTACACCCACATTCCAAAAGTAATGTTTACAAATATTTTGTTTACATTAAAGGAGAAATGCTACAGAGATTTTCATTGATATGGATCTTGGTTTATTCATGCAAATTTAAGGTCAATTTTGTTATATGTATATTTCTGCTATTGATTAATGTATTGTATTTGTGTAGCTCATTTAATTCCTGACCCTCTTCTTACATACAATGGAAAAAGGAAGGAATAGCAACTTCAACTTTTCAGCATGTTAATAAGATTAAATTATAGTGCATGTATATATGTATATAATGCATTATAAATAATACATATGTGTTATCAGTTACTTTTCTCATTGCAATGAACAAATACCTAGCAAGAACCTACTTAAGGCAGCAGAATTTATTCTGGCTCACAAGTTTTACAATCTAGTTTTATGTCAACTTGATACAAGCTAGAGTCAATTCAAAGGTAAAAAAAACACAATTGAGAAAATAACTCCATAAGAACCAGCTGTAAGGTATTTTTTAAATTATTGGATGATGGGAAGGGCATTGAGGGTGGTGCAGTCTCTGAAGTCTGTGGACCTTGGTGCTATTAGAAAGCAATTTTAGCAAGTCATGGGGAACAAACAAGTATGCAACACCTCTCCATGTCTTCTTCATCAGCTCCTGCCTCCAGGTTCTGGTCCTGCCTGAGTTCCTGCTCTGACTATGCTCCTGATGAGCTACAGAATATAAGGAAGTGTAAGCAAAATAAACCCTTTCCTCCTCAAGCAGCTTTTGGACATGGTGTTTCTTCACAGCAACAAAAACTCCTCTAAGATACAGCAAAGAAGATAGAGTCTGTCATGACAGTGGAAATCATGGTGGCAGAAAAGAGAGGTGACTCGCAGAAGTGCATTATGAATCAGGAAGCAAACAGCAGATATGAAGTGGGACTCTAGCAAGGAGATTCATGGCCTTTCTCCAGTAACCCTCTTTCTCCAATGTGGCTCCAATTCCTGAAGATTTTAAAACCTTCTTAAACATTATAAATAGCTGGTGTCCAAGGATCCAAATGCATGGACTTGTTGGAGATATTTTACTTTCATATCACACATACATACTTTCAAATAACAGCACACTCACACTCACATCCTCCTTCCCCTCCCCCACTAAAGAGAGAGAGCACAAAACCTTAAAAAGTAAGATTCACTAGATGTACTTTCTGTTTGGTTTTCAAAACGCTCTTCAGAAGTCAGATATTCTAACAAAAAAACGTAAGGATCAGAGAGGTGAAGCCCCTTTTTCCATGTCACACCTCTTCTAATAAGGTATTAATTTTGGCTTTCAAACCATACTCATCTACATTCTAAAACAATTCTCCATCATCACAACAGTATCTCGGCTCACTGGAATGACTACACACATGCAGATTTATGCTGGTTAAAACCCTAGCCACATGTGCACGTGTGCACACACACATGAGAGAGGGAGAGAGATCCTAAAGAGAAAAATGTTTACACAATGAATACATACTTCAAAACCAGAAGTTCAAGAGAGAGAGAGAGAGAGAGAGAGAGAGAGAGAGAGAGAGAATTCTGGAGAAGAGAAAAACCACAGACAACAATGTTCTAACAAGTTTTTCTAACTATTAAGGAATGGAATCATATAAACACTTAAATACTAATGGCAAGGATTATAAAATCAATGAAGTATTTCATGAGATTTAGCTTAATGCATACAAATAGGGGAAATGTGGAAATGTTGTATCAACTTTTCCGAGTGAGCTGAAAATTAAGTTGAACAACATTTTTATAATTAAAGGCTTTGGGGGATTCTGAAGACCTTCACTCCTGTTCTTGAACTATATTAACCTATTGCCTGATGTCTGAGAAAGACAAATGGCTTTAAGTAATACTAAATCATCAAGCAATATCAATTTAATTACCTGTTTAATGAGTGATGCTCCCATATTAAATCACAACTTACACAGACCTCAAGACAACAGAAGAGAAAATGGAACTGCTCATGCCAGGTGACAGGACAGTTGCCTTTGTCATCAGCCCTTACTATCTGCTCCAGGCTCCACAAACAGCCTCAGATGCTTGTTTTATGAGTTTCTCATTTAGTGACTGAGGTTTCTGCCATTCCAGGTCCTTCTATTTTAGCCACACCACCCACAGCCGTTTAGTCCCAAATAAACACATAGAGAACTATATTAATTATAAAACTCATTGGCCTAGTAGCTCAAGCTTATTAACTATTATAATTTATATTATCCCACAATTCCTGTTTGTGTTAGCCATGTGGCTAGGTACCTTCTTCAGCAAGACAGTCACATCTTGCTTGCTCTGTGTCTGGGTCACAACTGCAGACTGAAACTTCCCTCTTCCCTGAATTCTCTTTGCCCCACCTCTACCTTCTGCCTGGTTGCACCACCTATACTTCCTGCCTAGCTATTGGCCAATCATCATTTTATTAAAAATTATACAAGTGACAGGATAAAAGACCATTGTCCCACAGGACTCTTTTTTTATATATATAAAAACAAGAACTCTGAATGTAATATCCTTTGTTTAGCTTTTCTCCTGACCATTATCCAGAACAACTTGTAATCAAAATTTTAAACAAAGGAAAATATCCATAGTCCATTTTGGGGGAATGTGGGCATAGTTTTCTAGGCTACTTCCTATTGATTGGGGGTGCTGGTAATCTTATGTGGAACCCAAAGAGAATTTAGAATTTTGATCAAGTTCTGACTGGAGTATCCTGTGAGGCTTGATCATATCAGGCAGCAGTCTTGAATCTGTTCTGGATGTAGAACTTGGACATCTGGGCCATCTGTTCCTATTGGGTATTTCTTAGGGGTCTTTCTTGATCAAACCTGATTTTTCTTAACCCAGAATTAATTCACAGCCTCTCATTTTCTGTGGAAACAAAAGAAAAACCTCTGCTACAAGGTAACATTCTTTTTGACTTCAATTTTGAAGTCAACATATTTTCTAAATACCTATCTTAATTAATTCAGTAGCATTTATAAATAAATATCTTTTAGAAGCTGTTGCTTCTTTCTCAGCATTTAAACAATTCAAAAAGAACATAATAACATACAGTATCCAGATTTCCTGTGTGTTTTCCATCTTTATGTGACTTTATTTTAAACTCTTTTTATGTTCAATTCTTGGCTTTTTGAGGGTGTCTCTGTGTATCTCCATCCTGGAAATTACGATGTAAACCAGGCTGTCCTTGAACTCACAGAGATCTGTCTGCCTCTACCTCCCAAGTGATGGGATTAAAGGTGTTTGCCGCCACACCCAACTACTTTCTCTTTTTTAAATTATTTTAAGGACTTTATTTTTTTATTTCCTTGGGCTATATATATTTTTAAACAGTTTAGAGGTTTTTATTTATCTTTAAATCTATCTTTGCTGTATATCTCTTTTTTTTGATGACTTGAGTCTTTAATTTGTTAAGCGATATAACTAGGACTAAAGCTGTGGCATTGATGGCTGGATCCAGCCAATTCCTTAGCATTTATGAGAGTCTAGCCTAAGGTAGAGGCAGCATCTAGGGTTTCAAGGTTCCTGCCCTCATCAAAAAGCATGTGATCAGCTTGCTTATTCCAACACTTAATCATCTTATCATGAATAATTTAATTTTAGTGTGGAGGGAACAGAGAACTATCTTTTGATATTTTTTGGTTTTGTTGTTATTTTTATGTTTTTGTTGTTATTTGGACACAGATTCTCACTTTGTAACTTTTGCTGTCCTAGAATTCAAAGAGACTAGGATAGTATTAAACTTTCAAAGATCTAGATGCCCTTGCCTTCCCAGTGCAGGGATTACAAGTGCATGTCCCCATGCTTAGCTTTTTATGTAAGTTCTGGTGTTTAAACTGAGAACTTCATGTTTGCAAGGCAAACTGTTTACCAACTGAGCTGTTACCAAAGCCCTGTCCTCCCTTTCTTTTTCAACATCCCTCTGATGATATAAGCCAACAGCCATTGAAGAGAATTCGTTTATTGGACCTTGTCTTTGATAAAGAATAAATAGCTGAAGAGCGAGGAGAACTAGGGGATATAAGCATTAGTTATTATACTCTGGTTGTAAGAAAAGAACTAAGAGCAAAGCCTGGAATAAAAAAAAAAAAAAAAGCAATTCCAGAAAAGCAGGGAAATGATACCATGACAGCTCAGAAGCCTCACTGGACCTTATTTTAGGGAAGGGTGACCTGGAGATGCATGGGCCTGAGATGATGCTGAGGCAATAAAATTGCATGTGTGAAGATGAACGAGAGTACCACATTACAATGATTTGAGCACCTGTTAAAAAAGCCATGCTTTTGAGAATGAACAGTAGGGCCTCTTTCCTTGCATCTTTTCTTATGAGGAACTAATTGCATGTTAGCATTTCAACCATGTGGTTAAAGAAGAAAGAAACAAAATGATAGCTGGTGTGGCTTAGATAGTAGGGTGCTTTACCTAGCATATACAAAGCCCTGGGTTTTAGTGATGGTAAAAAGCCCATCATTCCACATTTTAGATGTGTGGTGCATGCATATAATCTTTGCACTTAGAAGATAGATATAGGAAGAAACGGACTTCAAGATGGCAAGGGGAATTAGAACCCAAAGAATGACACAGTTTAAAGCTGATTCAGTTTACCGGTTGAGGAAAGGGCAACTTGGTCACCAGTGAGTGAATATTCCTTTTAAAGTCATATTCTTTGGCTTTTAAAAGACAGAAACTTTAAGAAGCAGCCAATCAAACATCTGCAGAACTGTTTTCAATGCATTCCTATTTCCTAAAAGTCTAAATGGTCAGGACTCATCTGGATGGACAAAGACCGCTTTTGCCCTGTAGTACTGCATATCTACTAGAAAGTCTGAATAGTCTTCATGAGCAACAGTAAGAGGCCTTTCCTAATGTTTCAAGATGCAGAAGACACAAATATCACAAAGTCAGAATTCCAGCAATGCCTGTGGAGGCCATCAGAGAACTAATATTCCACCACTGTTCATGAAAAACATGATGGACATGAGATTTCATTGTTGGCCAAGGAGACCACTGTAGAAATTGGACTCATTTCCACTCATGAAGATCATCTTAGAGGCCAAGACACTATATCTGCACACAGAGGTCTCTATACAGTCAAAAATGCAGCTCTGCACTTGAAGGACATCATAGAGGCTGTGAAAATATCTTGTTTAGAACTAAAAAGAATAGGGCCAATTTAAAGTATAAAATAAAAATGCAACAATCTTCTGATGAAAGGTGTAAGACTATCATATATATATATGTGTGTGTGTGTGTGTGTGTGTGTGTGTGTGTGTGTGTGTGTACTTCATTGAGAAGTTACTCAGCTTTGAAACATAATTAAAGCTATCACAACCAGTCTCAATAAGCATGGTGGGAGATAAACAGATGGATCACTGATTAAGAGTATTGCTACTCTTAGGTGTCTGGCCATCAGTGAAGACATGAATTAAATTTGGTTCTCAGTAGTACCTGCAACTCCAGAGAGTCCAACACCCTTCTTCTGACCTCCAAAGGCAGTCTACACATGTGCCATGAACACACTCAAAAACATATACATACATAGAAATTCTTTTTAAAACTTTAAATGACAAGAAAGACAAACAAGAACCTGTATTTGAGATTGTCCTCTGTCATCTACGTGTCCACACACACAGGAGTAGATGCCATAGAGACTGGCATGAGGATGTCTTCTGGGATCATCCTATGTACACATATTCTACATAGACACATAAGTTTGGGATACTTGGTTATGTGGTAATAGGGTGTACATCAGAACCCAAAATGACCAAAGGAAACAACACAATGTTTTCCCAATTTCTAAATAATTTTTTCGTTTTTAATTTGGAAAAGCTTATTTAGAAAAAAAAAAGAAAAGTGTTGTCTTTGGTAATCAGTTCTGTTCATTTGTCCATGAGGAAGGGCAGTCTTCAGAACCAATTTTTAAAATTCAGTTGTTTGGTAGGTATGGTGTAACCTCAATAACGGAGAAATAGGGGCAGGAGGATCAGGAGTACAGTGTCATCCTTAGCTATGTAGTGAATTTAAGGACAGCCAGGACATGAGACCATCCCAAAACACAAAACAAATATAGCAATAATAAATGGAACCAGTTATAATCACTGAAAGAAGTGTGTGTAAAGATTCTTGTGATGAAAACAACATAATGCTATTAAAAGCTAAAAGTATAAAAAATGGGACGATATATGGTACTGTACTTTTGAAATTCAACATATTAAAAATGTCAGCTTTCTCTTTTTTCACCTAAATATCAATATAATTCTAACTAAAATACCAGAAATAATTTTTAAGTCCTAGTCAAAATTATATGAGGTTTTATATGGAAATGTAGAGGGGTTATAGTATTTAAAATAACTTTTAAAAAGCATAGTGATATTTGGGAACTGGATAAGAAGTCAAAGCATTTTTCCTTGCAAATTTAAGGATAGGAGTTCAGATCCCCAGGAGCCCATGCAAATGCATTCTAGAGGCCAGGATAAGTGAACTGTAATACCACTCTTAGAGGATCTTCAGAGTAAGATGGCCAATAAGATCAGTGAGACTATCCATCTTGGCATGTCCTGGACTTTATTCCTTAAGTGAGAGATTACTCTGTGACCTCCACACAGACATTTGTGTTTTCACACACAATGCATTCCCACACAGACACATCACACACAGGCAAAATCATTAAATAAAGAATTAGTAGCAGGAAAGAATTTCTCATATATTCAGTTTCAAAACTTGTGTATCTATTATACCAATGATTATGTGGCATTATTTTATCAATTGACATGTAGATCGTTAGCAGAACACGGATCAAGGAAGGACTAAAACAAATACACTCAGCTGATTATTGACAGAAGGACAGAAAAATCCACTGGTAGAAGAACCAACGTTTTTAACAGATTATAGCACAGGAATTGAACATTAACAGCAACAATTAAATTCAGTTTTAGTCAAAATGGATAAAATTGTGGTCAAATGGAGTTCAAATCAAGAAGTACACTATGGGTATAAAAGGCATAGATGAAAAGTCTCAGCATCTGGGGCTAGATAGATTGTTAGTTAACTGGAAACCAAAAATGTGACCAATCAAAAATAAAGAAGAAAGAAAAAGTTATACACACACACACACACACACACACACACACACAGAGGGAGGTGGATCTCTATGAGTTCAAGATCAGTCTCTTAGAAATCATAAAGGCCTGACTTCAATGTCCAGAATCCAAGTAAGGGAGCTTCTAATCCCAGTGCTAGTGAGGCAGAATTTGGACATCTCTGAGGCTTGATTATTACCTAGTCTAGCCTATTATATAAATACCAGGCCAGTGAGAGATGCTGTCTCAAAAAAAATCAAAGTGATTGGCACATAAGGAATGGCAGCCAAGATTCACTTCTGTCTTGCACAAACATGCAGACACATGAGGACCTGTGCAAATATGAACATAGACACACACACACACACACACAAAGAGAATGAGAAAATGATTCCTGCATTAGACTATCATTTTTCAACCACCTTCAGACAAAAGATAACTATCTGAAACTGATAAAGGATTCTCAAAATCAATATTTAAGAAATTAATTATAAGACAAGCATGGTGATCTGCTCCTATAATCCAAGCACTTAGGAGACAGTTCATGGCCAAGGAAAGTTTAAGGCCATTCTGGTCTACAGAGCTCCATGACAGGCAGAGTTACCAAATTAATAATAATAATAATAATAATAATAATAATAATAATAATAATAATAATAATATAAAGCATGTAAAATACATGAATATTGCTAAGAAGAATATTTAGATAGCAGGTAAGTTTGTGAAAATGTATTAGATTCTTTTTTGTAGGTATGTGGAAGACAAATGGTCCTTAAACAAAGATATCCACATAACATTGCTCTTCCAATTCTTGAACAATTTAATTCAGTTTCTGATTAGCTGATAGAAGCCTTGGGATTCTGGGACTTGTAGTTTGAACATCATTGTGCTTATACTGGATGAAAGGTTCCATACCTACAAATGTGATTCTCAGACTCTTGGAAACCACCCTGTTCTTGGACTGCTCACAGTTTTTTGGGTCAGGCTTCCCTCAATTTCCCATCTTTACCATACTCATTCTACTCAGTCCAATGATCCCTTAAAATTTACAAATGATACAGTTAGGGTGGAGTGGTCCAGGGTTTCCTTAAAAACACTCTCTGTAATCACATAGCTACCAACATTTCTGAAACTGTATCACACCAGGTTAAAGGTACAACATAGAAGCATTTCAGTTTATGGTTTTGTCTTAGTTATGGTTTCTGTTGTTGTGAAGAGACATCACAACCACAGACTATTCTTTTAAAAACCACTTAATTGGGTGACTTACAGTTCAGAGTTTCAGAGTATCATGAGGGTGAGACATGGAAGTTTGCAGGGAGACATGGTGCTGGAGAGGGAGCTGAGAGTTCTAACATCCTGACTCACATGCAAAAGTAAGGGCACTGGGACACTGGGAAGTATCATAAGCATAGAAGACCTCTCAAAGTCCACCCTCCAGTGATGCACTTCCTCCAACAAAGCCACATGTAACTTCATATTTCAACAAGGGCAAACCTACTAATAGTACAACTCCCTATAAGCTTTTGGGTGCTAATTACATTCAAACTACCACATCCCATTCCTTGACTCCTGTAGGTTTTTAACATTATCATAATGAGAACTTAATTTAGTCCAATTTCATAGTCCCCATAGTCTTTCACAGTCTCAACAATATTTTAAAGTCTAAAGTCTGAAGTCTCTTCTGAAATGCATAAAATCTCATAACTATAAAATCAAAACCAAAAACACAGATCACATACTTCAATATATAATGGCACAGGATATACATTACTATTCCAAAACATTAGGAAGCAAGCATAGTGAGAAAATACTGAATCAAATTTAGACTGAGAACCAGCTTGGCAAAGTCCAAACCTTCATCTTCAAGTCTGATGTCAAAATGCTCTTCAGATCTCTAACTCCTTTCAGCTACGTTGACTGCAACACGGTTCTCTTAGGCTGGTTCAGTGTCCTGGATGCAGCTCTCCTCGGCAGGTATTCCATGGTCCTTGCATCTCTAACACTTTGGGGTTTCCAAGGCATCCAAACTTCTCCTTAAAATCTTCATCCAATGGTCTCTCTAGACCTCAATTCAAGGACACCCATGACACATGCCTGGCCTCAGCAGCTTTCCTTAGTCACAGAGAAAGGTTCCATAATGCCTTTCTTCTATCCTTGATTTTAAAGCTGGAGAGACATGGCCAGAGTTGGCAAGTTGTGCTGCATGCTGCGACTGGACCATGACCTTCTCCTTAAGTTATACCTTCACCAGCTTCTATTTTCCATGGTTTCCTCCACTGCCTAAGTTTGGCTGTCCTGAAACTTTCCTGGTGCTTCTTTTCTCCACATATTTTACATTTTGTATTTTAACTTGCTTTTTTTCTTTATTAGAGTTACAGTAACAACTACATGATAGTCTAGGCTGTTTTGAGATTTTCTCTGCCAATGGAATAATACAAAACTCTTCACTTCAGCTTCAGGCAGACTTCTCAGACAAGAGCAAAAAGCATTCATATTCATCACCAAAATATCACAAGACCAATCTGTAAAGACACATCCTAACTCGTGATTCAGGTACTCACAATTTGTATCACACTCAACCCACTGTGTCCCATGCTTTTACTAGTTTCGCCAGCACTTAAAGCATTTAACTGCTTTCTTTTTCCTTTTTTAAAAATTGTTTTTATTGAGCTACATATTTTTGTCCACTCTTCTCCTTTCTTCTTTCCTCCCCTTCTACCTTTTCCCATGGCCCTCATGCTCCCAATTTACTCAGGAGATCTTGTCTTTTTCTACTTCCTATGTACATTAGATTCATGTATGTCTCTCTTAGGGACCTTTTTGTTTTCTAGGTTTTTTTAAGATTTTGAATTATAAGCCACTTTTTGCTTTATGTCTAAAGGCCAATTATGAGTGAATACATATGATATTTGTCTTTCTGGATCTGGGTTACCTCACTCAATATGATGTTTTCTAGATCCATCTATTTGCCCACAAATTTAAAGATATCATTGATTTTTCCTCTGTGCAGTACTCCATCGCATAAATGTATCACATTTTCTTTATCCCTTCTTTGGTCAATGGACATTTGGGTTGTTTCCAGGTTCTGTCTATGATAAATAATGCTGCTATGAACATAGATGATCACATGTCCTTGTGATATGATTGAAAATCCTTTGGATATATACCCAAAAGTAGTATTGCTGGGTCTTGAGAAAGGTTGTTTCCTAGTTTTCTGAAAATAGCCATACTGATATCCAAAGAGGGCTGTACCAGCTTGCACTTTCACCATCAATGCAGAAGTATTCCATTTACCCCACATCCTCTCCAGCATAAGTTGTCATCTGAGTTTTTTTATATTGGCCATTCTTACAGGTGTGAAATGGAATCTCAGAGTTATTTTGAATTGCATTTCTATGTTGGCTAAGGAAGTTGAGCATTTCCTTAAGTGTCTTTCAAGTATTTTAAACTCATCTCTGTTTAGGTCTGTACCCCATTTTTTAAATTGGATTATTTTTTTCTTTTGATGACCAATTTCTTGAGTTCTTTGTATATTTTGATTTGGGGTTGGTGAAGATCTTTTTCCATTCTATAGGCTGTTGTTTTGACTTGTTGATTGCGTGTTCTTTGCTTTACAGAAGCTACACAGTTTCAGGAGGTCACATTTATTAATTGTTTCTCTCAGTTTCTTTGACTGGGGTTATATTTAGGAAACGGTTTCCTGTGCCAATGTGTTCTAGTGTATTTTGCAATTTCTCTTCCATGAGGTTCAGTGTGGTTGGCTTGATGTTGAAGTCATTGATCCATTTGGACTTGAGTTTTGTATATGGTGATAGATATTGATCTATTTTCATTCTTCTACAGGTTGATATTCAGTTATGCCAGCACTAATTGTTAAATATGCTTTTTTTCCCATTTGATATTTTTTCTCCTTTGTCAAATCTCAGGTGCTCATAGGTGTGTGGATTAATATCCATGTCCTTGATCTTGTTCCATTGGTCCTTCGTCTGTTTCTATGCCAATATCAGGCTGTTTTTAGTACTGTAGCTCTATAGTAGAGTCTGAAGTCAGGGATTGGGATGCCTCCAGAGGTGCCTTTATATTATTATACAGGATTGTTTTGGCTTCCTGTTTCTTTGTTGTTGTTGTTGTTGCTGTTTTCCATTTGAATTAAATGCTGTTCTTTCAAGATCTGTGACGAATTTTACTGGGATTTTGATGGGCATTGCATTGAATCAGTAGACTGCTTTTGGTAAGATTGCCATTTTTACTATTTAACTGCTTTTCTAATCCACAATTCAAGGTCCAAATTCTTTCAAACAAAGGCATGGTCATGCCTTTTATAGCAATACCCCAGTCCCTGGTACCAACTTCTGTCTTAGGGTTTCTATATCTGTGGAGAGAACCCATGACCATATCAACTCTTAAAGAAAACATTTAATTAAATTATAGTTTTAGAAATTCTGTCCCTTATTTTCATGGTGGGACATAGTAGCATGCGGCAGAAATGGTGCTGGAGAAATAGCTGAGAGTTCTACATCTTGTGAAGGTAACAGAAAGTGAAATGAGACAGTGGGCATGGTTTGAGCAAATATGAGACTTCAAAGTTCACCCCTACAATGACACACTTCCTCTAACAAGGCCATAGTATTCCAATATTGCCACCCCTCTTAGGACACTTGCTATGAGTTTGGGGTGGAGGCAATTACATTCAAACTACCATAGGTTTTCTTTCAGATTCATGGAAGTCTGCTTTCTAGTACAGCTTCAAGTCTCTAAATTTTAGAGACTTTCAGAATCACATAATATTCACCCAGTTTTAAGTACCTATGATTTCAAAGCCCGTTTACAGTGGCTTACATTGATTGTCAACCTGACAGTACCTAGGATCGTCTTAGACATAAATCTCTAGGCAGTCTCTTCAGCAGTTTCTTAGCTAAATTAACCAAGGCATGAAAACACACTGTAAAGGTGAACATACTATTCTGTGGGCTAGGGTTCTACGAGTAAATAACAAGGAGAAACAGTCCTGAACCAGCATTCTCCTCCCTCTGCTTCCTGACTGTGGATACTATGTGACCAATTACCTCACACTAACAGAAACTAACATGCCTTCCCTACTAGGAACTAAAACAAATCCTTTCTTCATTAATTTGCTTTTGCTTAGGATTTGTCACTGCATTGAGAGAAGTAACTGAGGAGAAGCTTTGTGCTTCTGTCCATGTGTGCACTCTCCTAACATGTACACAACCATTGTGTTTGTGTTTATGTGGGTACTCTCCTAACACACAGGAAACCATTGTGCTTGTGTCTATGTTTCGATTCCCTCTGATACAATCAAAACCATTGTGTTTGTGTCTATGTGTGCATTACTCTAACACACACAAAACATTGTGTGTGTGTCTATGTGTGCACTCCCCTAATACAAAATATTGTGTTTCTGTCTATGTGTGCACTCCCCTTACACACAAAACCATTGGGTTTGTGTCTATGTGTTCATTACCCTAACACACACAAAGCATTGTGCTTTTGTCTATGTGTACACTACCTTAGCAGACACAAAACTATTGTGAGCTTGTCTATATGTGCACCACCTAACATACACAAAACCCTTGTTTTCTTTTATCTTCTCAAAACATTTCAGATTCTGAAGGCAAATCATCCTTTCCATGGTCAAAATTTTTTGTTTATTTCTACTACACGCTTTCCCAGGAGAATTCATTCCATCTACTTTCATTACTTTCCAGAGACGACCTTGTTTGTAGAGGAGGGAAAAGACAAATATACACAGAACTGGCAAAGGGCAATCCTTTTCTGTTCCACACATAATTAAAAACATAATACATTTTCTATCCTCTGGCACTATCAACTTTTCTCCAGTCGTACTTAATCCCATGACCTTGAAGGGCTTCAGCCATAACAGAGAAAGAGGATGTACTTAGGCCTGGGATCTTGAGATTCTAAAGCTTCTTCTATTCTGAGCTAAAAGAGCTGAAAATGAATCAATCTTTCATACTCAAAAGAGACAAAAGACACTTTTTCTGCAGGAAACACTCAGAAATGAGGCTTGGATTTGTTTTTGTTGTTTTTTTTTTTTTTTTTTTTTTCTGATACGAGCAGAGTCTAGGCTGTTATGGTGGGGATGGGTAATAAGAAAAGAAAGACTATGTGGCTAACTGCACAGAAAGTCATTCAAAGTCTCAGAAAGTGAAAGAGAAAAGTGTGTCTTCAGTTCTGATGGCTCAGCATGAAGCAGAGTATTTGGTTGAATTGAGTAAAGAGGTTACAAAATTTGAAGTTTAACACAAACACACTCAAACTGCTTTTAAAGTAGTCCTGATTGTTAAGAAATTAAAAGGTATAAAGTGGCATAGTCACCTACAACCCCCCCCCAAGCCAGTATGTGAACTTTCAGCACCCTTCCCATTCAGTGTGTCTGTGGGCCTCTTGGCAGATTTCCCATCATCCTGCATTCCCAAGTGCATAAGCAAGTCTTAGGAAGTTATAGCACTTCCTGTGTGCTGCTGTCAGGGGCCACTTCACATCAGACTTCCTTGGGACAGAGCATTGGAGTCTGAATCTTTTGCATGCACTTAGTGCCTGATCTTGGACTGACACGAATTGGATGAAATTTAAGATTTCTTATTTGATAACAGTAGCCTAAATAACAAATTTCACAAAATTAGGAAAATACCTAGAATGTTTAACATAATCTGTACACATAGAAAATGTGACATAATGCTTCTGCTATAATTCATTCCATTCTACGAGGAAATATATTTAAGGACATGTTATCCTTAGAGTTAAAATGTCTCATCTTCTAATGCCATATAGACATTAACTTTCATTGACTTGTATTTTTCATTATTTCTTCATGATAATTTCCCAAAGGTTAGAATGCATGCAAAGCTAGCAATTATTATCTCATTAACTGGTGTGTGTGTGTGCGTGTGTGTCTGTATGTGTGTGTGTTTGTATATATGTGAGTTTGTATATTTGTGTATTTGTGTGTATGTGTGTTTTTATATGTGTGTATGTTTGTATGTGTGTGTATTTGTATGTGTGTATGTGTATATTTGTATGTGTGCATATGTGTGTGTGTGTGTGTGTGAGGGAGAGAGAGAGAGAGAGAGAGAGAGAGAGAGAGAGAGAGAGAGAGAGAGAGAGAGAGAGAGAGAGAATTGGGGCATGTGTTGTGGTCAAAGGACAATTCCTTAGAGCCAGATTTCTCCTTCCACCACATGGGTCTGGGAGATCCATCTCAGATTGTCAGTCTTGGTGGCTTGTGCTCTTACTTGCTGAAGTCATCTTAGTAGCCCCATGAATTGGCTTCCTAGAACAGTTTATCAATCTGTTTTTTATAACTGCAGCACACGAGCAAGGACCTAGTATGTTTATTTCTCTCAAATCAATAGCTCTTTATCATTGGAAATGAGCTCACTTATATTATTCTAAGTCAATAGCACTTTAAACTGTATTATGTATTCCAAATTACTTATCATTTTTGAGTTATTATATTTCCAACACCTTTTTTTCTTGAAAGCATGCCTATTTTGTTTATAGATCAATCATCATTATATGCTTTCAGTTCATGGTAGTTAGTAGTATTACGTTATCAATTCTTTAGACACTTGTCTCTCCCCTCCAAGTGGGAAGAGTAAATGTATATATAAATGTTCTTGACTGCAAATAGAGATGTAGCTTGGGCAGTAAAATGCTTCCTATCATACATGAAGCCTGGCAACACATAGGCCATGCATAGTGGCACAAGCCTACACTTCCAAAAACTGAGCCCAGCAAACAGGAAAATCACAACTTCAAGGTCATCTTTGAATGCATATTATATTCAAGGCTGGCCTTGAATGAAGGAGATCAGCCCTCCTAACAAAAATTTAATTGTATAGTCATTATATTTACATATATTGGTCTGGAAGATGAGTGTTCATAAACAGCATTAAACACTGATAAGTATATTTAACAAAGTATTAAACTTTCCAATAACATACAAGTACTGTGGCTTAAGGAATGTTGTACTACATGGCATTAACCATAGAAGGGGTCAGTAAACTCTTTAAAAGCCTGTTATATGTTAAAGAAAGGAGATTCATCTGTTATTTTCCTATAAAATCATCATCAAAATCATTGACCAGAAGTGTCAATTTATATTTAGTTAACATGGCATGGATATAGATATTGGGCATGAAATGTTTTGAGATGACTGCCACTGGCTATCCAGGAACCTGAAAGTAAACAGTGACTAAAACTGTTAGATTAATATTTTTAGAAGAGAGGCAAGTTGGTGTGATTTTTGTGGAAATGGGGTTTGGAGGTCAGCGGTCTGAATCTTTCCTTTCACCAATCTCTCTGTGTATGTTTGTAGGCCTAGGTGACTACAACCATTTGTTCAGGGTGCTACCTACCTGTGTGGCCCAGGCGTGCTATCCCTTGCCATTGTCTGTGCACTTGCTGCTGGCTAGAATGAATAAAATATGCCTTATACAATCTTTGAGTTCTCAGGCTCTCATTCACCTCCCAAGCCCCGGTGACCCTTCTTGTTTCCTGGCGTGGACCTCACACCACCTCTGCGAGTTTCCTTGTGTGCTTTCCTCTGCCTGAATAGTTGTCCAACCACAACCCCATTCATTATTAAAGCCAGATGCTGAAAAGCTCTGCTGTGTAGATTTCCCAATACTCTCTCTGCAAGGCACAGCTCCATTCTTTATTATTCGCTGGATACATTCTCAGCATAGAGAGACTTCAGTTAGATTCTCATTTTATGTTTGCCATGTACACATGAACACACACATAAAAAAAGAAAATCAAAATTCTAGAACTATTGAAAATTAAGAAGTGTTTCTTAAAGTGGATTAGCTGTTGTATCTTGACTACTTTTAAATAATCATCTGATTCCAGGTTCCAAAACCCATACTGGGCTTGTCACAGTACCTGTGACTTAAGCTTCTAAAGGTCTAGGACTGCCTTCTAATTTATGTGGGCACCCACACTTATGTGCACAACACACACATTCGGTCACTTAAATGCAGAGGCACATAAGGGAACACACAGACACACACACAAATAAATCTTAAAGAACAGAATTGATTCTCTTATTTTATACTACACAATTCTCAGGAGCATGGTCGAACAAAATGTTAATCTGAGCGTCACAGAAAGTTGTTGAATGAATAAGCAATCTAGTGAATTGCTACAGTGCTAGAAATAGTAATTAACACTGACTAAATATTATGTAACCTTGTTTCTAAATTTCTTATTCTACTTAATTTTGCACAGTGATATTTGTGCTTCGGAGCAAATAGTACATATTTATAAATAATAATTTCTGCACCTTTCTAATTCTAGCATTCTCTATTTAGAAAGAGTTGTCTATGAAGTAATAAGGAAATCTATTTTGTTATTTTGTTGTTCCTTCCACTTTCTAGGAAACAGCTACTGAAAAAGGTATTCAGAGTAGGTCAGTTACCCATTCACTAAGTGAATAGATTTATAGAGAAGATAAAACAGAAGCAGAAATCATGCACTCAGTCTTGCCTTTAAGAATGAAATAAGAGCCAGTCATCGGGGCTTCAGAGAGAGCTAACTTGGTAAAGTACTTGTTTCAAAGAATGTGGATATAAGAGAATGAGTTCTGATCTCCAGAACCTAAGTAAAACTCCAGGCATGCCAGCATGTGCCCAGAACCCTAGAGCTGAGAGACAGGAAGAGAGATGCTTGGAGCTCGCTTACCAAGCTGTCCAGGTGAATCAGAAATTTAAGTTTAATAGAAGGACTTGGCTCAGATAGGAAGGTGGATTATGACTGAGGAAGGCACTCAGTGTCTACTGGCACACACACGCACACATGCGTGCACACACACACACCCCACACCAAACACCCCCCAATACAAACACACATACCAGACACACACAAACAACACACACACCAGAAATACACATACCACACACTCACACATATTACACATACACATACAAACAACACACACCAAAAACACACAAACCATGCACACATACTGCACACACAAAACACACATACTACACACACATTCACACACACAAATTATACAGACACAACCACAACACATACACCACACATGCACTGCACATTCATACATAACATAAAATACACACAATATACTACACCCACACACAAACATATACACATACACACAAACATGAAAGACAGCCAGAAAAACAGACAGACCAACAGAAAAGAGATGGGAGCAAAATGAGATGAAGAAAGATAAACACAGAGAGACAGTAGACAGGCATGTCCAGTGTAATGTGAAAGGAACCCTGAAAACCCAAGGGCATGGTACAAAGCTACCACAAGTGGAATTTCCTCTTGTGCCCAGAGATTCTGGGACTGTGCTTTGCCATCCTCCAGTTAGTAAGAACTGAGATAAACAATAGGTTGGGGACTTGAGAGGAAGCCATTTCTCAACCAAGCACCTTCACATTTTCAAATCCCATCATTTAACAAAGTATCTTAGTTTTTCTATTACTGTTCAGAAAGAAATATCATGGCCAAAATTAACTTGGAGATGAAAGGGTTTATTTCCTTTACACCTAAACATCACATTCCATCATCAAGGAAAGTCAGGAAATAACCTAAGGACAGGAACCTGGAGGCAGGAGATGATGCAGAGGTCATGAAGGAAAGCTTCTTATTGGCTTGGTCATCATGTCTTGTTCTGCAGCTTTCTCATAGTACCCAGAACCATTAACCCACACTGACAATGCCCTTAATGGGGGGGGCCCTCTCACATCTATCATAAGTCAAGGAAATATGCCATAGGATTGTCCACAGGCTAATCTGATGGGGGCATTTTCTCTTAGTGGATGTTTTCTCTTAGACATGCCTCTGGCTTGTGTCAACTTGACATAAACCTGGGCAGCACAGGGAGCAAATACACGTCACTGATAAGGTAAAATATGCACCAGAGAGAAATTGGGGTTCCCAAACTGACCCCAAAGCTAAAGGCTAAACAGATGATACTATAAATAGTTATGTATTCCATACAAAACCTAAAACTTGTGAAAATGAATTCAGTCAGAGATCTCCTGTCTCAACATATAGACATTTATACAGAATTACAGTTTCTCAAAGCTGAAACTGACAGTAGTAAAATTAGGAGGTATTTCCACCAGAGACCTCCACTAAGTTTAAAAGAGAACGTTTATTCATTTATTATTTATTTAATTTAATTTATTTATTTGAGACAGGGTTTCTCTGTAGCTTTGGAGCCTATCCTGGAACTAGCTCGTGTAGACCAGGCTGGCCTTGAACTCACAGAGATCCACCTGCCTCTGCCTCCTGAGTGCTGGGATTAAAGGCATGTGCCACCACTGCCCGGCAAGAACTTTTATGTGATACACAGCATTGTCAGTTTGACAGGATCTAGAATCACTTGGTTGACAAATCTTTGGATATATCTATAAGGGGGCAGGGTTAGATTCAATTAACTGAGATTGGAAAACCCACCTTAAATGCACCCAGTTCATTAAATGGAACATGGACCTGGGGTGAATAAAAAGGGGAAAAAAAGATGAACATCACTTCTCTTCTCTGTACTTCTTCTCCATGGATGCAATGCAGCAGGCTACCACCTGCCCCTGATGCCATGATTGTTGTAGACAATAAGTTCCAACTGTGAGCACCATAAATTTTCTTTCCTTCAGCCAAGTACTGTTGTATGAGACCGCTTGTTCATTTCATGGGTGCTCAACCCTGAAATAATCACACAGAAACCATATTATTTGCAATGCGGTTTGACCAAGAGCTTAAGCATATTCATGGCTAACTCATATCATGAATTAACCCATCTCCATTAATTTGTGTATTGCCATGAGACTGGGGCTTACCTACCCAGTGTCTTTCTCCAGAGGGGCTACATGGCTTCTCTTCTGAATCTGCCTTCTTTATCTCAGCATTCAGGTTTGTTTTCCCCACCTAGTTCTACTCTGCCTATTAAGCCAAGACAGTTTCTTTATTCATTAACCAATAAAAGCAACACATTAAACAGAAGGACCTCCCACACCATTTTTCCTTTTCTGTCTAAATAAAAAAGGAAGGTTTGAACTTTAACATAGTAAAATTGCATATAACAAAATGGGTGCCAAGTAAGAATTATAGTTATAATACTTATATCTACTTTATCTTTTATCATAACTAAGGAAACTATAACTATAACCATCTATTCTTCAACTCCATTAAAGACTCCAGAAGTATATAATATTAATATTACCTAAGTTAACAGGGAGTGCATTGTAAGCATCTCCCAAAACTCTAGAATTGACAGAGATATCTTGCTGCCTGGAAAGTTCACCCAAATTTCTTATGTACCCTTGAAGCATCCATCTTCATCCTATATACCCATAGTATCCAGTAGACTTTTCCATGAAGCAAGAAATTTCAAAAACAGTTCTGCCTATATTGGCAGTTTGCCAGTCACATTTTTCTGTGTCCTGCAGAATGTCTGCCAGACTCTTTCATGAAGCAGAAACCTTAAAGAAATGTCTCACCTTTCAGCAAGTTCAGCAGTCATTTCTCTGTAGGTCCTACATGTCTAGTTCATGCAGAATAGTGTCACACAGTCTAGACAAGAGCAGTTTCTTGCTCAAATGGCTAACAAACTGCCTCTTTCATGTCCATATTTCCCTCAAATTAATTGATGCTGACAGGAGCAGATGTATCTCGTTGTCATGAAAAGTCCTATTCTTAAACATTTTAAATGCCATATTCTGTAGCCTATGAAAGGATTAAAGAATGCCTAACCATCTGAAATACATCTCTGTACATCTAGAAAACCTAACTTATATGGCTACTTATAGCTTAATTACACATTACATTTTTAAATGAGCTGCACAAACATAATATCTTAATCAAGAGCAGAAATATACATATATAACAAAATTGACCTTAAATTGATATCAATAAACTAACATTCATACCAATGAAAATCTCTATAGCATATCTCCCTTTAAATGTAAAGAAACATTTATAAACAATATTTAAGAATATAAGCATAGTTCTCTCCAAATTGCTTTCTGCTTTTTTTTGGGAGAAGTAATTTGGGAGGGGAGTATTCATGGTAACCTTTCAGGGTGTCTTGGTCCATCAAACCACATTAGTCTAGAAGGATTCCATAGGTTCTCATCCTCTGAGGAAACAAAAGAACCTCTTTTCAAAAACAACATATCCTTAGACTCAAACTTTGATGTCAAGAAACCATTAAAACATATATGTTGATTTATCTTAGGATCCCCTAGAAGCAAATGTCTCACTGCAGTCAAAAAATTCAAAGAAAGTAGAATAATATACATAATCCAGGCTCTCTGTGTATTTTCCATCTTTAAGTGGCTTATTTTTCTTTTCTCCTTTTAATCTATGACTTTCTGTATTCTGTCCCTAATGACTTTGTATTTTTTTGAACAATTTAAGTTTTTATATCTCTCCATACTCCTTTCTTCTCTTTCCCAAGCCTGCATACATTTATCTAATACTGTGGCCTATTTAGAGGTCTCTTTTTTTGTATGAATTTGTCTTTATTGTGTATCCATAATCCTTTTCTGACCAGGATTGCTTCTTAAAATGCTAAGCGCTTTTTAAAAACTTAAGTGGTGACATTACTAGGGTAAATATGGTCCTGCCTGCTTGCTCTACTTAGTCCAACATGGAAGAATTCCATTCACTGCCTCTGGGACTGCTGGGTGGGAGCTGTCCTCACCACCTCAACTCTGGTAACAAGTTGGCCCATGCTGCCACCAAGTAACTTGCAGTATGCTGCCCATAAACCCCATTTAAATGCTTGGCCTCCTGAAAGAGCCAGTTTACAATGGTAGCATAGCCCAGAAAACCACTGTTTCTAAACCACACAGCTTTTTTTTCTGTTAGTGCTGAATCAGGAAGACCTCTCTTAAGGGAGCTGTGGAATGCTGCCAGCCAAAAAAAAATGCATCTAAACTTTTTTTTTAGTGTCTAGAATTCCTTTTAAAACTTTCTCAGGTTTTATGTGGATTTAGTTGGCCCCAAATTGGGCATCAATTTGTTGTATGAGACCACTAGTTTGTTTCCTGTCTGTTCAGCCCCGAAATATTCACACAGAATCTATATTATTTGCAATATTCTTTGACCAATAGATTAAGCATATTTCTGGCTAACTCCTATCATAAATTGCCCCATCTCCATTAATCTGTGTATCACCACATGGCTGTGGCTTACCTACGCAGAGTCTGACTCCAGCTAGGCTACGTGGCTTCTCTTATGACTCTGCCCACTTTCTCCCAGCATTCAGTTAAGGCCAAGCCATTTTCTTTATTCATTAACTAATAAAAGCAACATATAGATAAAAGGACCTGCCACACCAGCGTATTTTGTCACAGCAATAAGAACAGTAATGAATACAGACTGCTACCAGTTCTGTGATTAGTACTGAGATGTGGGATGTTGTTATGATTGGTACTGAGAATAGGGGTATAATTGTGATTAGTACTGAAAAGTGGGGTATTACTGTGATTGGTACTGAGAAGTGGGATGTCATTGTGATTGGTATGGTGAAGGGGATGTTGCTGTGATTGGTACTGAGAAGGTGGCATTGTTGATATTGGTACTGAGAAGGGGGTGTCACTGTGATTGGTACTGAGAAGGGGTGTCATTGTGATTGGTACTGAAAAGTGGGTGTCATTGTGATTGTTACTGAGAAGGGGGTGTCACTGTGATTGGTACTGAGAAGGGGGTGTCATTGTGATTGGTACTGAGAAGTGGGTGCCATTGTGATTGGTACTGAGAAAGGGGTGTCATTGTGATTGGTACTGAGAATTTCATACAAGTATGTACATACACACCATACATATTGATCATATTTACCTCTCATTTTCCCCCTAACTCCTTCCAGGTCCAGCCTCACTTATCTGTGACTCTTTTCACAATGTTATGCCTTCATTTTTCATCTGTTTATCACCTTCTGGGTCCAGTTTGTACTGTTTATTTACTCACAGGTGTAGAAACATTCACTGGACTTTGGATAACATACCAGGAACCACAGTCCTAAGGAAAATTGATTCTCCCCTTGCTAGCAGTCATTAACTATCAGTAGTTTCTCAAGGGTGAGTGCACACAAGCTCCTCCCCAGTCCTTGCAAAAGTGTTGACTGGTGCAATCCATACAGGTCTCACAGCCAACCACAGCCACTGTTCATTTATGAGAGCAACAATCTCATCTTGTACAGATGACAGTCTTTCTCTCTGGTTTTCCCTACTCTCTTGATCCTACAGTGTTTCTACTCCCCTCTCCCTATGTAACTGTCCCTGAACCTTGGTGGAAGGAAGTGGCTGAGTAGTCAAGACACTTTATTGTATGAACTTTGAGGAGTTGTGATTTCCTGTATTAGCTGACTAGACCTAAATATTGAAGTTTTAACATATGTATCTTTGGTGGAGGAGATAACTCAACTGGCAAAGTGTTTCCCACACAAGCACAGGGACCTGTGTCTGAAGGGCAGAACCAACATAAGCAATCCAGGCATGGCAAAGTGCCCATAATTCAGTGCTGGTGAGATGGAGACCATAGGACACCCTGGGATTACTGCTCACCCAGCCAGTCCAGCCTATATGGCAATCTCCAGGTCCAGTGAGATACCCTGTCTCAAAAAGCAAGGTGAGCAATGCCCAAGGATTGACACCCAAGGTTGTCTTCTGACTTCCACATACACTTAGGCACAGGCTTTCTGCCCCACATGTGTACCTGTTCATACATGGACACACACACACACACACACACCACACACACACACACACACACACACAAACCTACACAAAATAATAAAATCAAATCTGTGTCTTTCACCCATTAAGAAGCAGCATTTCTCCTTGATGTGGTTACCTCACTGAAACACTTCATTGTGCTCATTAGTTCTTTAGCCACCTGCAAGGCAAGGCTGCCTCTCTGCCCAGTGTATGGCAGTGTCAATAGTTATGCATTTAACTAAATTCTGTATTAATATTCAGAAAATGTCACATTTTATTCAGAGAATAGCTCAAAAGTTTACAAAAAGCATTTGTGTTTCAATTATGCCTCCTTTCTGCATTATGGTGCATGCTTTTCCTGAGCCAAAATGAAAGCCAGTGTATTTTCCTGTACCTTTACTGTTAATCAGAGTGGAATAATAGTGCTGTGTACTGAACCAGAAAACATTTCTTATATTGTCTGGGTGTTGGTGAGATTTAATTTTCTATTAACTCTCTCTTACCTGGCAAGATGACAGTCACTAGAGAATCTCTTGGGATTTAGCTTTAGCTGTAGCTCCATAGTAACTCTTCAGATGGACAGCTGGAAGGCACTTACAATGGAGGAAATCATCTGATGTTATATTGTGTACTGAGAGCACCTTGCTAAGGGGGAGCACTTTCATGAATGCTAATGAAAAGTGAATTTCTAGAATTCCCCTTAGGATGACATATAGACAATAAACAATGCATTCAGCTCAATTGGTTTCATGCCCTCTGCTTGCTGTATTCCCAGGTTTATCAGAGACAATTTAAAAACTCCAGGTTGTATTTGTCTTAGGAATGGTAACTGTAGTTTTGTAACCAAATGCAGAATTAAATGCTTTCTAATCTAGTTGCAAACTAAATTACATTGTTTCTGCACTTGGGAGGCATTTCAAGCACCAGACACTGTTTATAATACTACATGATGGTTTAAAAGAGGGGACTGGAGAGATGGCACAGTGTTTAAGAGGTTGTATTATACTTTCAGAGGAGTCAAGTTCTATTCCCAGCACTCACTCAGGCATCTCACACAAGCCTGTAATTTAAGTTCCAAGAGATCTGACCCATATGGCCTTGGTGTGCATACAACCATATCTAGCCAATAGTCACAGACACACATATATACACATTATTAAAAATAAAATAGATTATTGTTTAAAAAATTTAGTATGATTTTCTTTCTGGCCTTTAAGTGAAACCCTTGGTCTTAGGGGTACGTGTATGTGTGATGTGTGTGTGTGTGTGTGTGTGTATACAGATGCATGTGAGTATTTTGTATGTGTGTGTGCATAGATGCATGAGAGAGGTTTGTGTGTGTGTAGATGCATGTGAAGATTTTGCGTATGTATGTACCTGTTTGTCAAGGCCAGATGACAATTTTGAATAACATTCTTCAGGTACTGCCTACCATGATGTTTCTGAGACAGGGTCTGTCATTGGCCTGAAAAACTGATAAAGTAGCATAGACATGCTAGGTATTCTGGATGACAAGCCCCAAATTTCACTTGACTCTGCCTTGACAGCACTGGGGTTATGCATGAATTTCACGTACTTTTTTGGGGACTGAACTCAGGCCCTCATGTTTTCAAGTCAAGCTTCACTGGTAGCCATCTTTTTTTTTTAATTTTCAACATGTTTTGTGTTTTATTTAAAGCATATATTTTTGCAGTACTCTCCAGAATATTCCAACTCCTTGTAAAGTCATCACAAATTACATGATCATGTCCAGAGCTTGACTTACTATTTCTTTTTACATATCACTGAACATTTGTAGTTTTGCCACTGGTAGCCATCTTAAAGTACCCTCTACAATCTATTGATTTTATTACTTATCATCAACCTTTCGATGAAACTGAAGGTCCTAGTCGAAGATGTAGGCCTCAGAATTTGAACCCACATCATCTTTACTGAAAGTCAGACTCTACCCTATCTGCTCATCCAAAACTCAGAAATTACAGCTGAACATTGTATTATTTACTTTTATATTATATAGAAAGACCATGACCACAGTAACTGATGGCAGCAGGAATGTATCTGTGCACACTGTTCCAGAGGGTCAGGATGTATAATGATAAAGTAGAGGCATGGCAACAAGCTGCAGCAGCAAGAGAAATTGGAAGATGCACGTCTTGAATTAAAAACAGGGACCAGGGTGACCAAATATAAAAGAAAGGAAAAAAATGTGTTGAAAGAGGCAGATTTGATTTTTTTATAAATTCAACTACTTAGTAATTATGTGTGTGTGGCTTTGAGAAAAATTTAAAAATAAAGCTTTCTTTTTAATCCTCACTTCTCTAACTTCTACCAGCACAAAACAAGTTAAATGCTGGACTTAGAGGACCTAGAGTGCACATACACCTTTTCTGATAGTCCTCTGTACTCCCCCAGTGTGTATACTGCATGAATACACACACATATTACAAAGATATATGCTGTATGGGTACATTTGCAATGCACTTCATTTCATGGTAGGTAATTTTTATTTCTCAGATGCATATAAAATTTTATTAAAAGAACAATTGGAGGCTAGGAGATAGCTCATTCTTTAATGTGGTTGTTACACAAACAAGAGCACCTGCCATTAGAACCCCATTGGACCTGGAAGCACGAATCTGTAATCTCGAAATAGTAGACAAATATAAGAGGATTTGTGGGTTTACTGGCCAGCCAGTCTATGTAATATAATGAGCTCCATGTCCAGTGAGATATCCTGCCTCAAAAATCAAGGTAAAGGCAATAGAGGAAGACATGTAATATTGTCAACGTTTGATCTCCAAGTGTGTCCGCATATACATGAAAATACACACACGCATACAACTTACAAACAAGAACCATTAAAATAATGAAATGTAAGGGATATTGTGTTAACTATGATTCCAAATTGTTTCTGATATGCTGTCACCAAGTTAAGTATCAGTCTGTTGGAAGAACAGCCTGTGTCTAGCATGAATCTGAGGCCAATTCTATGGATTTATGTACCATTTTGACTTCTAAAACCTGCCCACACTGTTCATACTAAATTTTGCTTGTTTATATTGATTTTTAAAGCAGGGTCTCATGTAGCCAACAATGGCCTTGAATTTGATATTTAGCTAATGATGACCTTGAACTTTTCTGTTGCTTGTGTTTGTAGAAGACACACATGTGTGTGTGTGCGCGCGCGTAATATATGGATGTTGATTCATGTGTATGTGTGTGGGAGTGTGGAGGCTACCATATTTTATGAAGATTGAACCAAGAGCTCACTGATTTAGTGAAGCCAGCAAGCCAGCATGGCCAAGTATCTCCCTATCCCTACCTTTACAGTGTTTAGATTATACGTAAATATCAATATTACTGGCTTTTTGTGGGGGGGGGGGGCTTGGGATCTTAATTGAGAACCTCATGCTTGTGTGCTGAGTACTTTACTGACTAAAACATCTTCCCTACCCACAACCTTGAAGTTTTGATATTCTTGCCCCCAAGTCCTAAGTGGTAGGATCACAAGATTGTATTACCATACATAGTTTCTGTGATGCTCAGAATTGAGCCCATAACTTTGTACATGAAGCAATCTCAGCCCTAAGCAAACTATAATCTAGGATCTGTGCATCTGTGGAAGATAGTCCATAATTCACTTCCCTGGTGTATCTGAAGACAAAATGGAGATCTATGATGTGTATTAGAACTTCTGTTTGTTTAAGTTCAGAACTAGAATTTCCTGTCCTCAAAATATTATTCTGAGTCCTCACTTCAATCTTCTATTTTTATCATAGTGGTCTTCCTATCACTATTATTTTATCAGATGAAGTGATGAAAACAATGACATTATAAGTAAGATCTGTAACACCTTCTTGGATTCCTATTTATAGCCATTACATCTGTGATTCATCAAACCTCTATTGCTCTTTCTAAAATTGAATTAATTTAACATGCATTTTGTAGCCAATTCAATTATCCAAATGGCCAATATTCATTAGAAATTAATCATTGAGGTGAAATAGTTTGCTTTGCATATTTAATTTTCACACGCTACCTATTATCCTGTTTGGCAATGACAATGTAAATGAACTGAAAAGGCATGTACCATCCCCTTCTAATACATTCTTTCGGATAGTAACCAAGGGCTCCTGATCCAGAAGATGATAAAGTTGGCATTTAAATATTTGTCTGCCATGGTTTAATTCTTCTTACATCCACTATGATAAAAATACCCATCAACACTTTTTTTTTTTTTAGATAATCTCATATAACCCAGGCTTGCTCCAGCTCTCTATGCAATTAAGTATGGTTTTAAATTTCTGATCATTTTTTCTTTACCTCTCAAATGCTTGAATTACAGGCATGCACCATCACATGCACATGCACATTATATAATGCTGATGATCAGCCCAGGGCTTTGCATAGGAAACAGTCTACTAACTGAGCCACATCACATTTGCTCTCCATATTCTGTGCTTCTCTCTGCACTTGCCTTTCATGCACTGGCCATACCCCTAACATGAAATCAATCAAAACCATTCACTGTACTAGAATAATCTTTCCCTAATTCATGAGTGTCCATTATGTGCCTAGTAATATTAGACATCATGAAAAACAGAAAGAAACTCTGTTCATAAGGGCATCATGGTTGAGAAAGGTATAGAAAACTGGGTCAGCTGCAATCATTGTGAGAGAAGTAAACATGGATGATTGTGAGAAGACATGAGAAAAATGAAGAGGAAACCCTCCATATCAATGTAAATATTTCCTTGTTTTAGTCAGCTTACAAAGGAAACAAAGAAAATATCACCAGGCTGTTAAGAGAAATCCATGTATGACTGTTTATGAGGTATCAAGAATTTATTAAGAGATAAAAGGGGTAAATATACTCACAATATAGGATATGGTAAATCCAGTTGCACAGTCATTGAAAACCTGCAATGAATCACACACTGCTTCATACTTCCTGACTCACTCTTCACCACTCAAGATAGCATAACTACACTCCCTCATTCCTTATATAAGAGGTCAAGGAAGCAGCCAAGATGCACCACCTTTATCTACCAAACAGTTCAACATCATGGACAGAGAGATCAGTCACTACACTTCATTTTTTGCACTTTGCCTAGAAACATAACAAGAAAGGCCTGAAGAAGATGCAGACAAATAATGTAAAGGCAATGAGTGCATGAGCAGAGGCCCTCAAGGTCCTTGTGAAGCCCAAGATGATTAAGCCAAGATGTCAAAGGTTCCCAGCTGCAAATTCAACCATCTTGCCTTCACTTATCACCCCAAGATTGGGAAGGAGATTAGAAGCTACATGGCCAAGGGTAAAAGTCTCTGCCAACCAAAGCCCAAGGTTTAAACCACAGAAAACACCTCAGTTCCAGGTCATACCTACGCTTCAGCTCAAGCTCATGCTCCCAAATGTGTCCATATCACTGTGAAGGCCCCATAGACAAGGTTTCTGCCTGCCAATTTGAAGACAGATAAATTGGTGTGATACACCTACACACTATTTACAGATGGTCAGGGACCACAAGAAAATGACTGTTGTAGTTGTCAAAACAAGATAGGACAGTCCTTCAGTTTCTCCTTTACGAAAGAGTCTGTCGGATATTCTGTTGGACACAGAGGAAAATGACTGACAAACTGCCAATATAAGTGGGGCAGTTTCAAACTTCCTGTTTCCCTCAGAAATTTGCCAGATACTCTAGGACTATAGGCTAAAGATGGATGTCCCAACATTCCAGTCTTTTGGTGACTGTCCAAGCAGCCAGATATCTCTGTCATTTCTAGAATTTTGCAAGTTGCTTACAATGTACTTCCTGTTTATTAAGCAGTATTATATCATTCTGGAGTCTTTGGTGGAGTTGGATACTAGATAGTTATAGTTTTCCTTAGGTATGATAAAAGATAAATTAGGTAAGACACTTAGACTCTGAAAGATAGGATAGATGATTGAGCATTTTCTTTAATTTTGTCAAATACAAATAGGCTAAATATTAAAACTGTAATTCTCACTTGATACCTGTTTTATTTTATGTAATTTTACAATGTTAAGTTAAAAGCTTCCTTTCTAATTAGACAGAAAAGGGGAGAAGATTTGGGATATCCTTCTCTATGCTGTGAATATGTTTTATTACTATTCATTAATAAAGAAGCCGATTTGGCCAACAGCCAGGCAGAATAGGGCCAGGCAAAATAGAGCCAGGCAGAAAATCCAAGCAAAGATAAAGGGAAAAAGAAGGTGTAGTCTGGGAGATTCCAGCAGTAACTGGAGAAGCAAGGTGTGAGGTAATAATCCATAAGCCTCATGGTAAAATATAATTAATAAAAATGGATTAATTTAAATTGTAAGAGCAAAAAATGTAAGAGCTGGTTAATAAGTGTGAGCTAATATGTCAAACTGTTTGTAATTAAAATTAAGTCTCATAGTGGTTATTTAAGAATTGGTGGGCTGAAGGGAAACCTAGAGTTACAGGAGGAAAGTATCACAAAAGTATAAACTAACTTAAAATACATTTCATTTGAATACTAAGTCATCAAATAGAAATTGGAGTTAGCCTGCTTTGCTGTAATATGGGAAGTATAGAAGTGGACATTAGCATTATTATTACTTTAGCTTCATACATTGCATGTGTATCTGGCAGTTTGGGAAAGGTACCATTAATAAAAAGAATTCAGGCTAAGTGTTGTGGTGCACTCCTTTAATCCCAGAGGCAGGTGGATCTCTGAGTTCAAAGCCAGTCTGGACTATATAGACAGTTCTAGAAGAGTCAGAGATACATAATAGAGTGAATCTGTCTCAAAGAAAGCAGAAAGATTTGAGTATTTCAACACTAATGACACATTTCTAGCAACTGTCTTTTAAAAATAACACAAATTTCACCTCTCATCAAGAAATCTTCTGGCTACAACAGACAGAGAATATTTCAGAAAATCATAACCAATCAGTTTTCAGAGCTGTGGAGCCCAGTCCTAACTGATATATCTACCACACAATCTCTGTACCTAAGACCCAGGGATGATTATAGAAAGGGGCCCAGTTACACCATATGAGCCTCAGAAAGGTTGCTATGAGATTGTGGATTTTTTATGAATGTTAGAAACTACATTCATGAAGTCCCACCAAATGGCAGCCCATGCTTAACCAGAACAAGGACAACATAAGTAGACATGCTAATGTGAACAGAGTACAGGAGACCACAAGCCTACACAGAGAACCGAGGGCAACTAGTGAATATTGAGAGCAGAAGAGTACTCTTCCACAGGAAAGAACACGAGTTGGTTATCCAATACCTAATGATCAGCCCTGAAAATATACATACAAATGACATTATATAGATTAAACAGGTTTTATGTACATACATATTATATATTTAACAACAAATAAAAAGAGGCTATAAACTTGAAAAAGAGCATTGGAGCTGGAGCTTATATAAAAGGTTTGGGATGAAAGAAAGGGAGGAAATATAATTATAATGTCAAAACACTAAAAATTAAAAATAAATAATGAGCATATGCTTCCAAAATGCAAAACAAAACAAGAAAAAGTGCACTCAACACAGCATCTAGAGTTAAACACGCATCATATTTCCTTCTACAAATCATTCATATTTTTAATTACTGTCAGAATATTGATACTTTCCAAATATTATTTCCATTTGTTCAATTTGGCTGTCCTGTTTAGAGACACATTCTATGCATAAAAGAGAGATCATTCATGTTCATGAGGAGATGGCAAGTATCTTCATTAAGATGTATCACTTAATTGTATAAATATCTTTAAATAACTCAGTGAAACTTGGTAAGAATTAAGTAGTAGTTGGTTATTTGAACAAAAATGGTTTCCATGGGCCTATAGAAAATGGCCTTTTTGAAAGGATAAGAATATGTGGCCTTTTAGGAGTATGTAAGGCCTTTTTGGACAAAGTATATCACTGGGGAATCTCTGAAGTTTTAGAATCTCAAGCCAGGTCCAGTGGCTGACTCTCTCTTTCAATTGCCTTTAGATCCAGATATAGAACTCTCAGTTACCTCTCCAGCACCATGTGTGCCTAAGCACTGGCATGATTCCCACAACTTCTGAATTGTGAAGCAGACCCAATTAATGTTTTCCTTTATAAGAGGATAGAAACCTTAATTAAGACAGGTAGTGTCTTCAGAATTTTTTTGTTGTTGTTGCAAATGGCCGCCTTTGTTCCATAGTCTGAAGCTATGAAAAAAGAAATGGCATCCATTCTCTTCTGTTCACAGTCTGCTTCCCAGAAGAGCAACTATTTAATTTTTATAAAATTCTTTTAACTTTTATTGATTGTTCATGTATTTCACAGCATGCATCCCAATCCCACTTATCTCTCCATTGCTTTAGTCTGTCTTCTTCCCAAAAAGCAAAAGAAAATTTAAAAGAAAAAAACAAAAAAGAATACTAAGGGTAAGAGTCTTGTAGAACTTGCAGTGTGGCCCGTCGAGTAACACAGTCTTTACTTGTAAGTGCTCATTGCTATGAGTCGGTGATCTGGTTGGAGGCCTTTGACTTCTGCTACATTGTCAATAATGGGATGATATGCTCTCACTGGGGCTTCTCCTGGATATCCTGTTGTTGCCTGTGTCATGGAGAGCTTGCAGTTTTGGATCTAAAAGTTCATCCCCTTCACATAATCCAACAGTTCATAGATGAGGTAGATGTTGGGATGGGCTATCTCATAATCCTGGTAGCTGGGTTAGTCAGTCTGCCAACATGAATTATAATGTGCTGAGAAATGTACTTTTTCTAACTGTCTGAGAAGAAACAGAAGGACATGGGAAGCATATTCCCCAAGAGTGAACAATTCAAAAAATCAAAGAGCTCTTCCACTCTGACTGGCAATATCAGTTTTGCCTAACTAGCCATGCAAATCACAAACCAAGATGATGAAACACCTTCTTTTTGGAGTTGCTGTAGTTAGTCCATCAGGTCTTTATTGTCTCCCACACATCCTTCTGATTTGCCCACCATTTTTTATTTCTCTAGTTCTCATCTGCATCTCATATAGTCTGAAGCATACACTTACATTCACTATGAATTTTGTTGAATTTATACTATCATGTATTGTCAGAATATTTTAAAATACATTTACTTATTGGCTATATACATATGTAATAAAACATGCCTGCACATACAATATGCTATACACATGACTGTGGGAACACATTAAGGCCAGTGGTCAACACCAGGAGCCTTCTTCACTCACTTTCATGTTTTGGGAAATGGTCTCAATTAGTCTCGAAATCACTAATTGAGCTAGACCAACATGACCTAGGGTTATTCTGTCTCTGCTTCCCCCAAACTCAAATTATGGGCTCATGTTGCTACAGTAAAGTCTTTTTACCTTGTTTCTCAGGATTAAACTCAGATCCTCAGAATTGTATGGCAAGCATTCTCTTGTTTGTGCTCCTCTCCTAGTTAAATCTCCTATCTCTGTCTCCCAACTTGTCATGGAAATATAAGGATTGCGACTGTGTACCACCCCATCTGGATTTTTATGTGGACTCCTAGGATCAAACTCAGGTCATCAGACTTCTGCAGCAAGTATCTTCAGCCATAGATTACCTTTCTAGCTCTGAAATCCAGATGTTTTCTATCGAATAGTATATACAATTCATATGAGAAGGATTTTTATGTCTGAAATCATATATATAAACATATTAAACATATTTGAAAAACATATTTCCCACTTTTTGTCACAGATTGTCTACATCTTCAGTTTCAATCAATGCTCATCAAATTATCCGGTCAGTCTTATACCTTGCTATCATAAATAAGTATAAGTAGACTTCAACAGACAGAAATAGGTGGAACTCAGGCAAGAAACTGGAGCAATTAAGTAATGGATTAGCAAGTAAATAACAAACATACAAACATACAGACAACCACATACTCATTTCTCTCTCTCTCTCTCTCTCTCTCTCTCTCTCTCTCTCTCTCTCTCTCTCTCTTCTGCAGAAAAAAAGCCAGTTACTAAGTCCTCCATGCCCTGTAGGATATAGAAGAAAGAAGAAAGAATAGTACTCCTTTGCAATACTTGTGTTATCTTGGATGATGCATAAGGGACTAGTTTCTGTCACAACTGAGCTTTACATCAGTCAGGAATTGCAGTAAAGTCAACACACCATACATAATGGCGATACTACTGTGCATAAATAGCTGGCAGAGTGAGACCAGTGGATGTATGTGATCTAAAAGAAGAGGAAGACAAACATTCAAGGCCATAAAAAGAAGCAAGGACACATGGAAATTTAGAAATTTTAATACAGCCATATACTTGAGTTAGGAAGGAAGCATACATATAGGTTAAAGACATATGTCCATCAGAAACATTTGACATAAATACTCATAAGCTATTTGGTGAAGATATTTTATCATCTGCAATGATTGAGAAAAATGAATGTGTTTTCAAATGATTTTTCAACAGATATCAAGGCTTAAGAAGAAATTGTCTTAGTATTTCTACTGCTGTGGAGAGACATCATGACCCATAAAGGAAGACCTTTAGTTAAGGTGGAGGCTTACAGTTTAGAGAGTCAGTTCATTATCAGCATGACATGGAACTGAAAGCAGAACCTAGAATTTTAAGGTGGGAAATCACACCTTAGACTTAGAGGCCCTAGCACTTACAAGCGAGATCTATGACATGGAGAGGAACCCAAACTTACAGGTTAGACCTTTGACCCCAGGCCTATTAGGAAACCTTGTTGTTACAGGTCACTGTGCTGTACCCTTGGAAAGGATTGTGGGATACCAGGTTTTTCCTCCTGTTTTCTTTCAATTACTAGCTAAATGGTATATGTATTTGTTCAGTCACAAACTTCCTGCCATGGAGGGTGTCCTGTTGAAAAAACCAGAAACAGTAGGGCAGCTAACTACTTGCTGAACCTACAAACCATGAGGCAAAACAGAGGTATTTTCTTTTATTATTTCTTATGTATGTGATGTGAGTCTGTGTGCATGTGATGTATGTGTATATGTGTGAGTGTGGTAGAAGTGTATTGTGTAATAAGTGTGTGAATGGTGTGAGTACAAGTGTGTTTGATTTGTGGTATATGAATCTTACTCTGTGTCTGTATGGTATGTGTGTGACTGAAGGGTGAGTATGTGTTTGTGTGGTGTGTGTTTTCATGTGTGTAAGTGTCCATGTGAGCTGATGTGTATATCCACATATCTGTAAAGAGATCCTAAGTTTCTATCAGGTGTGTTCTTTGATGACTCTCCACTTGACTAAGGCTGAGCCAATCCCCAAACAGAAGCTTGGAGATTCTACTAATCTACTAATGTGTTGCCATCTTGCCTAAAAGGTTCTTTTGCTTCTATAGGTTGAATTACACTGCTGTGGTTAGAGGTGTGCCATCATACCCATCTAGCACTTACAAGAATGTTGAGGATCTAAGGTCCAGTCTTCATGTGTGCATAGAATAGCTTCATCATGAAGCCATCTCCCGGTCCATACTCTTCCTTTTGTAAGTAGAGTCCCCCAAGGTTTGTCATAGTGGTAGGGAGCTGACTAACACACATCTGTTTACTCTGCTCATTATCACCAATCCAAAAATACATGGAGTAGAAAGAAAGGCTGTAGCTTGATAGGGACAAGGAAGGTTTTAGCCAACAAAGCCTGCTAGTTATACTCTTTTCTGACAGTCAAAAATAAATTAATCATTTTCAAATTGTACTTTCATTTTGGAGAAATTATGCAAATGTGAAAACAACAGAAAGAGAGAAAACATTTACTCGGGTACAGAATTGAGAGCCTTTTGCATGCTAGGCACGTGCTCAACCACAGAGCTAACCCTCAGCATTGAAGGCAAACATATTTTTTTTCAGGGGATACTCACACAGAAATAAGAAGATGTGATGTTCCAATCCACGATAGGGGCCGGTGAGCTGTGGGAAGTGAGAGGCAGAGTGCTTTGTGAGAGCAGAAGAGACTCCTGCTATCCGTTCAGTCTTCCAGTACAAAGACTGCTCCTCAGAAGTCTGGCCTCTTCTGACAACCAGATAGAATCCAGGACAAAGCATGCATAATCACATGTTTGAAAGAAGTGGAATATGTGCTTTCAATCAGCACTCAGTGAACACTACTTAAACAAATACAAATACTTGTCGGGGAAGCAGAAACAAAATATTTGGAAATTACAGAGAGCCCTAAACAGCTGGAGCATTTCAGCATGACTGGTCCTATTTTCTTGCTACATCTATATAATTTATAGTTTTGTTAAAAACTTTTTGTTCATTAGAAGAATACAGGCAGATGGTGATGCTGGTTTCAAGTGTAATAAAAATTTCAACAACAAATGACCACTTTATACCCCCTTTTTGCAGGAGGAAATTTATTTTTCCCCTTTACAAAGTTAAATATTTAAATATGAATGTGCTCACATTTTCTCCCCACGTATTTCTTCAAGGATGTTTGAAAAGCTCCCATTCTGAGATTGTCAAAATGGCTGAGTAGGCATGGCCTTTGAAAAGATCCCAAGATCAAATCCTGGAACCATTCAAAAGCAGTTCACAACTGCTTGTGACTGCAGATCCAGTAAATCAGAAGCTCTCCTCTTGCTTTCATAAAATTTTACTTCCCCCCCCCAACAAAATTAAGTATAAAATGTAGAAAGAATAAAAAGGATTTATGTGTATATGTTGCACATGTGTATATGTGTGCTCAGGTATGAGTAAAAGAATGTGTTCAGGTATAAATAGACAAGTCTGAATGTAAATGTAGAGGCTAATTATTGACCTTAGGTATCACTGTCAATCTCCTTCCAGTATATATAAGGTAAGACACACTTTACTTAGAGTCCACTGATTTGGCTAGTCTTGCTAGTCATCTTCCTCCAAGGATCTGCTGTTTCTTGTCCTGGGATCTAGGAGAAGGTCATAATTCCTGGCATTTATGTGGGTGCTGAACTCTAAACTCTGGTAATCAAGTTTGCACAAGAAAAATGTCATGATGAGTATCAGCCTACCCTGTGCACAGTTATATTACTTATGATGGCCATTCTCAAATCACTAAAATAAAACAAATGAATGGTTTGCTGTTGCTTTGCTGCTCATTTTTAGTGATGATGTATTCAAGTCTGTATATGAAATGATCCACAGAGCATCAGAGGTGATCCAGGTACCAATTCCTTCCTTGGTGCTTGTACGCTTGCCACAGAGAGGTCTAGGAACAGCATCAGTAGGACAAACATACATTAACTCACCCACACCACAGCCACTCAGCTTGCCAAAGTAGCTATGAATATTGAGGCAACTTTACCATTGAGCTGTTACATTGACTGTGGTGTGTGTGTTTTCATCTCTTTATTCCACAGCCCATGGATGGAGCCCAGAGAGGACAACTTTCAGGAGTTTGTTCTCTTCCACTTTGTCAAAGATCCAATTTAGCTCCTCAGGCATGGTGACTTTTCAGGTCCTTGACAAAGATATATATAAGAATAAATAAATAAAATAACAAAGGTCGTCTGTAATAGCTATTCAAACCATACTTGATTTAGTTTATTACATGTAGAAATTAGAGGCATATCAAATGAAACAGGATTTTGATTCCTACATTATAATCTACCATAGTCAGAACGAATGCTTATATTTATGAACGTCTATGAGGATTAGTTTGGGAGGTAATATGTGTGCCCAGGTATAATAAAGTTGAGAATCTATTGAGATCTTCTGGTATCAAAAAGAGAGAACATTTCAGAGTGTAATCAGACTATGATAAACAAATATTGGACCTAACATCTTCAAGACAGTCTATTTACAAATATTTGTACCATATCTGTGTGTCCATTTGTGTTCTAAGGTGTGTATATGAGTGTATGATAGGGGTGCACCGACAGGTTTGTGTGGACGTAAAGAGTAAAAGAAAACTTCACCTTTAACACTGTCCACCATGGTAAAAACGTCACAGTGTCTCTCACCATCCTGTATCTCACTAAGTGGCACGTCTGCTTGGTCAGAATATTAGTTATATTTCTATTGCCATGACAAAATGCCATGGCCAAAAGAAGCTTAAGAAAGAAAGGTTTTGTTTTAGTTTCTGAGACAGAGAGACCACTAGGGAAAAAGTGGAATATTGGCAGGAGCAGGAAGCTGTCTTCCAACCTTGTTATCTACCCACAGGAAGACAACAGAGATCAGTGGTGGGCCATGGCCATAACGGCTCAAGGCCTACCCTCTAGTAAGGCTCAAACTTCTAAAGTTTTCATAATTTCCCAAAATATCATCATGAACAGGACTCCTAGTGTTCAGATACATAAGCTTATGTGGTGCATTTCTCATACAAACCACCACACCGAGCAAGCCCCTAAACCCACCTCTCTTCACTGCTGCAGGATTGAGATTATAAATGTGAGGCACTGCACCAGGCATTTTAAAATATGACCTCTAGGGATAGAATTCAAGACCTCATCTTAAAAAGATAACTTACCAACTGTTCTAACAAGTCCCAGTTTTCTATACGGCCTTTTGATATGCAATTTTCCTATGAGACATACTGGGAGGCATTCCAGTAACAGATTATTTTTCATTTGTGTTTCTTCAAAACTTACCTCTTCAGTTTTTCATTTAACTTGGGGATATCATTGCAATGTGGTTGATCTCCCTTTTTGCCTGTGTATTCATGGGACTGCAGAGAGAACCACAGTCTGATTTATGCTTCCTAGCAGATACTTAAATATGAGAAGGTGTTGAATACCATTGTAAGCCTTCCATATGCCTCTAAATCAGTTCTTATAGCTCTATTATATAGAAATAATCTGAAGACTCTATCATTTAAGATTGGCAAGTCAAATTATGTCCTCTTTTATATTCTCTCTCTCTGTCTCTGTCTGTCTCTCTCTGTCTGTCTCTCTCTGTCTGTCTCTCTCTGTCTCTCTCTCTCTCTCTCTCTCTCTCTCTCTCTCTCTCTCTGTGTGTGTGTGTGTGTGTGTGTGTGTGTGNCTCTCTCTCTCTCTCTCTGTGTGTGTGTGTGTGTGTGTGTGTGTGTGTGTGTGTGTGCTCTGTATATGAGTATGGATGAATATATGTTCCACAGTTCAATGGAAATACAGGGCACTCTCAGGAGTTGGTTCTTGTCTCCCATTTGTGAGTCAGGTCTCTTTGTTTCTTCTGCTGCACTACATACTCCAGACAAGCTGACCCATGAGCTTTATGGCAGTTTTATGTTCTCTGCCTCCCATTTAACCAAAGGGCTGCTGCGACTACAGACCCATGGTACAGCATCCAGCTTTTTACATAGGTTCCAGGAAGTGAGTTTCAGATTGGACTCAAGAATGTGTGGCTAGCACTTTAATATACTGAGACTTCTACTCAGCTCTCCCCTCCTTTCCTCCTTTTCTTTCTTATTTTAATTTTGACTCCTTTCTTCCTCTGACTCTTCCTTCTCCTCATCCTTCTCCTTAACTTCTGTGATGATTAGTTTCTATTTTCAGGTTAATTAGCTTAAGTAACACCTCCCTAGGGACACATCTATGACACATCAATGAGGTATACATTGTGGGTACAATTTCAGAAATATTTAACTGCAGAAGAATGGGTTCCCAGAAATGAAGTTTGCACCTGCCTGAGACTGGGATCCTGGACGAACTAGAAGGGGGAAAGGGAGGTAGAATGTAGGGTAAATGGGAAAACTGGATCAGAAAACCAACCAATTACTGAGCACCTTGACTCTGAACCCAGGGCCCTCGAAAGAAATACACCCTGGATCTGATACCTGAGCCAGGGAGAGAAACATCTTTATCCCTGAGGGAAGACACATGCCCTCACTCTAAAACTAGTGTCAAAGAAGCACACGTTGTCCCTAGAACCAGTGAAAGAAATATGTCCTGGTTCTAAGATTAGAGAAAAAAAACTGAAAAGGACAAGTGAAAGAAACCCAGTTTGGCCATGAAATCAGAGCCATCTCTGCCCCTACCAACTAAACTAATCATTTACTCTTCTTCCTGGAAAATCTCCATCCCTATATAAGCCTCTCTGCTGCTTTGGTTAGAGGCTGCTGTTCATCCCTCCCTGGCAGAGGCAGCCACTCTCCTGGATTCCTCCTTCCCAAATAAATCTCTTTTTCAAAAGAGTCTTGGGTGATGATCTTCATTCCCTGGTACAGAATAGAAGAATCTGATTGGTAGGTGAATAACCTTGCTGAGATGCTACTTTAGGAAGCCTGAGCAAAGTGGAGCAGCACAGAAGAACCTTGCTAGGATGATCCTTAAGGTTCTGAGCAAGGCTGGACAGAAAAATGTAACAACTTTTCACCAGAACCAGAGGAGATTGCTACATTTATCCAGGGGCTTTCTCTTTAGCAGAGTGTTGGCAAAAGAAGAAACATCTTGGACTGGAGAAGAAGCCGATAGCTCTGGTAGGCTGTTTCATTAGGGGAACAGAGCAGAGCTCAGCTGTAGTGGCTCCAAAGAAGAGCAAGGTTTCTACAACCTCCAGGGAGTTGGATCTCCCATTGCACCCCAACTTTATGAACACATTTCCTCCAGGGCTGAGCTCTTCTATTGCAGTTACAACCTCCAGAGCTGTCCTATTGTGTCTTTACCCCTCCAGAGCTTTGCTATTGCAGCTCTAAGTGTAGCCTGGCTTCCCAGTAAGTCAGGATATCTCTGCAACTCTATAACTGTAACACATTACCCTATATGGACTTTTGCTGTGTTCTGGTCACTGATGTGGACCAAGAGGCTCCTTCACCATATCTTCCCTACTGTGATGGACCATATCCTCAAATTTGCAAACTATACTCCTTGCCCCCAGTCCATTAAGCTATTTTTTATTAGCTTCTTGTCAAAGCAATGAGAAAATAAACATTCCTACTTTCATAAACCTTGGTCTATTAGAGCTTAATGACTGGGTATGTCTGTGTTTCCAAAAGGAAGAAGATACAACAGAAACAGGTCTTTATTAATGCTCTATTCTTTCAGCCACTCATGCATTCAATTTCTTTTTGTTGTTGTTTCCTTGAGACTGGCACTCCTCGCATCCCAAGTGCTAAGACTAGTGATATGCACTTATATGCCCATTTTTAATGCTGAGCTAGAGATTAAATCCATGGCTTTATGCATGCTAGACAAGCCCTTTTTCCACTGATCTAGCCCTTGATATTCATTCTTAAAAGATTAACAAACTTTGCAAACAGAAAAAAATATAAGCAAATAAATAAGTAAATCAATAAACAAGTTAAGATAAATCAATAAACACCAGGAACAAGAAAAAGACTACTTCTAGCTGCAGGCCTGTCAGAGGGGCTTTGCCTTTACAAAGATAACCAAACACACTGGAAACCTGGGAGAGTTGGCAGATTAGATAAGGAAAACATGAGCCCAGTGCTGTGCAAAGCCAGTGGTTGAAAAGCTCATTTGTCAAAGACAGTCACATAATTTGGGCATGTGTCAGTCATCAACTTTCTTTCTCAGCTTTATTTATAAAAACATTGAACTGTAATTCTTGATGTGAGAGATTTGCTTTTTAAATTAAACTTTACAAATATAAGACAAATCAAGAACATTTTAGACCTAATAGTTCCTTTGTCTACCTGGTGAGGAGCACTGCGCTGAGCAAGGGCAAAGGGAAGGACAAGGACTTGCTTGGCTATTAAATGGCATATTATTCAGTTATACTTGTACATGTGTATTCATTTGTGTTAATGCATGTATCTTTGTGGGTGGACTTGTGTGTTTATTGAGGTCAGTGGATAAACATGGATGCACTGGATGTTGTTCCTCAGCGCAGTGCTTCTCAACTGGTAAGTGAGTTTACAGTATTTTTTATGTATCTTTTTCTCTTTGTGATAAGTAAACCAGAACCATGGTGAGACTTTCAGTAAATAGTAACTTCAGGTCAGACTTTTCTATTGGGACTGTAGGCTCCCCAGTAATGCCACAGAGACTTATTATTAATTATGAAAGCTCTGCCAACACTTTAGGTTTGTTTCTAACAAGCTCTTATAACTTCAATTAATTCATACCTTTTAATCTAAATTCTTTTACATAATTCCTTTACCTTTACTTTGTAATGTTCATGCTGTTTGTTCTGACCCTCTGGTGTCTCCTCCCCTTTTCCTCCCAGCATTCTCTGTGCCTGGAAAACCTGCAAAGCTATTAGCCATTCAGTTTTTTTTTTCCAACCACAGTGACATATCTTACAGTGTAGAGGACTATTCTACAACAGTAACTATTTAGATATCTTGGGACATTCATTATGTGATGCCTCCTAAGAAGCATCATGAAACATGAGTGCATATTTGTTACCCTCAGAAATCAGCTAACAATATTGTTGTAAAAGACAATACCTGGACAAAAAAAAGGTAATGGGGAAATGGATGATATTTTGCAACACTCCTTGAAAAAGTAATCTTAACTTGTCTGTCAAATGGATTACTAAGCAGGAAAGAGAGGGGAGAAATGGCAGAAGGAAGAAATACTGAGGGAAATTAGAAAAGTAAATAAAAGAATGAAAGAAATGAGGACAGGGCTGAGAATGAAGCTTCTTCAGCATTCCCAACACTTTGGACTCCAAACACATATCATATAAACTGGGTAATCTCAGTATTTAGTTTGAGAGTCATGGCAGGAGAATCAAAATTTAATGGTATACTTGGCAATTAAAATGAGTTCAAGGGTAGCGTAGAATACATGAAACACTGTAACAACAACAACAAAGCTAAGAATGATAAAGAACAAAAGACAAAGATACACTAGTATATCTAGCCATAAGCCATCATTCATGAACATACATACATATTTTGTTATGCTTATACTTGAGATCAAGGCTTTTGAAGTTAAATTGTTCAGATGGTACAAATTATTATCAGGTTAAAATATTAAGCAAGATTTTAAATTAAGTTAAACATAATGGGATGTTTTACTTATTTTGTTCATCTCAAAGATTTCCTCAAATTATAAGGACCCATGTGAAGTATGTGGTTTGAGAATGAGAGAATCCAAATTTGCATTTGCCTACTCTCCTCAATGTTGTAAGTAAAGATTGCCTTTAATTTTAAATATCTATGGAAGAAGAAATATGGTTATAGGATCAAACAAAATCATCCCATTAAGATAAGCTTGCATCATGGTGTCAACTAATCAAAGTTCATATCTGCCCAGTGAATGTTAATACTTAACTTGGGCATTCGGGGTAAAATGACTCTCTTTTGTAGTTTTTCCAGTAACAGTAATAACAATGATGCATGTGTTCATAAGAAATATAAATGAGTATGTCATTTATTATAAAATCACAAACTGAACAAAAATGGGGCATTTAAAAACTTGAATAAGTCTTAAATATTCCATAAGAGTCTTCATCTCTCTCTATTATTTCTATGTACAGTAATGGAATAATGCTTAAAAATGGACTTTCTGAGTTTAATTTAAAAATTAAACATTTAAAATAGATATAATTTGAAGTATTTTGCCAAAATTAATGTTATAAATACATTGATTATAGTAAGTATATCTTGCAATATATACATACTGAGAACATAATGAGAAAAATTAATGAAAAATCTTGCAATAAGTCCTCAGAGCCCAGAAAGTCAGTTTTAGCATACACTAAGTACTCATTCATTGGAAAACAGTATCAAATTTATCAATAAATTTTCAATAGGCAGTGATAAACTTAAAGTTCAGATACAATATAATTAGAGGAATGAAGAGATGGTTCTTGCAGAGAACCCAAGTCCCAAGCATCCACATTCAGGCTCATGACAACCTCCTCTGTTATAGGGGCTTCTTTGTTTTCTGGCTTCCTGGCAGCTCAGACCCAAAATAATCACACAGAAACTATATTATTTAAATCACTGCTTGGCCCATTAGTCCTAGCTTCTTATTAGCCAACTCTTACATCTTAATTTAACCCATCTTCATTAATCTTTGCATCACCATGAGGTTGTGGCCTACCAGCAAAGTTCTGGAGTGTCTGTCTCCTGCAGCAGCTTTCTGGCTTCTCTCTGACTCTGCCTTCTTACTCCCAGCATTCAGTTTAGTTTTCCTTGGCTAGCTAAGTTCTGAACTGCTATAGGTCCAAATCAATTTCTTTACTCATCAATGGTATTCACAGCATCCAGACAGAAATCCCACATCAGCCCTCTAACTCCAGCTACAGGGAGAATTCCGCCCTCTTCTGGGGTCTTCAGGTACTGCACTCATGTGCACATATCCCCACACCAAGCATATTCATATGTTTAATAGACAAAGAAGTTTGGCAAGGAGTTTGAGCAAATAGGGAACATAACCCAGATATTCTACTTGAAGACCATCTGCCACCCAGGGGCACGATCTTAAAAACACGTAGTGGCATTTCATTTGTATTTTAATAAATAAAGCTTTCCTGAAGATCAGAAAAGTAAAACATCCACCCTGACCAGTCTTACAGACCAGGCAGAAATGACCCATACCTTTAATCCCTGTAGCAACAATGATACAGACGTTTAACCCCAGTAGCCACACTAGCTTGCCATAGAAACTAGGTGGTAGTGGTGCATGGCCTTAATTGCAGACGTAGAGAGGATTATAAAATGGAAGGAGACAGCTCTCAGACTCAGTCTTATTCTGAGATTCCTGGAGGTAGGATCATCAGTTTCTAACTGAGGTCAAAGTAAGAGCCAGTGGCTGGCTGCTCTTCTTTTCTGACCTTCAGGTTGAACCCCAATATCTGGCTCCTTTTATTTTTTTTTTTTTTGAATTGTAGTTCAAAAACAAATAAAGGTTAAAATCTTTTTGCAATCATGTTGTATCTGACTAAATTAGTTTGGGTCACCAGCTATTCAATATATAGTCATCCAAGAAGTGTATGTTTAACATAGCTCACCCACAAGAATAAAAAAATCTCCAGATCACAGACCAGATCCTCTGGCTGTCAGGGTCAGAATATGGTAATCTTCAAGAGGATAAAGCTGTACTCTGGAGCAGAATTAATCATGTCCTGAGAATTGTTCTTCTCCTCTCACCAAGAATGTGTTCTTAAGACTACCCTACAGAATCAGTACCCAGGCAGTAATGGATAGAACCACACTCTTGCCTAGACTGTTAGATTTTGCATTCACCTTGCCCCTTTCCCCAGTTCTCTCTCCACTTACAGGTGATATTTACTTTATTACCCTGCAGATGACTTGTAACAAGGTATCTTTATCTGTGTCTCCTCCTAAGGTAAATGGGTTAAGATAGAAAGACAGGAAAAAGTTGGGGGACATGAGAAAGAATTGTGGTCCAGTTGCTTTTCTTGCTTGCTACTGCAGTTGTTAATCTACACAGTTCTCACAACTTATCAGATCACTTTCATGGATTGATTGGAGTCAAGACAATGATTGACCAATGACAAGTGAGACTTGGACAAAGACTGACTAACTATGCATACTTATTTCCTTCTTTTTATTTCTAAACTTTGTGTCATGAGCCCAAAAATGGACATGGGATTCCCTGGACTCCTTTTCATTAGTATTTGTATGTTCAGTTAGGGAGTTGAGAGTGGGCAGCCATGTCTAGCATGTTAGAGCTGCTATGACCTTGACAACTTCAGTAACAATAGAAAAAGTAAGAAAAAAATAAAATATGGCTGCATCATAAAACAATCGTGAAAGAAATCACATTGTCAATGTTTTACATCAACTTGATACAAGCTAGAATCATCAGAGAAGATGGGGAGGACATCAAATTGAGAACATACTTTTATAAGATCAGGCTTCAGGCAAGCCTCAGGGCGTTTTCTTAATTAGTGGTTGACTGGGGGAGGGCCCAGCCCATTGTTAGTGGTGCCGTTGCTAAGTTAGTGGTCCTGGGTTCTATAAGAAATCATGTTGAGCAAGCTATGAGGAGCAAAACTGGTAGCATAAGAACAGGTAGAGGTAAGAACTCAGGAGAACCTGAATGAGACTCTATTGCTTATTTACAAAACTTGCTGTAGCTTAACTCTGACTAGGGAGAGAGACCACTCAAGTGACTAAATTTCTGGTTAAGTTCAAGGCCACAGATTGATTTGTGAAACACATTTATTTTTCTGTACAAAAAAAGTATACGTTTTTTATAAACCTTGTACCTTACAATCAGATACAATTCCCATTTCTTTTATGCCCCTTCTTCTATCACCGGGAAGCATTAATTTAGTTTCTATCATTGTACCTATAATAGATATTTACTTTGAATGGAAAATACAGTGTATATGCTGAGTGGACTGTAGACAGAAGTTTCTGTTCCAACCAGTCTCACAGTCATTCAGTCTTCAATAAACATACAGAGGCTTGTGATAATTATAAACTGTGTGGCCTATTACTCAGGCTTATTACTAACTAGTATAAGTTAAATTCATCCATAATTCTTGGCTATGTTTAGCCTCTAGTCTTGGTATCTTTTCTCAGTAAGTCATTCTCATCTTGCTTCCTCTGCATCTGGCTTTTGACTAACTCTCTACCTTTTTTCATCCAAGAATTCTCCTCGTCTGGTTGCCCCACCTACTTGGTTACCTGTCAATCAGCCTTTTATTAGACCAATATGAGTGGCAAATTTATAATGTACAAGAGTGTTATTTCACTGAATTTCCCCTTTTATTTTTTCAAAACAAGAAACTTGATTCTAATTTTCCTTTAATAAGCTTTTTACCTGGTCATTACCAATAACAACTTGTAACCTTTCTCCCTAAACAATGGCAAATATCCATAAACCTTCGAACAACCAAAGCCATCCACCTCACCTCTTGGGAACGCGGGTGTAGTATTCTTAAATTTACATCTTGCTGTCTGGGGGTGAGAGCATCATTGGGGGATTTTGAAAGAAAAGTCTGGACTAATTGTTATGTCTTGGGAGAGGTAGATTTCTAATTTTTTGTCTAGTGTCTACATAATGGGAAAGTGCAGGGCTTGTCTCAAGTCCTGGCTAGAGAAGTAAGTGAGACTGGATCATCTCAGCTACGCATCTTTAAGTGTTCTGAGCAGTTTGTAGTCCAAAATCAGTATTTAGGTGGTGTTTTTCAGCTTAGTGATATTATCATAGTCCTGGAGAAATTGTTGTTATGGAATCTTATCCTTCTTTGGGAGATTTCAAAGGTTGCCTTTAAGCATGCTCATAGTTCACTACAGAAAACTGATAGAGACTCAAACTCAAAATTATGTACAGAAAGATAAATGAAACCTTTTTCTAGAATTAGTTAGTATTCTATATGACCATTAAAATCATGAAAGAATGTTTAGAGTGCATATAGTTCTTTTACCAACCTATTTAATATGTGTGTGTTTGTTGTTTGTGTGTATGACACATACATAATACATCCACACAAAGATAATATGTCTTAAAATAAAAAAATATTCCTGATCTATTTAGTTATACTTTTTCCTCAGGAACATAAAAGTTATTTTTATTTTATTATACAAACATCATTGATTAATGCTGAATGTCAATAGTCAGGCTATTTCATATCAAGTTTTGCCAAATTTATGGGCTCATCCCACATCTCTTTAGCCACTAGTGAAACTGGCACTGTTCTGAACGGTAGCCTGTGAAAGCTTCCTAAGAGTGATTGACATAGCAAAGCCTCACAGGAGCTCCTATATCTGATTCTTCATCAAATCACTAACCAAGGCGATCTTATTTTTATTCCCATATTCAGGTATTCTTCAAGTTGCAGATTCCCTTAGTAATTGGCTTCAGTGGACAAAGGTGAATACGATCTCCTATTTAGCAGGCCCAAATAAAGCTCTCAATCTATTTCCTTAATATTAAATGTAATCTCTGTGCTGGTTGAACTTTAAAAAAATGCAGACTTATTTAAAATAATAATGTTCTCTTTGTATCATGATGTTGTTTCTAACAGCCATAGCTTGACTTACACGCTAATTGGAAGAGCACCTCCTGACAAGATGAATTCTATACATAGATGTTACCATTTGCAGTTAATTTCACTACACTGAGAAACTTTTTTTTTAACATGCAGTTTTTCAGGGGCTTTCTCATTGAAGGGAAATGGAATTTTATATAGTATTGTCATGGTTTTGTTTTTGACTATGTTGATGACTCAGAAAAATGCATAGACATACTTTTTATGTTTTTAAGAAATACTTTATTTTTATGTGTATGTGTGGAGTACAATATGCATATGAGTGTAGGTGTGTTATACTGTAGAACAATCCTTTTCTACACTGTGAATATGTATTACTCCCATTGTTTAATAATAAAGCTGATTGGTCTATAGCATGCAGGATAAAGTTAGGTGGGCCAATCAAACATAGGACTGATGAAGAAGGGTGGGGTTGGAGAGACACCAACAAGCAGCCCAAGAAGCAAGAAGCTAGAGGACAGGTAAAGTCACAAACCATGAGGCAATACATAGATTAATAGGAACAGGTTAATTTAAATGTAAGTTCTGCTTAGTTGTAAGCCTGAGTTATTGGGTGAGCATTTATATTCACATATAAGCCTCTGTGTATTTATTTAGGACAGGGTATATGGGACAGGAAAACTCTGTCTCCATTTCCAGCATTGAAGTTGGGTACGATTGTGTGTTGGTGTATGTCTGGGGAAGGTATGTATATGTGAGTGTAAGTGCATATGTGTGGGAGGGTACATGTATGTATGAGTGGAGGTATATGAGTGGAGACCAGAAGAGAATGTCTGTCTCCCTGGAGCTGGAGCTGGAGACATTTGGAAGCATTGCTCACAACAGCAACTGAACTTGGGTCCTATGGAGGAGCTGGAAGCATTCTTAACTACTGAGCCGTCTCTCAAATCCAAATTTTAACCCTTTGGTCCTCTTGGGTTCTGTTTTAAAAAAGCTGCACTGTCTTAATAAATTCTTATATCTTGAACTGATGTGTACATGAATGGAAGTGTGTTACTTAAAAGTTACATCATATCAGAGTAGGGATAGCTATAGAGTGACGTATTGTTGGCTATGTGTTTGACAGTAGATTAATGTTTAGAATATATAAATTCATAAAATAAATACTCAGAAGTACTCTAATCAATAAGTGGGTAAATTAATATATAGCTCTGAAAAGAAGAGATGAAAATGATAAATACATATTTTGTAAGCCTTTAATATACTTAGCAATCAAGGAAATGCAAGTCGAATTTTATTGAGACTATGTCATCGTAGTGAGAATGGCTTTGATCAGAAAGAACTGCAACAAAAAAAAAAGGGGAGGAATCAAAGATGAGGTAGGTAGGCTTTTATACTATACATGAGAATGTAAATTAGTGCTACCACTATGTAAATAAACAGAGTCCTGAAAGCTAAAATACTGCTTTAAATTAACTGTTGATGGCATTGTTAATACAGGAAAAGTGGGTGTCATTAAAAGCGATAGAAGATTTCTTATCTCAGATGGGCATAGTTCAGAGAACTCATTTGTCAGATAATTCAACAGTTACCAAGGCTACCACAAAGTCAGTGGCTTCTGGGTACTTTATGGCATGAAATTACAGAATGAATTTCAGGGTTAGCAGAGGGTCGTGTCTATAGATGAAAGCTGAAGAGACAGGATGGAGAAATATGATGTACATGAGAAGATGGTCCCAGACATGTTTTCCACACAGTGTTTAGCTATGAGGTTTTTTATGGGACTTAGGACAAAAACTGAGGTAAAACTCGAGGGGTGGTGGTCAGTCCAATTGACTCAACTCTGGGATGTCCAGGTCCTTTTTAATACTGTCTTCCTCTAGTTTCCAGATAGTCTGCTCATTTAGAGAAATAAATATTTGAAAAAACCCATTCATTCAGAAATTGGAACTGCCCCTTGCGATTTCTGATTTGTGGCCAGGATAGACTAAAGGTCATAGCTAATTCCTGGCCAAAGACAAATTTTAGGACTCCTCACTTTTCGAGTCCCTGTTCTTAGACATCCTGACAAGCATTTTTTTTTTTCTTTTTCACTGGGATATTTTGAAAGGTTAAGTGAATATATTGCAGAAATACCTGTACACCCACGTTTACTGTGATACTATTCATAGTAAAGAAGGTATCTGTCAATAGATAAACAGATAAATAAAATATCATTCCTAGAGACAATCAAAGTTTATTCCTTCAAAATGAAGAACAAAATGGTTCAACTCACTAGAAAATGAATAGAACTAGAGAGCATCGTGTTAAGCAAATTATCACACAGAGAAAGGCAAATACATTGTTAGGTCACACAAAGTAGGCCCCACAAATGGCAGTGTTGAAGGCAATTACTCAACTTCCACCTGAGCTGAAGTTTGCTAGGTTGACCTCCTCTTGAGGTAGGTTGTGCTAGGAAACAGAAGACTAACATGTTACTCAGAAGTCCTTACTAGTTGGCTGGAGTCCAGACCTCAGCTGTTAGCACTTGCGTGCTGCTGAACACAGTGGCTAGTACCTCCTCTACCTGTCAGAGCACGCATGCTAACCACCTTGCTGTTCCAGCTTTCAAAGAGCCTTACCATGCTCTGTACCTATGTCAAACATAACAACCTTTTGCAGCTGCTACTGTGCTGTACTGCACGATGTGGCCATGAAATAACCTGCTCCTTCTCTCCATGCAGAGTGGCTGTATTTGGTGAATTCTTGCTGCACTACTTACACACAGTTTTGTTCATATGTGAACTATAGATACAAATATGCATATATGAGATGAAAATAGAGTTAATACAAAGATGGTTTGAGAGAAAGTTCTCCCTTAGTCTCTGGCATTTGATAATTAGTCTCTAAATGATGACTCTCTTTGGAAGGTTTAGGAGGTGTGGTCTCATTGAGGAAGTATGTGTGGTGGTATGAAGGAGACTCACCTCTGTAGGCTCATATGTTTTTGGTGAATGTAGTAGCAGGCCGTTTGTTCATTCCAGCTGCCCAGAACTGAAATAATCACACAGAAAGTATATTAATCAAATCAATGCTTGACCTATTAGCTCTAGCTTCTTATTGGCTAACTGTTACATATTAATTTAACCCATTTCTATTAATCTGTGTATCACCACCTGGCTGTGGCTTACCAGATAAAGTTCCATATGGCTCTCGTGGGGCTACATAGCTTCTCTCTGATTCTTCTTTATTTCCCACCTACCTAAGTTCTGCCCTGCTATAGGTCCAAAGCGGTTTCTTTATTCATTAATGGTAATCACAGAATACAGAGGGAACATCTGTATGTTCATCAGGTGAACTTGCTTCCGAAGGGTTAGGAGGTGGGGCTTAATTGGAAGAGGTGTGTCACTGGGCGTGGGCCTTGAAGGTTCCAAAGATTAGTATTATTTCTAGTCTGTCTGTCTGTCTGTCTGTCTGTCTTCCTCTTCCACTCTCCACTCTCCTTCACCTCTCATTCTGTCTCTCTGTTGCTTTCTCTCTTTCTATTTCTCTCTGTCTCTCTGTAAGTGTCTGTCTGCCTGCTACCCCCTATCTCCTTCCCTCCCTCCTTCTCTCTTTTCAGGGTTGTGGATCAGATAAAAGCTTTCAGTTACTGCTCCAGTGTAGTGTCTGTCTGCCTGCTACCATGCTCCAAACCATTATGGTCATAGACATACTCTCTGAAACTGTAAGCACTGATTAAATCTTTTCTTTTATGTATTACATTGATCATGTTTTGAAACAGCAATTGAAAAGTACCTAAAAAAGCATACCACAGGAGGAAGCTTTGGAAGTTTTAAGACTGAAACAATCAAGAACATGCTCTCTGCTTCTGTCAGAGATGAGAACTCTCAACTTATTCTTGCCACCATGCCTTCTGCTTTTGTCCCACTATAATGGATTCTAACACTCTGAGACCATGAACCCAAACAAAGTCTTTCTTCTGTAATTGTTTTAATCATAGTAGATAATCTCAGCAAAAGAAAAGTCGCAATACAAATTCTATTTGAAGATAAAAAGAAGGCAGGTAAAGGGAAGAAAGGAACAAATATTTTGATAAACCCATTTGCTTGTATATTGAATAAATTCATTACAAAATAAGTAAAGAGTTACTGGTCAAAGATGAACCAAAACAGACCATTTAAGTTATCTTTAGAGTTCTTCCTCCAAACTAGAGGACACAGCCTGCTAAGAAACAAAACTTTCTTCCCATTACTTACTGATTGCCCTTCAATATTCTACAGTATTGGTACAACTGTCTTATCTATCTTTTTATTATTTTATTTTTGAGACAGGGTTTCTCTGAATANGGATTGAGATTATAAATGTGAGGCACTGCACCAGGCATTTTAAAATATGACCTCTAGGGATAGAATTCAAGACCTCATCTTAAAAAGATAACTTACTGATTGCCCTTCAATATTCTACAGTATTGGTACAACTGTCTTATCTATCTTTTTATTATTTTATTTTTGAGACAGGGTTTCTCTGAATATCTCTGGTTCTCCTGAAACTCACTCTGTAGACCAGGCCGGCCTTGAACACACAGAGATCTGCCTGCCTTTGGCTCCTTGAATACTGGGTTTAAAGGTGTCTGCTACCACCGCCCAACTGTCCTATCCATTTTAGCATCTATTTTTCAGTTTATACTGCTCTTCCAACTCTGCCACATCTTTTCATATTTGTGTTCAATGAATCATCATCAATGATAATCTCTTTGGAAATATTTTCTTCTATTATGCTGTAACTATTTTTATACTTTGCGAATTGTCACATACTAACAGCTTCCCAGTGTATATTTTCTCCAGTGCTCATCCTTTAACATCTGCTAACTCTTTGTATGATTTATTGCAATCTTTCAAATTTGTCCTTATGAATTTTTTTTACATAATAAAACGGTTCCTTTGATTCCTGTTTTCCATCTTGATTCATGCCAGAGGAGGTTTGGCAGCACGTTCTGTGTAAAGGTTACTGACATGTCCGTCTTCTCACTCTGCCTTACCTACTCACTGCTTTCTTCCTGATCCTGGTCCCAAGTCTCCTGTGATGAAATGGGTATATAAGCAGGCAGAAGCTCATGGGACAGAAGCCTGGAGTATACAGCAATCAACAGAAAAAAGAGAACAATGTGGATGGAGAGAACTGACACCCAAAAGTTGTCCTCTGACTTCTACAAACAGGAGAAGCATACATGTCTCCACCTTTACATACAGATACATTAATGCACACATATATACACATAAATGACAAATACTGAGTTAAAATTAAGATGAGAAATTGAAAGAAATGAAAATGGCAGGGTGTGTTTTTCCTCCCTGGGAGCTTTCTTTGAATCTCTAGAAAGACTATGTCCATTTAACTTATTTCCATTGGCATCTGATTTCTGATCTAAAGAAAAGAGAGTATGGAATACATGAGGCCCCACCATCACTGAGGATCTACAGGCAATTGCAAGAAGAAGAAGAGACATTTCTTCAGTAGTATAGCTACTGGTAAGTTGCCCATGTACACAATCCCCGAGACTCAGTAAGTAACCTTAGTGGAATTGATTGAGTCACCAAAAATAAAACACAGACAGGTAAAAGGGGAACATATTGGAAAGAGAATAGGAATTAGTAGGAAGGGTGATTGATACACAATAGAAGGCAACAGAGGGGTAAATATAATCAGAATTTATTACATACTTATATAAGCATAACGCATGAAGTCAATTATTACACATAATTAATATATGTTACAAGTCATAAATACAAAGGGGAAAATAAAGAGAACCAAAAACAAGACTATCCCCAGGGGATCCTCAGCATGTTTGAGACTCCCTGCTGCGCTCCTGTTCATTCACAGGATCTTATCAGCCTGTTTGACTTTTTAATCTTTACACCACCCATGTAATAAATGCTTTTAATTAAATTTCATCCATGTGGAAAACAAATACTAAGTTCCTTCAGTCTGGTCATGTAGTCATTTAAAGCAAGAGTTTGCTCATTGTTTGTCTCTTCTTGTCCCAAACTATCGCCCAGAAATGCAGATCCAATCCTTGTACCTTGTGCCTCCTCATTTGTATGGTCTTAGCTTTTCAAGGTAGAGAATCACATGCTATTATTAAGACTGAGCAAAAAATATTTTAAGCAAATGCATGAATGATGACTTATTTCTTAAATTTTACTTCAGTTTTCTTCTTCCAATCTCAGTCCCTTGTGATGCCTTTTAGGACGCACTGTCCAGCTGGGAGAATTAAAACTCTCTGGCTCCTTTCACCCCAAACTCTTACCTTGCATTCATTATTCTAACAATAGAGTAGGAAACTTGAAATACAAGCCAGACTTATCTGTCTCTGTCTAAATTTTGCATGTATTGCTGTTACTTTGAGAATTTAGCACAGAGTTCTTTGCATGGCAAACAAAACTTCACAAGTGAGCCTTAAAATTGCCTTAGATGGCCAGGCACCAGGAGAGACATCATTAGGGTGAGTGAGTTTCTGACCGCGGCAGCAGCCCGGGACAGGGAACTCAGACACCCCTCCTACACTTCCTGGTCATCCTCAGGGGCTACTCTGCCTGATACTTCCTCTCTCTTTCTATCCCACCCAGCTTGCATCCACAACCCTCCCCCCCCTTCGTCTGACTCCCTTCCGTCTTTGACCACAATACATCTCCCAGCCCAGCCTGTTCGGGCTCTAGGACCAAATCCGAATTGGCAGGGCAAACGGGAGGGTGCTAGCTCCTTTGTCCCCGCTAGCCTGCCTGCAGCGAGCTAGGTAGG
>NW_026068053.1:1956333-1960458 GCF_014885135.2 Alexandromys fortis | reverse complement strand
GGGGAGAGGGGGAGGAAAATGGGAGGCTGGGAGGACGCGGATACTTTTTTTTCTTATTCTCAATAATAAAAAGAAAGTGTAAACACTAAAAAAAATTGCCTTAGATGGCCTCAGCTTAGGCATATAAGTTCTTGAGCTAAATATTCCTCTACTTATTCAGTTTCAAACAGTACACACTAAAATTTATTTCACTAAGCACTTTCTCATCTTGATCATTTATTAGTATTAAAATACCACCCAGTTTTTCTTTTCTTGCATCTCTGTGTGTGTCTGTATATGTGTATGTGTGCTTTTGAGTATGCCTCTGTGTGTGTATGTGTATGTGTGTGGGTGGGTGGGTGGGTGGGTGGGGGTGAACTATGCAAGTGCCAAGCATAGCAATTTGAAAGTCAGAGGGAAAAATCTGTTGATGCATTTTTCCGAAGATTTGTTTGCTGTTCTCATGTGCTGGGGATCATGTACTCAGCATATAATATCTGAAGAACGTGAATATTTGTTATCTGAGACATAGCACTACTGAAGAAGCATTTCCTAGTAATGTGACAAACATGTAGGTCATCAAGTCACATTAGAGAGGGAAATACAGTGAGAAACAGGGAAAAGAAATTGATGTGAACAGAAGAAAAGGACACAGAGAAAGAAACAAATAGAAAGATAGAGTGTAAGTGATATAAACTATTAAATGATGAAACGAATGTCCCCACTGAGCTCAAAGAAACACAAGCTATTCCCTTCCATTATGTAATTTTACAAATGTGCTTTCACAGAGCTAACAGAAATTTCACTGTAGCTTTTTAATTTTCTCAACACATGAAACGAAACTGCACGGTTTTCTGAAAATAGCTTAATTACTTATTTCATGATTGTGTGTATAATGTATGTCTCTCTCTCTCTGTGAGTGTGTGTGTTGTGTGAAGGTGGTTGTGTGAATTTCCTACTCAGAGGACATCAGTGGTGTCAGTCCTTGTCTTTTACTCTGTGTTAGACAGTCCCTTGCTGTTTGCTGCCTGTGTACCATAGTTTCTGGGTCCTGATTTCCGAGATGTCTCTGGTCTCTGACTCCCATTTTGCTGTAGGAGCAATAGGAATACAGACATGCAGTATGCTGCCCAGCCTTCTTCAATGCAGTATTCTTTCCAGCAGTATCTGGATTCTGGATCCATGAATCAAATGCTTACACCAATGTGGCAAGTGCTTTCCCCAAAGAGTCATTACCTTTTCTTTATTTTTGGATAACATTTTTTCTAATCATGTGGCTATTAACTGTATTAATGGTCATTGCTTTTGTAAGCCAGTATTTGAAAATCTTTCTCACCTAATTCATCACTCAACTAGCTAGTAACTTCTGGAAATCCCTCAATTCATTGTTCAACTACCTAATAACTTACAGGGAATCCCTCAACTTAATTCATCTACAACATTAACTTCTCAGCATTGGCTCAGACTGCACAGGGTTAAGTTCTACAAACCTGTCTCTCCATCAGACTGGCTATGGAAATGCTATTGAGTAACTGACAATAAAGTTGAAAGTTTGCCTAAAGTTTTTTCCTGCTTCAAAACAATTTTATAGGAAAAATGCATATGCACAAAACTCGATGAAGACTTTAGTTCCCTGAGGGTGAGTACCAAAGAAGAGCAGTGACATATAGGCCATGATAGGGCAGGGCAGGCTCGCTATACGTGAAGCTTCTGAATTCTCTGCAAACCCTACTGTTATTCCCCAGAAGGCCCCTGAGCGTAGCTCGCCTGGGGAACTACATTTCCCAGGAGACCCTAGCGTTCCACGCAAAGGCTGTGCAGGCGCAGATAGTGGCATTTGACCTACGTGCGTGGGGGACCCTTTAAAAGCTGGAAAGCCGTCCATTCGTCTTCTTTTCCCTTCTCTCCCTTTACCGGTATGCATGCTGCAATAAACCTCGCGCCACGTGGGTTTTGTTGTGTCTTGCGTCCTCCTTTTCGCCACCGAGAAGAACGAGGAGGAGGAGGAGGAGGACACCTACTATCCATCTTTGCAGCTCCTGGACGTGTTCACCAATTCCAAGTTCTCCAACTTCAGTGTTTCTGGGCTTTATATAAACTGCACCATGTAAATACTGAGAAAAAAATGGAAGGACATGAAAACTTCTCAGGGCGTGAGAAAGAAAAGAATTCTTTCAACCTGGAAACTAGCAGACAAGCAAGAATTCCACCACAATTAATAACTCCAGAAGCCCCTTCTCCCTTTGCAGCTGTAATGCTGTTGCACTCCATGATTCTCACCAGAAACCATATTATTATCCCAAATGGCTCTGGGTTAAAACTTATTAGATTATAATCCTATCTGAGACTTTTCTGCAGTTACCTCACTTATCTCACTTATTGGAGGACAGAGAAGAGTAAAAGGGGGTGTCTTATCAACCTTTAAAGAGATCATCTGAGAGCTATCAAAATGGTGTATGTGGCTAAAGTTAAGACACTTCATTGCTTCTCCCTTGAGTAATCTGTTTTCATACTTGAGTATATCTTTTTCCACAAGGTTCTTCTTGCAGAAGCCCAAATCCATACTCTTGGACATTTCTCACTTTCTCCTAAGCAGCTCTCTCTTTTTAACTGTTGTGTCTAAGCTCATAATAAAGTATCTTTAAGAAAATCTTAGGTTGTTTTTCTTAACACAGCTCACCCTGAAATTCTTTTTGTGTTGGTTTTAGTTTGGCCTGAGTGAATGTACTTAAGAATCCAAGAGCTAATGAGTTATGAGGCTGATTAGGGTGGGGTGACAGAGCTGTGTCTCTGTGTTGTCACCACTGATGGTATCATTAAGTTATTGGCTATAGGTACTTGAGCTAATTGCCATCATGTCCCTGTTTCTGCAGAGGATGTATATGAGGCATTCTTTTCCTCAGGTTTCTCTGGCAACAAGCTTCCAAAAGATTACCCAATTAGGACAAGCTCAGGGGTGTGTGTGTGTGTGTGTGTGTGTGTGTGTGTGTGTGTGTTTTAAATACAAACATCTTATTCTTCTCACCTTATTATACAGGGAACTCAAAAGTTTTACAAGTTAGATATTAAAACCAGGCAGGAATTTCTTTTATTCGTCAAACAATGATAAGCTAAGTAGCTAATATTTGCCTCTATCAATTTACCTCATCATATACATCTATTCCCAAACTCTCAATTGCAGTCAGTAAGATGGATTAGTATAAAAAACATAGTAGAAAAGAGATCAGACTTCTGAAAGTTTTCATTCTGTGATTTCCATGTGTGTCATAGCATATTCACATATGCTCATATGAGCAAATACACACAGACAGTAACTAACTAAATAAGTTAATATGAAATGTTTAACTCTCATTTGAGACCAATCATAGCTGGAATTTTCTTTGAGTTGACAATCAGCTCACAAATGGAGACATAGAGAATTATTATGAGTTATGGATGCTTGGCCTTAGACTCTTCTTGCCTCACTAGCTCTTAAATCTTAAATGAACCCACCACTATTAATCTACATTCTGTAATGTACCATCCATTCTTCTTCTACCACAATTCCTCACATCTCTCTCACATGCCTTGATTCCTCCTTCTCCTTCCTCTCTTTTTCTGGAAGTCCCACCTAAATTTCCTTCCTAGATATTGGTCATTTAACAATTTATTAAACTAATGACAGGGTATCTTGTCAAAGACACATTTTCCTAGTGTACAAAAAGATTAGTCTATAACAACTAATCGTTGTTGTTGGGAGGGCCACTAGTTTCCCAGCTGCCCAGAGCTCAGACCCAAATAATCACACAGAAACTATATTATTTACATCATTGCTTAGCCCATTAGGTATAGCTTCTTATTGGCTAACACTTATAACTTAATTTAACCCATTTCTAGTAATCTGTGTATCACCATGTGGCTGTGGCTTAGTTCCCAGCATCAGTCTCTGGTGGGGCTACATGGCTTCTCTATATCTCTGCCTTCCTTTTCCCAGCATACAGTTTAGTTTTCCCCACCTATCTAAGTTCAGCCCTATCAAGAGGCCAAGACAGTTTCTTTATTCACCAATGGTATTCACAGCATACAGAGGGAAATCTCACATCACCTCCCCTTTTCTGTTTAAATGAAAAGGAAGGTTTTAACTTTAACATAGTAAAATTACATATA
>NW_026068053.1:1946271-1954276 GCF_014885135.2 Alexandromys fortis | reverse complement strand
TTTTTTTTTTTTTTTTTTTTTTTTTTTTTTTTTTTTTTTTTTTTTTTTTTTTGGTGTGTGTGTCTAGAATTCCTTTCCAATCCCTCCAAGTGGATTTTAGTTGGCCACTTGGGCACCAATTGGTTGTTGGGAAGGCCACTTGTTTCCTGGCTGCCCGGCAGTTCAGACCCCAAATAATCACACAGAAACTATATTATTTATATCGCTGCTTAGCCCATTAACTCTAGCTTCTTATTGGCTAACACTTCTATCTTATTTTAACCCATATCTAGTAATCTGTACATCTCCATGTGGCTGTGGCTTACCAGATAATGTTCCCAGCATCTATCTCTGGTGGGGCTACATGGTTTCTCTCTAACTCTACCTTCTTTCTCTCAGCATTCAATTTAGCTTTCCCCACCTAAGTTCTGCCCTATCAAGAGGCTAAGGCAACTATTCATTAATGGTATTCACAGTATACAGAGGGTAATCCCACATCAAACTGTAGGAGCAAAAGAAACTTTTCCCACAGTTCTTTTATGAATCAGAATCTGAGAGTTATTCCACATTTTTTTTTTTATTTGAAAAATCACTTGATGTCTGGCAGGCCACTGTCACCTAGGGATCATACAGGATCAGGAAGAAAAGAGGAAGAAAAAAAAAACTATGCTGTGCTCACAGGTATACCTCTTGACAGATCACAGGCAAGTGTGTTTATCTGATGGGATTCATGATTTTGGCATGCACACTGATTATTCACATGTTTTCTCTTTGTGGATGAGTTGTCTTGTGATAATATAGACGTCCACAGACTCAGATAACTAAATTAATTTCACTGTTATGCTCAACCATTTAAGAGTTCTTGTTTTTGAGCTTCTTACTTCTCACAAACTAGAAAAACAAAAGCACACTGGTTCCTTTAAGGGTTACTCAGGTAAAATCTTTCCAATTTCAGATTTTTTTCCAACTGAACTGCTGTATCAATGTGCATTTCATTTGTTTCAATGACAACCAGAAACATCAAAGATGTGATATGGGAAGCTATTGTTTTTCCCAAACCTATGTTTTCTCCAAGCAGAGGATAATAAAAGGAATATTCTTTGTGTGAAATGCTAATATTTTCTGATGGATTGTAAAGCAAACAGGCCAAGAAGAGAAACACTGGCTCTATTCTTTTAGGTACCTGTGAGCCTGCTTGGTCTTGCTTCCTTATTGGGTTTTGTTTTTCTTCTCAGGATAGTTATAATTGAAACCTGATTGATTATTAAGACAACTAGTAGGCTTCTTCTCATTGAGTTGGACACTGGTCCACATGATCAGTTTTGGATTTTACCCTCTATATCCCTAGTAATACACAAACTTTTAGAAAGGGAAGATAGAAACACCATCCTTAGACAGTGAAGTGCCACATGAAAGACAGGAGGAAGCATCTCAATTATGACTCCTCAAGGTTTTAATGTTTTATGAAAAGTTGAACACAGCAATGGTGGACTCTAGGAAAAGCCTAGAGTTCATTTCTAATCAACACAAACATGGTTATTTTGTAGACTTATTTTAAAACTTTATATTGATTCTCACATGACTTCAGTTAAAATAATGAGATCTGAGTTACTTCTGGTTGATGACATGATGTTCTGAACTCCCTAAAAATCAGGAGATAAAACCTATGATGAAAAATGGGGGATGGAAATGGGGCTCTTCCAGTGAGACAGCCATTTTTATCTCTGGGAAGTGTCATTCAGGAAGCTAGGGTCAGTCAAGAGTCAAAATTATGATTTTGTTCTGTGACCTCTCTGTTTTTTGCCACATAAAATTGAGAATGAATTTCATAGATGATGGAAGCCTGTTTCAGAAGGAGGATTTTACAGATAAAAGTTTAAAAGGGGAGTTTATTGTGGAAGGCAAACAAGCTGGCCTTCTGTGTGAGGCATCCCGAGTAAGGTACAGCTGCAAATCTTCATCTAGCATTAGCAAGACTTTACCAGTCTGAGTCAGGGTAAGTAGCCTAGTCATTCCAGCCAGGCCAACCACAGCTCCTCAACATATTTCCATGCACCTCTTCAGCTCTGGGACTGTACTGGAGGGTCTTATATTCCTCCAAAGGCCAGTAATGTGTCTGATCACACAGTGCTTCCCCGTGTGCATGAGGATGCTCTGTAGATGGGGAATTACAACAAGCAAAAATCAAACAAATGAAACTCTCATGAAACCCTAGTGGAGACTAATGCCCTAAACATTTCTGAATTTCCTGGATTCTGGCCAGGACAAAACTACCAACATAATCAAAATATAACTGGCCAGGAGAACTATTTTAAGGTCCTTGACCAACTTACCTGACAATTTTTTTCTCATTCTCATCAGTTTACACTTTCATTTGGAAGTTAAGAAGTGGGTCTATCAGTAGCTAGGATAGAAGACCAATCCCTCTGCAAAACTAATACACATGAATATGTGTTAACAAAATTAGATGAATGACTACCATTTTAATGAGATATGTACTTACAGTTCCCAGAGGTTCCTCCCTCTCCTTTATGTATGGATCTGATCCAAGAGAGAAGAGTAGATAAAATGACTGAGTTATACAGGGATCAAGGAAGGTTACCAGTTTCTTTGCTGACTCAAATCTCCAAATATCCTTTGGCCTTTCAGCAAGTGCATCTCTGGTGGTGCCAGAGTTACTCAAGCTGTCTAAGCTGAAAATATCCCTGGTTCTGCCATAATAGTAAGAGGCTGGAGATACCAAAAAGGGGGTCTGGTTATTCTTCAACATTTTTTCCCTGAAAGAGTTTCCTTTTCCTGGAAACCTTCTTTAGGATGTACCTGAAACTTTGTGGTTTTTTGAAACCTGGAATGTAAACTGGACTTAATATCATACCTCCCCTCTTTTCTCCATCCAATAAAGCTTCACTAACCCCAAGGTTCAGCCATGTGCCACTCCCCAGGTCATGTTGCTGTTCAGAAGCTATGCCCCCTTTCCCTCTCATGGACTCCATACACTAAAATATATATTACAAAATCTCATTCTTTGTGATTTGTGAATTTAATTTGTTCAATTCATAGGACAAAAACAGAAATCCACTTACTCAGGGTGGCTTTGGTGACTGTGGAATTTCTGGATCTCTAGACTCATGAGGCAAGTACAAGGGCCAAAAAAGGCTCCATCATTCTCAAGACACTGTGATTTTCCCATACCATCTCAACCTAAATAATCTTCAGTGACATCAACTCCTAGCACATCAGAAAAGTGATTAAATTTCAACATGAACATTGGAAAGGGACAAACTTGAAACTACGGAAAGCAAGAAAAACTCAGATACCCTTTTTCCACCTAGAAAAGAAATGACAAAATGTTCATGATGTAGATCTGAGCTTAAGGTATGAGCAGCGATTTATGGAAAAGGTTCTGGTTTTTCTATTTATCCACTATATTAAACAAAAGAAGAGAAAACTAATGTTTAATGTGGGATTTAAATGAATAAAGTAGATGCTGATTTTCTGCTTAATGAACACTTTACATAATGAGCAGGGACATTGAATTTCATGTAAATGTCCAGGAGCAGAGAGAGTAAATTGAATCTCATAAATAATTGAATACACTAAAAACCAATATTTCCTGTTGCCTTTTTTCTTCAGGAAAAGAATCATTTTTGACACTAAAGAGTAGATCCTCTTTTCTTGTAAAATTATTACATTTTAAAGTAAATACATACAAAATGATTTCAATTAAAAAGGAAAGAAAGGAAGAATAATAGGTTGAATTTTCAGAATTTCATTTTCTGCATTTCTGTTTCCTTTTGTTGGGTAAAATACTATCAACTTTCCTATAGCAGTATATCTTGGTCTTGTTGTAAATTTGGTACTCCACCATCCTCTCTTTCACTGACTTGGTGGTGGCTGCTTCTTACGTCATCCCCCTCAGCCATCAAGTGTGGTGAATTTGCATCACTATAAGTTGTTGATACATGATGCATAGCAACATATGCCCTGTTATAGTTCACAGTCAGCCCAGATTGTTCCCTCTGTCTTGTTCCTCTTCTCTGTCTCTCCTTTGCTCTATCTTATTTGTTCTCACTGTCTCTTGGTCTCTTTGTCTGTCTATCTCTCTCATGTCATCTCTTTCTGAGATGACCTTTTGCTCTCCCACACCTTCCCCAATAAACCTTTTGCATTAGATCTGTTGAGTGGTGTGGTCGCTTAGCTGCTCACCTTCACTGGGCTGCTATTTATCCTTTCTGTAGCTTTATCATTACTTTTCCTATTAATGCTCACAGTAGGATAAAGTTGAAGGACTTTCCTTAGGTATTGCATCCCAGATCAGCCACTGCTCAGACACACTCATCTGTAGCTGGGTTACCCCTCATCTTTACAATGGGTTCTTCCCAGAGGTCCCAAGCTAAAGATCTTCTTTCTTCTGCTTGATGCCCAGGAATCAGAGACAGCCTGTCACAAGAATGTTCTATGGGTCTCATGGCATGGAACTTTCCACTTCCTCTGAAACTTTTTTAAAAGAGAGGGAAACTGCCACATGGGCCTGAACTCCTCAGAGCACTTAGCCCATGGCTGTATGTGTATTTTGTGGGTAGTACATTACCATCCACACTCTCCACCACTCTTCACAAGCACTGCCCCAACTGACTCAAAGATTCCTTCCTCCCCACAAGGTATTGCTGTTCTTAGTTGAAGTTATCCAAGAAGTTGAAACTGTGTTAAACTTCCTCCAATGTTGATGAGAACTGCAGTGACCACTCAGAGTTGGAATGTGGGAAGCCGTCTTAGCCCTTATGTAGCCATTCAATGCACACACATGCAAGTCAAGGTGATTAGCATCCTTGGGAATTTTTAGGTGGATTCTTTTAGAATGCATGAACAGATCCAATCCAAAACCCAAGAAATTTCTCAGATAGCATCTAAGACCACCAGCAGAGCTCTCCCTTCTTTACAGCTGTCTGGGGCTTCTTTGTCAAGAGGATAGGAAATAAAGAAACCATATGATGATTAATATGTAAAATAAGGTTGTTTGCAGGAGAGGATGGGAGTCATTTCTCACTGCAGCATCATCTAAGATTGCAAGGCTGTTGGGGGAAAAAAAACCCTGAAAATACAATCTGTAGAAGAGCTATGAATGATGGCACAGCAGGTGACAAGATGCTTTCTCTTCCCTCTGGGAGTCTTGCTCCTCTCTTAGAAAGCTCTTCATTTCTGTTTCATGCTGACTTTGTGACAGGGCAAGACAATGCAGAAGTTTCTCCATCTTTCTGAGGTCATTTTACGTTTGGATAAAATTTGATCTCTTTGGTGGAAAGTCCTGTGAAAACTTACCAAACTCTCTTCTAAGAAGCCAATGTCAAGACGGCCTAGCTAACTTATCTTTGCTTCTGTTAAGATGCCTGCTTGTGCCAGTCCCCATTTCCAATTTACTGTTTAAAGTTAACTTCTGTTTTGTTGGGTCCATAGTGGTCACCAAAGATAGGGACAGACCACCAAAGTCTATTACACCAAAAGCAAATTTTATTCCAGAAACTAGATTCCAGAAAAACCAAAAGCAAACTTAAAAATATAAATCAATCAAACACCATGGGGCACAGAAGCTTATCAGCTAGCTGTGACCACAGACAAAGTTCAGGTTTCTGACACTGTGGCAAAAACAGGTCCTCAAGGTCCCCTTCTTATAGTAAGGAATACCAAGCAAAATTCTGAATAAATTCTTACAATCTGGAAGTAAAATTCAGATACAGATTGCCTTACTTTACAATCTTCATTTTTCAGTTAAACAAATTTTGTATTTAACCTATTGTCTTCCTTGGTACTTCCAGACAGTGTTTACTGAAGTCCTGTGCTCACCTTTGATGCTGCCAGTTTCCCATAGCAGGGACAATGCCTAACCCAGAGGTCAAGTCTCCCAAAGGTTAACTCAGCTCATATCTGTCCTTTATCAAGGATGTCCAGGAAACTGTTCTCAGTTTGCAGAGAGAAGCTCAGGCCTTGCAAAAATAATAGCTAGTTGTAAAATGAAATGACCAAAGCTGATAGAAGCTTCTTAAGCGGCTGAGAAAATAGCTCACTGTGAATGATTGATCCTTGATCTGCTGAGAAAGCTGTTGGTAGTTTGCTTAGGTTTGCAGCTTTATATGTCTTTCTTCCTATACTGTAAGCTTCTACATTCTAACCTTTTGGTGACTATATTTCTATTTCTATATTTTTGTTCTTATTTCTAGACCCTTCACTATTAACCTGCTTGCTTGTGGAAGCCACCCCCAACCCTCACAGCTACTGAGAAAGATATCAGGATGTATTTTTTGGTTTGGATTGGTTTTGGTTTTGCCTTTAAAAATCCCTTTACTCTAAGTGCGTAGCAGTATACTTAGGTTCCGAATGAATAACACAGTGTAGTCTCAAACAACTGGAATAATGACTTCTATTTGGCTATATGTAAACTGTGTCCGACTGGTCTTCTCTGGCGGGCTTTCTATATCAACTAAGAGGCAGGATTTTTTTCTCCACCTTCTCCCAGTGTCTGATGAGAGCTAGCCTTTATTGTATTTCTTCTGTATTCGAGAAAATTGTCCTTGAGCTGCTTTCTGATGTCCATTTCTAAATTCTTTCATGAATGAAATTTGAACCTCACAGGGGCTTCAGTTTCCTGTTACGATTTCAAATGTCCTCGAAAAGCTTTGGTTTCTCACTTTTTTTTAAATAAAGGTTTTCACATTGGAACATGTATGTGGGGTAATTTAAATCTGCATTTCCAGACTACTGACATTTATTTTTGACTCATAAATGAACTATCTCTACCTATATGCAGTCTTTTGTATTTTCTGTCATTTAGAAGGTCATGTTGCATGTGATCTATGCTTGTAATACTCCTGAATGTTTAAGGATTGCATTTCATGCTGAATGTACCAACAAGAATATAGTTAGAGGATAATGCATGCAGTACATGCATTCCAAAAGCCCTAGCTGGTGAAGCCTCCTCTAGTTGCAAGCCAGTTTAGTGTGCCAATGAAATGAGAATAACGTGATGCCCCTGAAAAAGAAGTCAACTTTAATGCCCTGTAATTCTCTCTTCTTTCTGAAGCTGTTAAATCCCCCAGATTCATTTGAATCTGAAAAACCTCATTATAAAGACAAAGCAACTCTTCCAAAGAGGCTCCTAAATTTAGACCTCTACCCTTAAGCTGTTCAATCTTGATTTTTCAAACTCTTTGGTTTTAATCAAAAGTTATTTTACAACTATCCTCCCTGCATCATCAGCCAAGGAGGTAGCCTTAATTTATTAATCCTTTCTATGTTTTTAAAGACTTTTATATTTAATTACTCACATAGGTATTTGGGTAGAACAGTATTTGCACATGACGCCAGTCCCTGCCAAGTCCAAACAAGAGCATCAGATCTCACAGACCAGCAGTTGTGAGCCACTCCAACTGAACTCAGTGGAAGAGCAGTATAACTGCTGAGGAGTCTCCACAGTTCATTAAAAAGGGACAAAATGTATAACAACAACATCAAAAAAAAAAAAAGACCAACAAAAAATAGCTGATACTAATTGGTTGTCCAGTAAAGTTATTTTAATAATTTAATAATTAACTTATTCTAAATTACAATTCTGTGAATTTCTATAATATCAGAACTGCACTTACTGGTCATTAACACGAATGATAGCTAAAACAAATGAGAGCACACTGAATTGTTCTTCAGGCTTGTTTCCTGGGCTGTAAATGCGTGATGCTCTAGCTTCAATATGATAAAAGACTGACTTTTTTGGGATGACAAGCTCAGTCCAGGAATACAACTATGCTTTTAGTTACTATTGTAGGAGCAGCTGGAGGAATATGTTGCCTTGTTTTTTCACATTCCTTGAATTTCTGAGCTGCAATCAGTGCATTTGTTGATTTAGATAGATCTACTCTGTCCCTTTCTGTTTCTCTCTGTCTCTCTCCTTTCCCTGCCTCTCCCCTTGACTCCCACCCCACTCCTCTCTCTCTCTCTCTCTCTCTCTCTCTCTCTCTCTCTCTCTCTCTCTCTCTCT
>NW_026068053.1:1926149-1945700 GCF_014885135.2 Alexandromys fortis | reverse complement strand
TTCTTTTTTGGTGAGAGTTGTGTTTGCATAGATAAGGATACATCCAACTTTCTTCTTTGCATCCTTGGCTTTGTTCTGCTACTATCACTCTCTTCATATATTTTTCCTTAAAAAAAAAACAATTTTTATTGATTCCTTGGGAATTTGCCAGTTCCCCTGTATCTGTTCTTCACCCTTACAGAGAAAAAACTTAAAAAGAAATAACAAAAATAAATTATAAATGAAAACTACAGAAAAAACTAATTAACAAACATTTAAAAAACAACAGTAATAAAACATTTCAATCCTTTCTCTTTCCCACCTCTCCATTGCCTCTTCATTTGTCTTGGTGGCATTGCAACCCGCTTTTTTATCATGCAATCTTTTTTCCAAACAGTTTCACTTGCAAATATTTATTGTATATGGTGTTGCTGGTCAGGTTCAAGAACTCTGGCTTCTGGCACACCATCATCAGTACTGGATCTTCACTGAAACTCCTCTTGGATATCCTGCTGTTTCACTCAGTCTTGGAGATTCTGTGGTCATGGTTCCACAGGCCTAGATCCTTCATGTTTTCCTGCCACTCATAGATGAGGTAGATGTTGGGGTGTGCCAATTCAAAGATCTTGTTATGTGTCTGAGTAGTAGCCAAGTCTGGGCCTTTGAGCAGCCTACCCCTTCAGGTGAAGTGCCGATCTAGCTCTACTAGTCCCCATGGTGTGTAGTGTGCTCAACCCTCCAATGTGTGATTCTCCCCAATCAGTAAAGGGTGGAGCAAACTTGCAAGGTCCTCATATCTCAACCCATGTTTCACATAGGCTTTTGTGGTAACACAGGCAACAGACATCAACATAGGCCCCTGTTATGAGAGAGAGAGAGAGAGAGAGAGAGAGAGAGAGAGAGAGAGAGAGAGAGAGAGAGATTGTCAGCAGCAGCAGATAGATTTCCACATCAGGCTGTTCCGTATCACCTCAGCTTCTTCAGATCTCTGTCTTTCCACAGGGCATGAACTATTCTCCCTTTAGACCTTTCCCATATTTGACCACCATTCACTTGCTCATTATAATGTTGTCTCACAGGTGCCAGACAGACAGTGGTTTCTCCTGCCAGGACAGGGTCAGGGGGTCCTGGGCAGGTATGTGGGTATTCTTCTCCTGCCAGATAGTAATCATATTTTCTTTCTTTTGAAAATAATTTTATATAATATTTTCTAATCATATTTTCCCCTCCCCCAACTCCTCCCAGATGCTCCCCAATCCCACACTCAACCATCTCTATGTTGTTTCTTTCTCTCTTTACAAAATATATAAGCAAAAAATAATATCTGGACAAATGCCATTGAACTTATTTTGTGTTGGCCATCTACTGATGTGGGATTCCCTTCTGTATGCTATAAATGTATTGTCTTGCCATTGATAAATAAAGAAGCTGTTTTCAACCAATGGCTTAACAGAATATAGCCAGGCTAGAAAAGATATATAGAGAGAGAATAGGTGGAATTAAAGAGACACCATGTAGCTGCCCGAAGGGAAACAAGCAAGCTGCCAGCTGGAACCTTGCCAGTCAGCCACGACCTTCATAGTAAAATATAAAATAATGAAAATGGGTTAANAGAGAGAGAGAGAGAGAGAGAGAGAGAGAGAGAGTAGGCAGAGTCAGGGAGGTACTATGTAGCCACCAGAGGAGACAGACACTGGAACTTTTCCCTGTAAGAAACAGCCATATGGCAATATACAGATTAATAGAAATGGGCTCATTTAATATCTAAGAGTAAGCCAGAAATATGCTTAAGCTATTCACCAAACAGTATTGCAGTTTATACAGTTTCTGTGTGGTTATTTCAAGTCTGTGCAGCTGGAAAGAATGAGCAGCCTCCGCCTACAATCTACTCTTGGGTATGGAGGCCTATCTTAAAGTGGCAAATACACCTAGTGAGACTCCGTTTTTGAGAACTTATTTTTTCCTCGCAAGTGAGTGCCAAAGGCGGATGGATCCTTGGTTCAGGGTGGGACCTGGGACCTTCTGTTCATTTCTTTAGTACCAGGACCTTGTCTGTTTAGAACCTGTGACAGCCCTGTGCATTCTACTACAGTGTTAGACACTGGCATTCTGGAATCATTCATATCCTCTGACTCTTATAAGCTTTCTGCCTCATCTTCCCTATAGCTCTTGGAGCCCTGAGTGGGAGTGATTGATGAAGACAACCCATTAGAACAGATTATTCCCAAGTCTCATGCTTGCTTTCTACACATTGCCCAGCAATGGTTCTCTGTGTTTATTCCTACCTTAGAAAGAGGAAGCTTCTCTGATGATAGCTGAGCAATACACTGATCTTTGGACATATAGAAGAACAATAGTGCTTAGCTTTTTAGTTTTGGAGTAATCTCATGACCTATTCAGTCTCAGTTTCTTTGCCAGCTGAGCAATATCAGGTATGGGTTCCTTCTCAGGACATGGGCTGCAATTATCTTCTCCACTCATAGTATGCAGAGTACCTTCTTGTATCATGAATACTAGTCAGTTAGGAGTTATCATCAGTTTGACTTTTTGCATTTAATGAAATGTAATGTCATCTTCTGGAATGTGTTCTTACTAGCATTTGTAGAGAGCAACCAATGGCTTTGGCAATAGCCTGTGATGTTTAGGGATTTTCTTGGTGGCCAATGTCTTTCATGTAATTTGCAAAGCTCTTTTTTGGTTTCCCTTCAGGACAAAGTTTATTCTTCTTTATTCTGACTCTCTCTATCATTGACTTACACACAGATAGCCTCTAGTCTCCCATAGTGCTGGATGTCCCAAGTATATTCTTTGACACTGAGACTAATGCCAATAAAGCATTCATTTATGGATTCAGTATAAAATGTAATTTTTATGTCTTTATATGTAATGTGTTACAAACCAAATGCACATTTTAAACTCTACTCTTTATTGCTAATTAGCTCTATTATCATAAGGTTCCTTGACCTCTCTGAATATTATTTTCTTTACTTACAAATTACTGATTATAGCACCCAAGTGTGAATGGGAGTGCTATGATCTGACTTCAGTAGGTATTACTTATTTTAATGTCTGGTATATTTTAATTGGAAACAACTCTTTGTGAATCATTCACAGTCATCTATCTACTTCTAGATTATTGAATCCAGTAGGAAATGTTCATTATATTTCTCAGCTTTCAAGCACAGAAAACCTTTTCAAATATTATTTTCTAGTCTCTATCTCATGTTTTTCCTCCAGTAATATTTACCATTAACTATGACCAACTTCACATTCTACATTTATTTATTATGGGGAAAAGTGATGTGACTGAACATAGATATTGAATAAAGTGAAAAACTATTGGCTTTCCTGTGATTAGAAACAAATAAATGGTGACTTAAAGTCAATCTCTAGTATTGTATGTGATATCCTAGATTTGAGAGGAGGGAAAATCAAAGTGGTCAAGACCAGGGAATTCGGATATTAAAGGACGGCATAGGAAATCATTGTACTATCCCTTATTGTGGGTCATGCTATTGTGCTGCTTCTAAACAGGCTTGGAAACACTGGTGTATCAATGAATAGCCTACAAGTAGTCTACAAGATTCTCTCCAGACGGAGATTCTATTTTCAGTGTTCTAGCCATTTATAATGATGCAAATTATGTGACAGTTTTTAAAGGTGGAAAAGTCAGTCAGGTCACTGAGTATTACAGGGCTCAGGAACCTGAGTAAGAAAGGCTTGTCTAAGGAAACAGGACAGAAATAAGTATTTATATTAGCTGTAACTTCAGAATGGTATGGAGGATCTGGAACACACATTGTGGTAAATGAAGTATTAGGAGATATGAGAGGTCTTCACAGGGAGAATTAAGGACAACTTGGGTGTGTTCTTTATAAGCTGATGTTTAAGCAAAAAGCACTATGCATCTCTAGAAGTGCTTAGGTGAAAACAGGATCTACCTGCTGCCAACCCCCTCCCCATAATGAAACCACACTCAACAAAGCCTCACCATCTCCTAGCATCTGAGAACATAAAATATTCTGAACTGATTGTCACCAAGAGACTTGTATGAAGTTCCGTAGAAATGAGCAGAGTAGACATGGCCAAAAATTTTACAGCAAAAAATGTAGTATCAAATTTACAAACCCAAAGTTATTTATTTTTAATTAGGTTTTGCTTTTAATTTAAGGTAATATTGATCACAATAATAAATTGAATAGGTTAGAATGAAGGTATGTAAAGCCTTTAGATAATTCAATGTATAAAAGCATTTGCGCTCCAAGTCTGACTTTAGTTTTAGGAAAACACTTGAAACGACATAGGAGATAGCAGCAATGCTTCTGCAGGCCAGATAGAGGCAGGACATTGCATTCATTTAAAAAAAAATTTGCTTTTTATGTGTCTATTTTATTTTCTTTGTCCAGCAATTCCCAGCTACCCTCCCTCAAATTTTTCCCATGTTCCTTATATTTAACATTATATTTTGCTTTATAATTGTTGTACATATATGAATGAATATACATAGAAAAACAGATGATTGCCTCCACATGGTGGAAGGTGAAATACTATATCAAGTAGTCCTCTGACCTGCACATGCACCCTGTAGCACATGTACGTGAGTAAGCAGGCACAAACACACATACACATTAATATGCAAGTATATACATGTGCAGGCATACACAAACACACACACACTCACATATACACACAGACATACTTAACATGAACCAGGTTTTGAAAATGCATTTTGCTGCATTTGTAGATAATCTAGAATCATTTATGTAACTTTTTAAAAAGTTTTATTTTTTTACATACTATATGTTTTTGTCATGCTACTTACTGTATTATTATGTTGATTCTAGGGATCTGAACTTAGTTTCTCACACCTACAAGACAAGTACAATGTGATCTGAGCATTTTTCTCAGTCCAAATTACAGTTTTTTCTTAAACATTACATTTTAAAAATGTTTTATCCTTTTGGAAACTAAGACACAAATGCATAATGTTGGTCAGTGGGAATAGTATATTATTCCCAAAATGTTTATGCAAACAAATATTCAATTAAAGACAATTCTATAAAAATATCTTTTTTCTTTTGTCTTTTTTCTTTCTTATACCAAAGATGGAAAATATAGAGAACAAAAGATTTAATATGAGAGAAAATGTATTTCTTAATTTCAAAATAGTTCTTAATAGTCAATTCTATCAGGATTTTCTGGCTCTCTTCTGTAAGAGCATAAAGATGAAATGAAAGAATTTTATTATTAGTAGTAGAGATATTAAACACCATTTGCTATAAATCACAGCACATTAGTGACTAATGTTCAGCAATATCTTCCCCCAGGTCATAATGGAAGCAGAACTGATTTAAGTGAAGGTAAAATTATGAAGTATGTGCAGTAATTACTGAACTTATTAGAAAAATAATTCAGCAGTCAGAGAATTATTTAGAACATTATTTCAAATTCTTGCCAGTCTCTTACAGCCCAAGATGTAGAAGTGTGGAATCATTAGTAAGTTCTCTATAAAGCTGATTAATTTTGATGGACAGGGTTAATTTTATGGTTACCAGTTTTGTGGTGTCTTGAGTATTCTGTTTCAGTTAGAAATCTTACTCCATTGAATTTTCTTTTCTTCTAACAGTGAAGTGCCAAGTTCCTTAGCTTTAACATCATTTATCAGCAAGTCACTTCCCTTGACTTTCTGTCCTCCTCACTTAACTGTTTCTCAGTGCCAGTTCATGCCTAATCTTAATCATTTCTTTTGTCCAAATTGTCCTCTGCTCTTGATCATATTTCCTGAGTTCATAGAGAGATTTAACTTAATAATTTTGTACAATTCAGTATAAATAATCATGCTTCACACATTCTCATTTACCAGTGAAGGGCAATAAGAAGTCACAGGGAGAGAATTAAGAGCAACACAATGGGTACTTGCAACAGCAGGTGCTGTGGTGGACTAAGTCTGACATGCATTTTTTTTATGAGGAGATGGGAACAAATATCTATTCACCTTAGATCAAACACTTATGACAGACAAATGGTTTTACCAAATCTCTCTCAGAGAAAGAGTGAGTTTGCTTACTTCAGAGGTTCTCAACCTTCCTAATGCTCTGACCTTTTAATACAGTTCTTCATGTTGTAGTGATCCTTAACCATAAAATTATTTTCATTGTGGTTTCATGACTGTAATTTGATACTGTTTTGAATCATAATGCAAATATCTAATATGCATGATGTCTAACATGCAACCCAAAGGTTGAGAACTGCCAACTTACATGAATAGTCATGTACAGTCATGGATAACTTAAAGACATGACTAAAAGGTGTGTCTATAGAAGTGACTTTTTATTCTCATATGGAAGACAGGAAATATAGGGAAGGAAAGACTTGCTATCAGAGAAACTGAATTTTTATTTTTGGAAATAGCTCTCACAATAACATTGCTGAATATCCCTCCTTGCCCACATGGATGATGACTCATGAAACCTCCATCCCTGGAACTCCATGCATACTTTCATTTTTTTTTTTTTTTTGAGATATGGTTTCTCTGTGTAGCCCTGGCTGTCCTAGAATTCCCTCTGTAGATCAGGCTCATCTCAGATTTGCAGAGATCCACCTGACTCTTGACTCCCAACTGCTGAGAGTAAAGGCAAGCACCACCACAGCACAGTTCCGTGCACAGCTTCTAAGTAGCCTACTGGTGTTGGGTCCTCTCTCCATTTGTCCTTACTATTCATGTAACTTTGCAGAAGGGAACTGAGAATCAGCAAGGTTCAGGAACTTTCTGTGATTTCCCCCACCACCACCAAGAAAGGAATTCTTTGATTTATAACAAGGTAGTTAGCAGCTGTCCTAGATTTTCACTGAGGAGTTTGGATGATACCCACCAGAAACTGCTACCCAACCATCAGAAATGAGCAATATTAGGTTGTAAGAAAACAAGGATTCTTCAATTTCTAGACATTTCATCCTGAAATTCTTTAGGGACAGACTTCAGGGCTTATAACCCACTTTCTGAGAAAGAAAGGGCAATGCAAATAGAGTTTGTGGCCTAACAGTAAGCCAACTCATGATGCATAATCAAAGGATTATTTAAAAAGTAAATATAGGAAGGAACCCTACTAAATTTATAAATATAATACTAATATTAATAGAAACATAAAAGTGAAAATAATTACCCAAGTAAACTCAAAGAATGCCCACTATATTACAGAGGAAATAAAGTTGCCAGCTAGGGTTATGAAACAAGTGTAAGAATGCTTGCCTGGCATGCCCAAGGCCCAGGGTTTGAACTTTAGTAGCAAATAAATCAGGAGTAATGGTGCTACCTATCATCCCAGTACTCAAGGTAGAAGCAGGAAGGTTAGGAGTTCAAGATCACCCTTACCTAGAAGGTCAATTAGAAGCCAGCATCTGTTACATCAACTGCATTTCAAGAATAAAAAGAAAAGGAAAATTTATGACTTAGAAAGCACCGGATATATTGTGATGACGGACTTCAGAAGAGAAAGGAAGGGAGATGGCTCTTTGATTCACTAATTGTTCTCACAGACTTCTACACTTAACACCCATCATGCAAACTGGTAGAGAGCACTGCGTGAACACTAAAGCATTCTTTTGGAGAGGAGAGGTACAACAGAAGCACGTCCTCCTAAAGGACCAGCAGTTAAGAGGTTAAGTATTCCCAAAGCCAAGTTGAGCATACACAAAGAAACTTTAGCCATTGAACAATCAGCACTTATGTGCTTTCAAAACCTTTTCTAGTTAATTCTCTTCAATTCTTATGAAAGTCAAGATGCTCATTTCTCTAAGACTAATAGCAGATTTCCTTGAATAGCTTGACAGAATACAAAAATGGAGTAACAGCTTGGAGTCTTCTATAGCTTTAATGTTTTAGAAACTTAGTAATTTAGATGAAATGGTCAAAGATTTTTGGAAACCACAACTTATAAAATGTTTGTGTTTTATATACATATAACACAAGTTCAGGCATTCTTTTCTTCTTTTAGTCACAAAACCAATCTCTTTGTTGGGTAAGGACTTTTCCTGAGTCAGCTTTTAAAATGCATTTATTAATGTATATTAACTATACATAATAATGTGATTCATTAGGATATGACGTCTTCATGTATGTATGTAATGCATAATGATCATTTTTTCCCAGTTACCCTCTCTTATCCTCCCAACCCCATTCTTGTATTCTATATGGTTCCCTCTCTCTTTTAGGTCCATTTTTGTTTGTTTGCTTGTTTTGTTGTTTTTATTACTAATTTGTTTCATTTTTTGTTTTTTTTTTTCCATATTGGGTTTCATTAGTCTGTTCATAGGCAAATGTGGCACTGTTTATAAGAGCTTATTCACCTTGTTTTTGAGTATACAACTGAAGAAAATGTTTATTCCTCTTGCTCAACTGTTATTTGAACATAATTTCTTAAGAATGGGTGGGTATCATGTCTGAATCTGTTTATATACTACTTTTGAGGGAATTTATTTATTTTCTCTAAGTTACTAACCTTCTAACCTATTAGAAACATACTTTATATACTTAATATGTCTTGTCTTTTAGACACACACTTGTCACAGAATGTCTTTTTTATGTTTGCTGTCATCTGAATATATCTCCCATCATTTATGTGTTAAAACTTAAACACACGTGAGATAAGGTTAAGAGATGGAGATTTTGATGGAGATTTTGAGATGTAAGAAAAAAGGATATTCCATATTCCATTAATGAAAAATAAATTTATATTACTTAAAAATTATTCACTCTCAGGTACTTTGTAGTAGTAGTATAAGTGGATAAAAATATGTTTACTGACACTTCTTATGTTTCTAATCTTAAAATCCTCTTTTAGAGTTGAGGATTTAGCTAGATTGTTGACCTATTGCCTAATAATCCACAAAGCACTGCAGAAATCATCAAGGATCAAAAAAGGAAATAGAAATAAATACTTCTGGGAAATATAATAATTTCCTGGCAAAACTTGCACAAGTACATTAATAAATAAACTTCTTGTATTAGATATATTCTCCTCAAGCATTATAATAAATTACATTCTTTGATAAGAACAACAATCACACCATCTTTTTAATTTTGTTTTATTTGTCCATGATAAAATGTTCTCCCCAAATGCAAATTAGGGAAGGTTTTTATTTCACGTTTACTTTTAGCTTACAGCTCATCATTGAGGGGGTTCAGCACAGAAGCTAAATCAGGAACTAAAAGGAATACTGTGTGCTGGCTTACTCTCAGGCTCATGCTGAGTACCTTTCTTACACACTCAGGACCACTTTCTCAGTGATGGTGTTGCCACAGTGATCCAGACCCTCCTCCATCAGTCAACAACTAAGACAGCCCCCTCAGACATACCCACAGGAAGTCAATGTGATCTGGGTAATGACCCAGTTGACTCTCCATTATTTGGTGGTACTAGACTATATAAAATGGTCAGTTAGAACTAACTAGAAAATACGTGGCCTCGGAGTCTTCAGGAATTAAATATCATTCAAATCCCACAAAATTTCTATTTTTTGAGGATAAATATCCATCTATCCCATTATATAAAGTATGAGTGTGTTCTGTCACATTTTACATGATTATCACTTCCATGGGGTGCCCATGTTCTGGCCAGATTGTCTCAGTCTATGGGAAGAAGTATGAACAGTGTAATGCATAGGTTCTGTTAACAAGGTTCAAGGAGTTAATAGAAAATTATAATTCATAGAGACTGTTAAGAATATCAATGTCCTGGCAGGAACTAAGATGTCCTAAGGAGACATTTCTGACCCTCTCTTTTGGCTTTGTTTTACTGAAATGATGGCCCCCAGATACTGGAATTTCCTTGGGAGACTAATGCTGGAGATGGAAAGGGTTGAACCCTTGTGCCTGGTGCAAGCCAAGGAGAAAAAGATTTCTGAAATTCTCTCTTCTCAGATGGCCTAACAGGAAGAGATTGGACCCAGACAGACAATGACGTTCAGAACCTCTCATTGATAAGAACAGCTTAGCTATTCCTACTTCTTGGCCTTTATTTAAACCCAAGCCTTCTGTTATCACCCTGAAGGCTGTACTTGCAGGATTCACCTGTCCTCTTTGTTCCTCCTAATATAGCCAAATTAAATACATCTTCTAATTTTCAGAGATTTTTGTTTCATAGACTTATTGAGATAAGTGTCTGAACCTGGCTTGTTAGGGAGTTACTAAAGCTCAGGATCTGACACTATAATCACAAGGTGGGGTGAAACACATGCTTAGGTCTGCACAGACAGGAACCAACAGTGCATGAGGGAAAGAAAACAAAGTTCGTTGGAAGCAACAAAGGGTTCTTGTGAAATGCAGCTGATGAGGAAATAGAGGTCTTTGTCAGGGTCTGTCATAATCCTGAGTAGAGAGTAGTTACAGATTAAATTCTTTTCTAATTTGTATTTTTTCTCAATATGAGAACAGATAAGGACACCTGAGATTTAAGTTTTCTAGTGGAAGTGACCACAAAAAATTTGAGAAAGATTTGTATGGAAAGCTGAAAGAATAACAAAGAAACAGACAAAATTATAAATTTGATCCAAATGTGCATAATAAAGGGTCCCAGAAATGTTATGTTTTTTTCCCTAGATTATACTACTTGGAAAAGACGTAGGATATGGTGCAGAAGCTACCAAAATGGAGTACATGTTGCAGCCACTGAGTTCTACACACAGACTGTGCTAGTGAGTGGAACACAGGGAGAGGCAGGGTGTCAGCAGCTGAGACAGACCTTTGTACAAAACCGGTGCACTGTGACTCTCTTTTAGGCATTCTTGATTTCATTCATCTGCTTTAATAAAAGATTCCCAGAGAGTTAATTGTAGGAAGATAAATGGAAATAGATGACTTTCCTTCATTCCATACACTTCATGTTTGTGTCTAACATAGTTTAAAATTCCTGTGTCTTTTATTTATAGCTAGTATGCCAAACTACGCAAAACTTTGGAGGAAAGAATTAAGTGAGAATTTGTGGAGTATATTTTCGATGGTGGGAAATCTTTGTTCAAGACACACAGGTGTCCATTTAATAAATTTCTCAAATTTATGAATGAACAACTAGATAACATGAGAAATATCTTTTTCTAATATTTGCAGGTGCTCTGTGACTCCATATATGTAAAATCATAAGCCATCTCAGCAACAATCATCCCATCCCTTTGCTACAGGTGGCATTTGCACATGTTTTCAATAGAATTGTCTACCATAGGGTCATGCATTTTAAACATTTGGTCCCTAGCAGGCCATGCAATTTGGGAAGGCTGTGACTTTCTAGAGGCATTCCTTGAGACTTTGGAACATCAACATTCTCTCTGTTCATATTCTATTTCCTGACAGGGGATGCAATATGACCAGGCCATTCCCATTTATATTGTCATGTCTTGCCTTTCTACCCCAATGGACTATATTCCCTCCAACTCTATGTAAAATCAAACCAATCTTCCCTTAAGCTGCTTCTTGTCAGATGCTTTGTTACAATAACGAGAAGAGCAGATAGAACAACATTGCTCCAGACCTTTCTTGTCAAAGTATCTTGGTTACCTTCTACCTGCCATTGTTTAGTACTACTTACTTACTTACAGTGTTTAGTGCTAAATGCTGTTACTACCTGTGATGGTCTGGAAAAGAAAACCTCCCACAGACTTGAAACCTTGGTCCCCAGTTGGTGGGACTGCTGTGGGCTGTTTACGTGGTATAGTCTTGCTGGAAGAAGTGTATCACAGCAGACAGGCTTTAAGGTTATATTGCCTCACCCTACTTGCTTTGTGCTGGCTTTTGGTGATGTCAACTATCATGCCTACTCCTTGTTCCTATATGGCCTCACCATGATAGATTCTTATTCTTCTGGATCCTTAAGCTCAAGTTAACTCTTTCTTATATAAATTGCCTTGCTCATATCACAGAAAGAGAGAAGCAACTAATATTCTTGTCTTCTAGAATTTTCAAAGCCACTTGAATCTTGAGTCTAGTACTTACAAATTGATTTTGCTGGAATACTGGACAACTAGTAATCTCCATTCCTAAGATATTTGTTGCTCTCCACCTCTACTCCATTCTTGCAGCCACAAGGGAGTGAACCTTAAACATTCTGGAGAATATAATCAGAAGGTGAGTTATTATTCACAAAATAATGAACACATTTTGCCATGACTATCTTTTCTAATCTCTGGGAGTTCTGTTTCAATTACCTAAACAACTATTTGACTGTTCCCTAAAATATAATCATAAAAAAATTGCTGTGATAAACACCATGAGCAATAAACAAACAAACAAAACTTTGAGAAGGGTTTCTTTTATCTTATACTTTTCAGTGACAATTTATCATGGTGGGAAGCCAAAGCAGAATCTCAAGTACGAACTTGGAGGCAGGAACTGAAGCAGAGAACATAGAGGAATGTTGCTAATTCATTTGCTTCTAGACATTTCTACATCAATCTGTAACTGGGAAAATGCCCTCACAGGTTTATTTAAGAGCCAATCTGATAGGAACATTTTCTTAACTACAGTTCCCTGCTCCCAGATGACCATAGTTTGTGCTACAGTGACAATAAACCAGAACAGGATCAGATCCACATACCCTTGTCAAAACTGCATTCAAAGTCATAAGTCATTATTAAATGTTTTAATGAACACCTTCTGATTGGTTCTTGCATCCCACCTTAGAGAATTATGATTAAAAAAAAAACTTCAAATTCATCTCTCTATAATATGGTTGTGAATATGAGCATCCAACTTGATATAATCTAGAATCATCTTTTAGTAAGTTTCTGGGTATATTTGTGAGGAAGTCTAGATTAAATAACCAAAATAAGAAGATCCACTGTAAATGTGGGCATCACCATTCCATGGCCTCTATTTACAGACTAAATAAAAATGGGAAGGCAAGCAGAACAGCAGCATTCATCTCTCTGTGTTTCCTGACTGTGGATACATAGTACAAGGACACTTGCTCAACCTTATTTATAGCAACACTATTCTTAATAGCCAGGACCTGGAAACACCTTAGATGCCCCTCAACTGAAGAATAGATGAAAGAAATGTGGTACACTTATACAACTCAGTGGTTTAAAAAAAAAGTGACTTCATGAAATTTTCAGGTCTCAATGCAGGGGCATGAGCTTGATCCTGCTTCAACTTGATGTGTCAAATTTGTTGACTCTCATAGTAGGTCTCCTGCTTTCTGAATGGAGACAGAGGAGGCGTGGAGGTGGGTAGATGGGAGGTGGGAGGAGGGAACACGAGTAGAGGAGGAAGGGGAAATAGTGGACTGTAAGTAAAATAAATGAAAAAAATTAATTAAAATACTATAAGTCAAAAGAAACCCATTCTTCCTTAAATTGCTTTTATCAGGTAATTTGAACAGCACCAGAAAATGTAAGTAACAAAGTCAATAATTTCTTGCTAGTATGTAATAGTATGAACTCATGTCCTTCACCATGTAAGGTCTCGTGAAGCAGCTCTTATTCTTGAGCATTTGGAGAGTGGGGGCCCAAGTTTGGCTATTGTTAAGGAAGGAATGATGGATCCCTGGAGTTAGTCACAAAGAGATGACATGGAGTCACTTTGTCTGTTGTAAGGTATCCACCAGAGGAGACTATTCGGATATGAGTTCAAGGCAATAGAAAGTCTTCACTAACTGGCAACTTCAGTGAGTATTTGGGTCCTATGTGTAGTCCTGAGCCTTCTTCAGGATAAATTTTTAAGTATCAAAATGCCATCCTGGACTGACATACGTCAGGTAGCATGAAGCAGAACTGCAGATGACAAAAAGCAAGGTTAGTAAATTTGGGGACATTTCCAGAACAATGGATTTAATGGATTAGACTTTGTTTTCATTTTGGCAGGTGGTACTATCTACCTGCTGGGTTTTAAGACTTGAATGGTACTTCCATCATGGTGTCAGTTGTGGTAAGGTCTGGAGCCTGACTGATATATTTCCCACTGTTGTTTCTATGGACACGTGTTATGCTGTGAACTCATTTGGGGGCAGGAGATTATATCATCTCCTTAGCACTAGTAGTTTTAACATAATTTATTTTCTGTTTTACAGAGCAGTCACACAAACAGGTTACCACAGTGAGATCAACAAAAAGATTAATGGCCCAGCCATGGTTATAAATAGAGTAGTTAATAAGAGCTATTGTGAAAACAAAGATTAGTATCAGTTGTTCAATTCTTGTCATCTTCTTTTCCTCCCATGAAGGTTATTTTTCACTGTAGCTAATTTTTTCCTGACTCACTGAAATAAAAACAACAAGTTTCTCCTAGAGCAGTGCAAAAAATTCCTTGTCTCAAAAGGATTAAATCCTATCCTTTTTGATTCAGAAGAAGAACTTCAGCTAAGGAATCTAACTGGTCCTCCAAATGTGATACAGAATGTTATTAGATGGTCCTTGTCTGTGTCTACTTGAACAACGAAGTTTTCATCCCCAATAATTAGGGATAAAGTTCCAACTACAGTGGAGTCTGCAGTGCCTACCTGTCCTAACAGGGAAATGAGAATAGGGGTAGCTCACCATGAATGGGAAAGCTGAAAGTCTCTTTGTAGGTGGACCCTGCCCTCTTCTAGACGGTAGATGAGCACCTATGATATAATATGCACCAGGACACAAGGAGTGGTTTCTCTTCCCATGAAAATAAATCATAAGATGAACAAGTGGTTAAACCAAGTATGTCGGGTAAACTCTGGGGCCTACAAATACTTTTGACTGCCATTTCTAAAATTAACCTACTGTGTAGGACTACAGAATTCCACATGGAGGAAGTATCTTAGGAGTATTTTGGTGATGTTAGACAGGCTTCCTCCCTTGGAGGTCCTCCAGGATGAGCTTAGATTGCTACCATTCACATTTGCTAAGGTTGGAGCGTATGAAGTTTGGGGCCATTCCCGTGATATCTTAAGTCACTGTTATATTGCTGTAAAGAGACACCCAAATGAAGGCAACTCTTAAGAAAGTAAGCATTTCATTGGGGCTGGCTCATAGTTTCAGAGGTTTATTTCATTATCAGCTTGGTGGAAAACATGGCAAGAATGTTGGAGAAATAGTTGAGGACTACAACCTAATCCACAGGCAGGGAGGAAGACACTAGAGACAGTGTGGGCTTTTGAAATCTCAAAGCTCAGCCCCACTGAGCCACACCTCCTAATCCTTTCAAATAGTGCCACTCCCTTATGACTAAGGATTTAAATATATGAGTCTATGGGGCTGCCTTAGTTAGGGTCTCTATTGCTACAAGGAAATATCATGACCAAAGTGTAAGTTGGAGAGGAAATGGTATATTTGGCCCATACTTCCACATTATAGTTCAAGGGAAATCAAAACAGGAACTCAAGCAGGGCAGCAACCTGGAGACAGACACTAATGCTGAAGCTATGGAAGAGTGCTACTCCAAGGTGTATTCAACCTGGTTTCTTAAAGAATCCAGAACGTCTAGCCCAGGGGTAGGCCTACTCACAATGGGTTGAGCCCACCCACATCAAGTACTAATTAAGAAGATGCCTTACTGTCTTGCCTGCAGCTGGCTTTATGGAAGTTAAGCAGTCATTTCTTTGTGAGTTCCATGTTCAGTTCATTGAGAAGGCCAGGCAAGAACAGTTTCTTGCCCAAATCATTAGCAAATTCCACAAGGAACCTCTTCAATGCCTTTCTTCCTCTTGAAGTAGATTGGTGCTGTAAGGAGCAGATCTGTCTTACTGTCATAAAAAGTCTTAAGCCTTAAAACATTTTAAATGCCATATTCAGTAGTCTTGAAAGATTTGAAGAATCCCTATCTATCTGAGATACATCTCTGTACATCTTGAACATCTAACTAACATGACTAAAAGCTTTACTATTATAGATGATTATATATTAACCTATACTTTTAATTATATATCACATTTTTAAATGAGCTGTACAAACACAATAACTTAATCAAGAGCAGAAATATATTTAAAATAAAATTGACCTAAAATTTACATCAATAAACCAAAATCTATACCAATGCAAATCTCTATAGAATATCCCCCTTTAAATGTACACAAACGCTTATAAACAATATTTGGGAATTTGCACATAGTTCTACAGACTACTTCTTGCTGATTGGGGGATCTGTTAATTAGTTCTTTCATGCTGTATTCTGTGTGCTAGGTTCATCTCCGTCAGCAGTTGGGCAAAGTAATTTGGGGGGGGGGGTGTTCACAGCAATCTTTCAGGGGGTCTTGGTCCATCAGACCATATTAGTCTAGAAGCAATCCACAGGTTCTCATCCACTGTGGAAACAAAAGAAGAACTTCTTTTCCAAAGCAACATATTCTTAGATCTAAATTTTGAAAAGAAGATACCTTTAAAGTGTAGAAGCCCTTATGGACATGGGCCATTGCAAATGCATAATGACTGTCCAGTGTAGTGATGGTTTTGTCTTTAACTTAATAAAGTGGCTATGTTGATGCCAGAAGCTCAGTCCCTTGGGCTTAAGTCCCTTGTCTCTGAGACTGGGTCGATATTACCCTGCCAAGGTGACATCTGTGGTTCTGGTATACCTGCTTTCATATTGAATAAAATTCCTCCTATTAGTGCATATCTGTTAAGACAGGTCTAACAGATTAGACCGCATCAGTTATTATCAGGTGGATCAGGGATCAGGAAACACAATTAGAATTGGATACTCCTGGACTGCCAATACCTGAATGGAGTAAATGGAAAGTACAGCAGCCTCAGCTTCAGGGTCAGCAGTAGCTGGGTTCGGGTCCCTTACCTTTCATCATAGTCACATGTGTCCATGAATAACTGGCCAAGTTGAGCTACAAGCTCCTGTTGATGGAGCAAAATGCCCTGGGCATCTCCTCTAACATGGGTGACTGCCAGGTGACCTTGTCTGTATCTACTGCAACATCAAAGAACAATACTCCTACTGGGTCAGTGGAGTCTGATGATCCTAGTTTGGCTACTGTCTTGGAGGGACTGTGTTTGATTTTCATCTGGTAGCAGGCTAGTTACACTGAAATTTTACAGAATTAGATATCTCTGGAGCCATAAGTCCCTAAATTAAATGCTTTCCTCTATAGTTCCCTTGGTCATGATATTTTGCCATGGCAATAGAAAAGTAATGAAGACAAATGTCAAATGATACTGCACTCTTTTCCTGTACCTCTCTCTAGCTAACCACAGGTAAAAGCTTTCTTTAACTTTTACGGCACAACACGCCACTTCTGGAACTGTTGTATTAGTCTAAGTTGTTCCAAAATTCAGCTCAAGTCAAAACTTACTGGCTAGTATACAATCAGCAAGATCAATTGTAGTCTATCAATAAGGAAGAAGAAACAGAAGCACTATTGGGAAGTGTAGTAGCAAGTGTAAGGTAGTGTGTAGTAAAGCTGCCTATGGGGTTAATGGAAATGATTAGTAAGTAAATTCAGACCTGAGTTCATCCCCAGGCTCACTCGGAAACAGCTAGATATAGGGGTAGCCTAGTAATAAACCCCAGCTTTGGAAAAGTAGAAACAGGAGTCTGTTCTATTTGACTAGTTCTAGGCCACTGAGAAATCCTATATATCCTACCTAAGAGAATGGATCATGCATTAATGACAGCTAAGGATATCCTCTGATGTCCACATATGTACACTTTTTACAAATAAATCAATAATCACATCTTTCTGGTGTTTCACTGAGATACGGCCTTATACATGTTATGTCATATTCTGGGGGTACACAAAACAACAGGGATAAGCAGCTGACCTGTGGGCTTGCTCCTTCTCCTGACTGTGCTGATCTTGTACTCATACACATGCACACACATTCATATAAATTGTCAAGAGATCTCTTCATAAGTGGTTAAGAAACTACATTCCATCTTTATACTGTGCGTTTCAGTGTTAAGGAGGGATAGAAGTTAGAAGCTGAGGTATCTCAGGTCATAGGGCCACATGACACACAACAGTGTCTTGGCAAAATGTGACCCACCATGTAGAAAGCAGATGAAGCATCCAAGAGTGCATTGCCCTAAGGCAGTCAGGTACCTGGCATAGACACAGAACCTGGGCCACAATGCTCACAGTCTTTGGCACCCCATACAAATTGCCTTGATCTGCAGATCACTGCACATTTAGCCTGTCCAATGTCCAAGAGTTCCATCTGTTTCTTTGTGTCTCTGCATCTGGTCCCTGACCCAGTTTACCAACTGGCACTGTGGGGGCTCACCTGTGTTACTTTCTAACCTGGCCCACATCCTGATGTTTCAGGAAACAGCTTCCTATGTTCTTTTTTCTTTCTTCAAAATTCTGTAAATACTTTTATCAAGTCACTAACATACATCAGCTTTATGTCCCTCACGTCTTCTAGGTTTCTCTCTGACAAGCACAGTGCTTTCTATCCACATCCCTACATGTTCACTTATTTTTCTAAACAAATTCTCTTCTAACAACAGACTAGGATTTCTTGTTTCTTTCTATTGTCTACATACCCAGGCAGAAATCTAATGGCATATCTACATTTTAGTATATCAATAGTAAGTGGTAAAACTCTGGTTTTGAGTCATATCTCATTGAAAAAAAGCACTTGCCTTGCCAGCTTGAGTATATTAAGGAGGGATACTGCCATATGATCATCTGGGAGCATCGTTTCAAATAGAAAAGTGTGTATGTCACATGAAAAATTATACCAGAGATTGGACTCCCTGTTCTGTCTCTGTTCTCTGTCTTTGTCCCTCCCCCTCCTTCTTACACACACACACACACACACACACACACACACACACACACCAGATTTGGATATATAAAGACATTCATTTTGACCAGCTACTGCTTATTAAGGACTCTTGTTCTAGCCAGTTGGCTTAATTACAGTTATGAAGAGACAGTGGGGGAAAAGTTGAGTAAGTTTTAATAAATAATAATACTTATTTTAAATTCAGTCTTAAGAGATGGATGTTAAAACTGTGGGAATTTATGCTCTGGAAAATTACATATAAGTTGCTGAATTTCCTCTATGGCTCAGGAACCATGTCTGATATTTCTCCTGATCTCTGTGATATAAGGATCACACGAGCCCTGAAAGCCAGTGTGTGAGAGTTTCCAACTGAAAACAGCAAACCTACAGCTGAGAACTTCATTCCTAATCCATGTGATAGTAGATGGTAGTCAAGAGTGTGATGGTAGTGTCACTAAAACAAGTTTTGTTATCATTTATAAAGAGTTTCCATGAGAGGCAGCAGCTGACCACCCAAGACGGGTTGTAAACAGTGGTGGGTGAGAGACAGATATACCATGTCAAGATAGCTTGGGTATGGAGTTTATTTAGTGGATTTTGGGAATGGTATAAGAATAAAGGGTTATGAAAGTGAGGGAAGAAGGGGAGAGAGGAGGACAGAGAAAGAGGAGAGAGGAAAGAAGGTGGAAAGGGGAAAACGTAGAGACAATAGTTATCTCTTCAGAAGTAGGTCAGAAAGAGAGAGCAGACTAGAGAGGAGGCAGATCTGCTTGCCAACGTGGAAGGAGGGGAAGTTGGAAATGTGAAAAGCTTGTCTCTTAAAGGCACAGGGTACCCAGGTGACAGACCAGGCCAAAAGATTGCAACATTTTCACCTTT